>NC_092167.1:9118052-9429552 GCF_045791955.1 Oncorhynchus clarkii lewisi
ATCACTGCCAACCAGCACTTCTCCTTTGAAGAAGTGAAGAGCTCCATCTCTGGAATGATGGAGCGACTGGAGGATGTGTTGAAGGAGGAAATGGTCCAGATACCTGGAAAAGGTAAGTGTTACAGATATAGTGAAGATAACCACATATTTTAACTTTCTGTTAAATGCTTCTTGATTATAAATGAATACATCCATTTGTCTGCCTATATACAATATAGTAACGGCTGTCTCCGAAGTCTATGTCCTCAGCCCAAGACCAGAATGTGAGTAATACACACACACACACAATGAGTTAATATTTAATCTTTGTTTAATTTTGTATATATTTGTATTGAATGCTTCTTCATTAAACATTAATTACTCACTGTATCTCCCTACTCTATATAGTAATGGCTGCTGCTGAAGTACATTTTCATCATGAGCCCAAGACCAGAGTGGAGTTCTTGGAGAGTAAGTAATACCGTCACACACACGCACACACACACAGACCTTATCACGAATGCATATTTCACCTTCATTTAATTTTTTCACTTTCTTAGACTACTGCCATCTCACGTTGGATCCCAACTCGGCGTATCAACACCTGCGTCTGTCTGAGTGCAATAGAGAAGTGTCATGGAGTGACAAGGCTCTATCTTATTCTGACCACCCAGACAGATTCACAGACCACTACCAGGTGTTGTGTAAAGAGGATCTGTCTGGAACCCGCTACTGTGAGGTGGATAGGAGGGGGGAGTGTGAGGTAGCCATCACATACAGAAGCATCAGCAGGAAGGGCGGATTGGAATGTTGCTTTGGTTCCAATGATCAGTCCTGGAGTTTGGTGTGTCGCAACTCGAGTTGTTCCTATTGGCACAATAAGAATAGGACTGATATCCCTGTCCCCTGCTCCACCAGAGTAGGAGTGTATCTGGACAGCAGGGCAGGGACTCTGGCCTTCTACAGCGTCTCGGATACAATGACCCTCCTCCACAGAGTCCAGACCACATTCACTGAGGACCTCTGTGCTGGGTTTTGGGTTGGTCCTGGTTGTGGATCATCTGTGGCTCTGTGTTGACTGAACGTCATAGAATCAAGTGTATTTCAAATCAAATTGTATTTCTCAAATGCGCCGAATACAACAGGTGTAGGCTTTACTGTGCTTACTTACGAGCCCTTTCCCAACAATGCAGAGTTAAAAAGTAGGAAAAAATAGGGGAAAAATTAAGGAAACAGTAACACAAAATGACGAGGCTATATACAAGGAGTACCTGTACTGACTCAATGTGCAGGGGTACGAGGTAATATGTATATGTAGGTAAGGGTAAAAGTGACTAGGCAATCAGGATGGATAATAAACAGAGTAGCAGCAGTGTATGCGAAGAGTGTGAAAGTGTGTCTATGTGTTGGAGTGTCAGTGTAGTATGTGTGGGTAGAGGCCAGTGAGTGTATAGAGCCAGTGCTCTATGCACAAGGGGGTCAATGAAAATAGTCCGGGTAGACATTTGATTAAATTGTTCAGCGGTCTTATGGCTTCGGGGTAGAAGCTGTTCAGGTGCCCTTTGGTCTCAGACTTGGCACTCCTGTACCTCTTGTTGTGTGGTAGCAGAGAGAACAGTCTATGACATGGGTGGCTGGAGTCTTTGAAAAATGTTTAGGGCCTTCCTCTGACACCGCCTGGTATAGAGGTCCTGGATGGAAGGGAGCTCGGCCCCAGTGACAAATGGGAAGGAAATATAAGACCGATCACTTGGGAAAGTTGGAGAAAGTTGATTTGCTTAAAATCGTGACCTGGATGAAGGGAGTTGACACTTCATTTAGGAGTCCTGCTGCGAAGCCGCTCTTTATCTACAATGTTTGATTCCAGTTTTACTAATGGGGGAGGGGTGGGGCCATTGTTTTAAAGATTACAATAATAAATTAAATAAATCATTTTTGTTTGTAGTATCATTTCTAACTTGATAAAATAAAGAACAAAACTAAGTTCCTGAGAGGGGGGGTTAGAGTTAGTATTGGGGAGTTGTTGTTTTGTTACGTGAGAAAAACCAGGAGATGGAATTTGGGTGATTGATGTGGTGGGGAACAGTTCTAGATCCACTTACACTGTTGTAGTGGGTGATTGATGTGGTGGGGAACAGCTCTAGATCCACTTACACTGTTGTAGTGGGTGATTGATGTGGTGGGGAACAGCTCTAGATCCACTTACACTGTTGTAGTGCTTCCCATGTTCCATCCCCTGTGTTTTTGTCTTGGTTTGGTTCAATCAATTCATCAAATGTATTTATAAAGGCCTTTTTACATCAGCAGATGTCACAAAGTGCTGTACAGAAACCCAGCCTAAAACCCCAAACAGCAAGCAATGCAGATGCAGAAGCACTTTGATCTTGTCAATTGACTCTCTTTTTAAATGACATGGAATGCTTTTCGATAAAGGACAGGATTTAGTTAGACTTTTTACTGAGAATAATACATTTTAATTTCTTAAACCTCTTTGACCTGGAGGAAAATAAAATACATCCCAACTTGCAACCTGCCTATTTAAAACATATATATATATATATTTTTTTTATCCAATTGAGTAATGTTAACATTTGTGACCATTTAACCATGTACAATGTATTTAAACAGGCAACCAATAGATGCCAAAGCTGACAGTACAGTGGGTCTTCTGTAAAATAGATCTAATAAAACTGTAGGAGGATAGATGAAGAGTAGAGTGGGGCTCTGTTTCTGCTGCTTGCCCAAGGTGGTTTCAGTCTCATGTCCGTAGTCCCTGGACAGTCATGTGCCTGTGCAGCAGTGCCTGTGCACCTCTTGACTTTCATGCATCTAAGCAGTGATAACCCTGTTGTGGTGTGGAGTGTAGCTGCAGTGCGGTACTGCTGGAGGGGGGAGGTGCAGGGGGGGCTGAGGGCCAAGGAACATCATTCCTCCTACAGAGGGCGGACACACAACACACACAGAAACCATATGTTTACTGTACTCTGGGTAATGGTCATCCCACTCGGCACACACTGGTTAAATAAACATTGTTTCCACTTCATTTCAGTTAAATAAACATTGAATTTATATCTGTGCCCAGTGGGATGTTACTAACACTGACTTTGAATTGTCCCCTACTGAATCATATAGTTTCTCTATCCACAAAATTACCGGTTACAAAAATGTTTAGCATGTGTAATATCTACATACCCCTGCTGATTGAACAGGCCCTCCCCCTGCTCCAGTCCGCTGGGAACGTAGGATGGCATGTCTTCTGGCCTGGACATGGGCTGGATGTGATGGTACACACACAGTTTGACTTTGAGAACAATACTATGATACACTTATCTCTCAAGTTCAATGTGTCACACATTCTAAATTCAATTAAGGATTCAGGAAGTAAAAATGAATTACATTCAATGACGGAGTAGAGTTCTGACTTTAACTATGGAGGTCTGTAACGGTGTATGGCCTTGCAGAGTTGCTCTGGGGCTGGGCCCGGAAGTCTAGCAGAGCATAGGGGGTGCAGGAAGGATGGGTTATGGATGAAGGGTTCTGGGTCCATGGACTGTGGCACACCCTAAACACATGCTTCTTCCTGTAGGAAAATCAAAGCACTAGCATTAAATAAATAGTATCACTTTATGTGATGCTTCAATCAATTCTTGTTCTAATAGTACCTCAACAGAGCATGACTTGAATGTTTCATTTGAATACACACATTACATTTTAATCAGAAGAAAGGGTGTTTTGTCAGGGCATTTGATCTCTGTAGCAGGGATGCTTGCCTCTTCACAGGACAAAGTGTCCTCTCTGCAGCTCTCCACTTTTCATGATGTTTGGCTTTACCCTAGTACAGCGTGCAGGTGTGTACCATGCTATGGCCTAGCCACCCACCAGAGTATGCAGATCATCATATGTTATGTATACAGCACATTCAATGCTAACATACAAGTACTAACATATAGAGAGACTTGTAGGAAATGTATTGTTTCGATTAATTATGTGATAAAGGGCAAATAATGTAGTCCTGGATCAATTATATACTATCAGTCTCTCAATCATCTTTCACCCCTCAGTGTTGTCACTTGGCCATTGTCTTTGCATAGGACTGTGGCGCACTCTGGTCCCAACATGATGCACTCCAACCCAACCCAAGTCCCCTGGGCTCGGTGTCTTTCTTCCAGAGGCTTCAGACCAAACCTTACAGTACAGTTCAAAACTGAGTCGACTTCACAAACCCTCTGTCAAAGCATAAGCCACCTCCTAGAATGATTGATTAAGTTGTTCAACTGAAAATTAAATTAGGCTTTTTTTGTAAACAAAAGATGACACACTATGACAACCTATACCAATGTTCACCAAAGGATTAATGTCTGTGTTTTCATCACAGGCCTACCGTAACAGAGCTAGCTGGCTGGAGGAGTGTTCTGGGAGGGAAGAGGAACTCTGCGATGGGGCGTCCTGCTACGTTCTGCTGGAGACGGAACCCCCCGATGTCCTGCTCTCTCTGGGAGGAGTTCCCCAGCCGCACTAACAGACCCTGCAGCTGGACATCTGTGATCCCCACACTGCCTGAGGCACTATGGCACAGCACTGCAGTCATCATCACTATCGTTTCCATCATCATCATCACCTCCATCCTCATCACCATCATCATCTCCATCATTATCATCATCTCCATCACCATCTTAATCATCATCATCACAGTAAGCCAGCACCACAGTCACCTTGACATGACTTGACACTTTCCTACTCCCAAACTGATTGTGTTCAAGGGTCATATCTGGAGTATTCATGCCTGTGTTGCCTGGCTGTGGACGGCCTCATCCTTTCCTGTGTCCTCCAGGGAATACTCTCCTCCACCACGTCCTTAGTCAGGGAGTGCCAGATGTCAGGCTCGACTGGCCTCAGTCGACACAGAACGCCTGGCACGAGCAGCCATTTTGTCCCTACCTGCAAAGGCATTTGAAGTTCATTGGAAAATACTTAATGGGTAAAAAATAATATGGTGGAAACTCATTATTAGGCTGGCTTTCACCTGGTGAAGAAGAGGAGAGTTTGGATTTTTTTTGTTTCATTTTTGTAGACCCTCACTCTTTTTCCACAATTGAACATCCCCAAATCGGCATGGGTTGTCCATCTAACAGAGTCCCGATTGGACACATCCCGAACTAATATTACGCCTCGATCACACCGACAGTGAAATGCATTTTAGTACACCAGAAGTACATTCATTTCCAATGGAACGCTGCGTTTGCCTTGCAGCATTGCGTTGCAGAGGCAGTTGCAGTGCGTTCTGTGTGGTGCATAGTTGGATTTATCGAACATATGTGTCAAACTGTATGTGTAGAAGGCTTGGCATAAATGGCAGCAGAAGGTGAATGTTGAACTTTTGTTGCACACATATCCAGATGATGCTGCGTGCCATTTTGCGCAAAAACACGGTTGGTGTGATCGTGCTGTTACTGGTGATCAACTGTCTCCGGTAGGTATACAGACACCACCCCAGTTTACGCTAGTTTTCACGTCTTTCACACACACTCGGTTAAGGTATTGAAAGCAGAAGAACAATGTATAGAAACTAAACCATTAGTTTGTTATAATATGACAGTGCTTGACTTGTCTGAATGTTTTAGTCTACTTCTCTATACCTATATTCAAATGTAAAAATACATCCTGCTATCTGCTCCCTGATGCGGTTTTCTGGAGTAGATGTCTGCAGCAGGTCTCTTCGCATGGGCCTGTCTTTGGGGATGGACCAAAACTTGAAACTTTGTACAGGCATACAAATACACATACATCTTTATATGTTATGGGGCCAGTCTTTCCTACCTGGGGACCAATGCTGAAGTCCCATGGGTATCCCAGGGCACCTTCCACATTGCCTGTGTGGAAGAGATTATATTCCATCTATATACTGAAATAGGTCTGGTACAGTTAAAAAAAAAAAATCTTGATAAGACGAACACTTCTCTCAAATACTGTATGTCAACTTGATTTAATGTGTGTCAGTAAGGCCTAATTCAGAAAGGAAACACCATGTGTCCGTTTAACCATTTAATTATATATTTGTAAAAAGTACAATGCATTGGGCTCTGCTCCTTCGGGGTAGCTCACTGCCAGAGTGCAGCAAAGCACCCCCACAACATAATGCTGCCACCCCGTGCTTCACGGTTGGGATGGTGTTCTTCAGCTTGCAAGCCTCCCCCTTTTTTCTCCAAACATAACAATGGTCATTATGGCCAAACAGTTCTATTTGTTTCATCAGACCAGAGGACATTTCTCCAAAATGTACGATCTTTGTCCCCATGTGCAGTTGCAAATGAGGCAATGAGTTTGAAGGTAGGCCTTGAAATACATCCACAGATACACCTCCAATTGAATCAAATGATATCAATTAGCCTATCAGAAGCTTCTAAAGCCATGACATTGTTTTCTGGAATTTTCCAAGCTGTTTAAAGGCACAGTCAACTTAGTGTATGTAAACTTCTGACGCACTGGAATTGTGATACAGTGAATTATAAGTAAAATAATCTGTCTGTAAACAATTGTTGGAAAAATTACTTGCGTCATGTTCAAAGTAGATGTCCTAACCGACTTGCCAACAAGAAATTTGTGGAGTGGTTGAAAAACGAGTTTTACTGACTCCAACCTAAGTGTATGTACACTTCCGACTTCAACTGTAATAGGCGGTGTCAGAGGAAAGCCCATTAAATTGTCAGAGACTCCAGTCACCCAAGTCATAGACTGTTTTCTCAGCTACCGCATGGCAAGTGGTACCGGAGCGCCAAGTCTAGGACCAAAAGGCTCCTTAACAGCTTCTACCCTCAAGCCATAAAACTGCTGAGCAATTAATCAAATGGCCACCATTTGTTTTCTACACTGCTGCTACTCGCTGTTTATTATCTATGCATAGTCACTTCACCCCTACGTACCAATTACCTCAACTAACCTGTACCCCCGCACACTGACTCAGTACCGGTACCCCCTGTATATAGCCTCGTTATTGTTATATTATTGTGTTACTTCTTATTCTTTTTTCTTTTTTACTTTAGTTTATTTGGTAAATATTTTCCAAACTCTTCTTGAACTACACTGTTGATTAGGGGCTTGTAAGTAAGCATTTCACGGTAAGGTCTACACTTGTTATATTCGGCGCATGTGACAAAGTTTGATTTGGTTCCACCACACTCGGGTTTCCTTTCTGAACGGGCTTCGCTTGATTTATTGGTTAAAATGTCACTTCAAAAGACCAAGCTGGACCATCAACAGAAACAATCATACAGCTAATACAGTATTCCTTTAAAAATATTATGAAACTTCCTTTTAGTTTGGAAATCTGGACAGAGAAATGTAACATGCCGACCTGACACAATGATATTTTTCTAGTCAGGCATTCCTAAATATCAGGCATTCCTAAATATTTCCTGCAGAGGGCAATGTTGCAACAATAATCAACACTGCCACTTAACATCAGCATCTGTGCCTTGAACCGTTTTACAAAGCAAAACAACACAACTCATTTTGGTAAACTTTAGGGAGGGCTATATACTTTATCACCACCTATCATTCTTCCAATCAAATAAGGTGTTTTTGTTTTCTCATTCCTCAGAAAGTGATACATTACTGAGGCTACAGACATCTTTTCCTGGAGGTTAATGTCTAACCCCTGTAATCATTCCACAGAGCTCTAAATGGATTGATCTGTATCGCCTGATGTAATCTAATACAATTAGCCGACAACGTTACCTCACCAACTGCATGAGCACACTCAGGACCTTTAAGTTTATTCAGTCACATCCCCATTGGGGTGGCAGGTAGCCTAGTGGTTAAAATGTTGGACTAGTAACCGAAAGGTTGCAAGATCGAATCCCCGAGCTGACAAGGTAAAAATATGTTGTTCTGCCCCTGAACAAGGCAGTAAACCCACTGTTCCTAAGTCGTCATTGAAAATAAGAATTTGTTCTTAAAGGACTTGCCTAGTAAGGTAAAAATAAATAAAATGCTCTTGTAGGCTCTTTCCTAGTAGCTACATACCTATAACACCAAACCTTTGATATCATGCTCAAGTTATACTTTAAAGTCAACTCTCATTTGTATGTTAAGCCTTTTGTTTTGTTACTGATACCACAATGAACGTGTTCATTTGAGGCTCCAATATGGATGTTCTAAGAACTTTTGGAACATGAAGAGCAGTCTTTGTTTACAGTGTTTGGCTAGCAAATGTTGTGCAGTAGCCTATTGATACTTTTTTCATTACATGACTGAAAGCATTCCATGAACGTGTGCTTGACTTGACTATGCGAGAAGTGATGTAAACACAACCATTATGTTGAGGCATTACTTCACATCTCTAAGGTCAACCACATATCTGACACTCCCTCAAGATGTCTACATTAAATAAGCGCCAGATGTTTTCAATCAACTATCTAGTTTGCTTGGGTGGAGCACTGTCTTTGTAGCAGTGGTGTAAAATACTTAAGTACATTTTTTTTTAAGTAAATCGTTTTTGTGGGTATCTGTACTTTACTATTTATGTTTTTTATAACTTTTACTTTTACTGCACTACATTCCAAAATAAAATAATGTAGTTTTTACTCCATACATTTCCCCTGACACCCAAAAGTACTTGATACATTTTGAATGCTTAGCAGGACCGAAAAATTGTCCAATTCACGCACTTCTCAAGAGAACAACCCTGGTCATCCTTACTGCCTCTGATCTGTCAGACTCACTAAACACACATGCTTTGTTTGTAAATTATATCTGAGTGTTGGAGTGTGCCCCTGGCTATCTGTAAATACATTTAAAAAAAACAAGAAAATTGGGCTGTCAAGTTTGCTTAATATAAGGAATTAGAAATGATTTCTACTTTTACTTTTGATACTTAAGTATATTATCGCAATTACACTTTTGATACTTTAAGCATATTTAAAACCAAATACTTTTAGACTTACTCAAGTAGTATTTTACTGGGTCATTTTCTATTAAGGTATGTTTACTTTTACTGAAGTATGACAGTTTGACAGTACTTTTCCCACCCCTGCTTTGTAGTTGTTATTCAACTCTCAGACATAATAGAAATTGTATTTTTGGGATCTTTTGAAAGGCAACCAGCGATTTAAAGCCAAGGCATGCAGAGTCCATTTGCAGTGTCTTGTCTCTTTTCCTAATCCCCCACACTGCATCTCATTGTTAGTGGTGTTCTGGAATAGAGGGATTATCATCCACTGAAGTACGTTCACGCAGAGAAGGACTCTGGAAGATAATGAAGCCATTGAGACCTGTACTATGTAGCACTCATCCCCAGCATTGTGGAGAGTGGTTCCATATATCAGCTTCATGAGGTGGAGCCCATATTACATGCCAAAATATCCCTCTGATCTCTTGAGAATGTATGGAATGTAGTAACACCCTCTATGATGTAACAAACACTGTGAGGCCGTGCCATGGCAACCGCTAAGCCTGCAAACGTTTTTGTTCTTTGTCGAGAACCTTTTTGAGAGGGGGTTTGAAAGTGTTTTTAAACACCATATCATCTTGTTGAGGTTACCGTTTCTTCCCGACGGGCTTGACCACAGATTGAAACTTTTTGGGAGAAAATTGCAGCGGGGGTTTGAGAGAGAGAGAGAGAGAGGAGTTCTTATCGATTATACTATGAATCAGTGTGTCCTCCCCACATCCCTCCTTTTCAGTCCAGCTCTTTCCCGAGCACAGTGATTTACACACACACACCACACACACACACACACATCACAAAAACACACACACACACAGAGAACGATCTTGAAACTATCGTACAAAGCAAGCTATCCTATACAGAATTGTTGATTAAAATAATGTTTGACTTACGCACGCTATCTTGTTTGTGTGAATAGAGTAAGTCAGTGACTCTTCCGTCTCTCATCTGTCTCTCCTCCAAAATGGGAGTCACAAAGGCAGGACATTTCAGTCACAAATCAAGTTAAAGGACAAGCTTAAAGTCATTTCATGTACCATACAAAATTCTCAGGGAGTCTCACAAGCCACAACTTTAATATCAAATGTTTTATTTGTTTATCACTTGTGGTGTACCATGTATATAAATAGCAAAAATATTTTAACATATGCATGGATTTCTGGCACTGTGGATTTTCTTTAGAGTTACTCTTATGTCTGTATCTGGCTTTAGTGAACTGTTATATACCACGTCTGTCCTTGTGTCAACCAACAGTAGATACTAAATCCACTAAATAAATCAAATGAAATACTAAATCCACCCACAGTATTAATGTGCAACAATACTGTAATAGCAAACAGATGGTATTGCATATTGCCATTGGGATCTTCTATAATGGCAAACGGGATAAAACATCATCCAATGTCGTAATCCAAATCCGAGCCTCGTTTCCAAATGAAAGAGCTGATCATGGACTTTGTACCATAATGACATCATAGCCAATGCACTTACCCCTGCAGATCGACTCCGTAATGGTACCTTGTGTACATAGACAAGTTATCTACTCATTGTGTATTTGTTATTAATTTTACTATTACGTGTTATTGCATTTCTATTACCTAGCTGTTTTCTTTCTCTCTGCATTGTTGGGAAGAAACTTCAAGTAAGCATTTCACTGTTAGTCTACAACTGTTTTTTACAAAGTATGTGACAAATACAATTTTATCTGATTGGAAGACTGGCGTCATTTAAAATGTAATTGATGAGAGGTATTTAAGTCTCGAGTAGTCCGTTATTTTGTAACATCCTGAAAGCTGCAGACAAACATCTGTCAAAGATCCTAGAGGCTTCATCTGGTTCGGCATGAAGGTCAGAACGTGGAGCATTTTAATTCCGGTAGGTTCAGAGGGTGAGGTCAAAACAAATCCCTCTTAACCTATTGGAACTAAACACAGGTCATTGCGAATACTTGAACAACCTTAATAAACATCTTGCTTGATACAATATGTAACGACTGAGAAAAACAGGTTGGTACAATCTAAGGCCAAGTGGCAAACAATAATGCAAGCACTAGGGATAGGGGTGTGGGCAGATGAGATGTAGTCAATGTTTGTGTTGTTGTTCGTTTAAAAAAGTAAAACATTTAAAAAAAGTAAATATTACAATTTTTTAAAATTGTTTTATATGTATTGTCCTGTGTAATATATTGATTTCCTCCAAGTGCTCTTAATCACCACAGCATACTCCCACACCCTCTCTTTCTCTGCTTACGCATGTATAGGGGGGAGTGGGCTGGATGAGCGGAAATGAGGGTAGCGAGAGAAGTGATTAGGGATTCTGCCTGATCAGCACCACACGCAGTGCTCATGATTAATGCTCATACTGCTCTAGAATGAGAATTGCTTTCTACGTCCCTCAATCTAGTTACCAGTCTCAGAGTTTACAGTGGAAATACACTCTCCTTCAAATCTAACACGGTCATGTTGTGTTGATCATCTTTTTATCATGCTTTAGGATCAGTGATATAGCCAGGATTAAATATATATCCCAGTAATAAAACAACCACTCTAAAGGGTCAGTTAAGGGCACATTGCTATAGCTACAACTGTGGTTGCTGTACTAATGGATTCCTAAAGTGCAAGTCAAAAGGTCCCTCTTTGCGGATGCAATTCAGCGGGTTCCTAGTGTTCCTTAAGAAACTGCCATGATGCTTCAGAGGTAATCACTTCAGTGTCATTGCTTGTCATTTCATGTACTGTCAGGTATATAGTCATTCATATGACAGTGTCACAACAATGTTTAGTGGCTACTTACAGTAGTAGGGTTAGCCTCGCGCGGCCATCCTGACCTCGCAAACGTACATGAAGAGAAAGGAAAGTTCAGCGCAGCGGTCAGGCTGGTGAATCAGGCTAACTTAGCCTCTAAAACGGAACACAAAACACAATACTACAGTACACAGCATAAAGTCATGTTCTGGTATCACCCTGGCCCTACCTTAAGAGCAAATGTACTGTATAACATAATGAGTAGAAGAGCCTTCCTGCTCTGACCAAGACTCCAATAACCACTCTGGAGGACAAGATAGATGGATATTTTCTTCCTCCCCTGATACACCACATTTTACTGGTCATGTTACAGATTGCTCCTAATGAAACTGAAATGAATACTGAAAATAGACCAAAATTATACACCCATGTAAACATTGAAGTCTATATAAAGAACATCATTTCGGTATAATATAATTTCAGAATTTTCAGAGATGAAATATTCAAAACTGTTTAAAGTTTTTGTGCTTACATGTCCATCTCCCTTTATATGAACAGTGTGACTGAACAATAACCTAACCTTTCTCTCTCTTAGGAAGGCTGACAAAACAGTCATGTTTCTGTAAGGCAATTGAAAAGGTCAAACTAACCAGCATGTGTGACATATTTCCAGGCACTTTGTAATCTCTCTGTCTTTCCATGCTGCAGGAGTTTCTTTGTCTAGGACTTGTTTGTCGTTGCCATGGGGCAGCTTGACGTCCATAAGACCAGGCAACAATAGAGGGTTAAAATTCCTTCTTTAACCTGTCTCCTCCCCTTCATCTACACTGATTGAAGTGGATTTAACAAGCAACATCAATAAGGGATCATACATTTCCTGGATTCACCTGGTCAGTCTATGTCATGGAAAGAGCAAGTGTTCCTAATGCTTTATACACTCATTGTATGCATGTGACTGTAGGTGTGTGAGTACCAATTAAAATAATGATTAGAACAAAACAGGAGACATTTTGACCCCAACAAACTCTCCAGCAATAAAGAGATCTAAAGGCTATCATAATGTGAAGTAAGTAGCCTTATGCGAGCCAGACCAGCTCATATGGCAAGAGCCTATCTCCTGTTTCTATAACGTGAGGCAGCTTTATGTAGAAGCACACCCCCTGGACAGGACACTAGTCTATCGCAGGGCCTTACCATTAATCTATCTCATTAATGCCAGAGACACATCAGGTCCCATTTTTACAGTCTTTTGTATGACTCAGCCAGGCATCAAACTCACAACCTTCCAATCTGAGGGCGGATGCTCTAACCACAAGGCCACTGAGTCATAATTGCGAGACCACTCCAAATTCCAAAAGTACTGACCTCAATGTCCCTAGTTTACTGTGTGATTGCTTCAGTCCCACTAAGAAAACACAGTCTGCCCTCACCATAACTCTCCTCAGGTCCAGCTCTTTTTAGTGAGTCTGCTGATTGGAGTATGAAGGCCAGTGATTCACAGCTCTCAACTGAAAGACTATGTCTAAACAATCTATAGAAGCAAAGAAAATATAATTCACACAGAGTGTCATATGTTTGTCCCCAATGCTGTTGTGTCTTGCACCGTATTGAAGTGTCAAAGTGAATTTAAAAAATAACACACCAAGCCCCCAAGGTCTAAAATTGTATAATTATTTATAGTTATGTGGTATGTGTGAGTTTGCCATTTTGTTATTATTGTACTTACATTGCCTTTCTATGTTTCCTCACTCCAGGAATCAGTCTCTCACTCCCCCAACCAGATATGTTATATTTTCTCATGTCAAACTCATCCAGCATGCCCTTTGACATCGCCACAGCATTGGGCAGTGCTGAGCAGTGTGTATCTGAAAGCTCCTTTCTTGTTTGTGATTTTTTGTTGTCTTAGGCTACCTGGCTAAAATGCTTGCTCACTAGCCTAACTACCTTTCATGGGCAACGTTAGCAAGTTAACTTTAGCCTTCTACATCTAGCTACATATTGGTCTTCCATACTCTAAGTCCAGGGGCACAATATATGAATTAATGGTTGGATCAGAATCACAGTTACAATAATTGGCCAGTAAAACCACAAGTCCAAATCCCTATCTCTATCCATTGCTAATTTAGAAAGGACCAAATTTAGCTAGCTAGCGAGCCACCGGAGGACAACAACACAATGAAATGCTACATTTCAAGTTGTTTCTGTCAATGATGTATTTCTCTCAATGTGATGTGATTGGTCTGAAGCCAAATCCAAACTGGCTTCCCTTGACACTTTTTTTGGTGCTCCAGGACCATTAACAGTTTAGCTCAACAATGATTGGCTAACATTTTATTCATTAATTTTTCATCAAGGGAGGCCAAGTGCTCGCTGGCGGAAAATGCTACGGGCGGAAACAATGTCATACTCTTTCTGACCAGACAGCATCAGATAGAATGCCTACACATACAGAGACAAAGGTGTGCTATGTCACTCGCTCTGATGCTTTCTCCCGTGATATACATTCAGCCTCTTGTGAATTGTTGGAAAATTATATAACACAGAGAGCTGAAAGAGCTAAAAGATATAAAGATACATATTCTTTTCTTGGTAAATGTTTTGGGGAAGCCTGGCTTCCCTTGGAATTCAATAATACACGCCACTGCAACCGTTTGTGGTTGGATTCCAGTGAGATGCCAAGAAGGAAGCGGAGGAACAGGTCCAGATATCCATACTCACTTTTCAAGGTTATATCTACTATCATCTTCAGCAACTCATGAACAAACGGAGCTGTATGGACACATTTTCCAGGAAAAACTCAAGCACTTTAGTGTTCTTGCTCCCACAGCAGGGGGACACATACAGAGATGCAATGCGCTCCTGAAAGCTTAGATGAACATAGCAATACACCTTCCTCTGATGAAACAAAAAGTATTCTTTAAATACTACTCTGTGCAAAACCCAGAATACACTGAAGCATCACTGACATCATGCCACATTCTTCCAGGTCTTTCTTATAGAACAGGATATTGCCCTTGACCAGCCAATCAAACACCAGCTGGGCCAGTTTAACAGTTATTTATTTGTTTGGTTCTATGATTATGTCTAGATAATTTACTTCTTGCTTTTCAGGTTTGTCTGAATGAGCAGGAGGTGATTGTACATCTCAGTCAGAGTTGTAATCTCTCCACTCTCATGTCCAAAATTTGCTCTAGAGCCATGGCATAAATAAGACTGGCATGTGACACATGATGTGGAGGTTCTTTTCCTGAAGTATTCTTCTTTGTGTTTGTCAGTGAACTCTGACTGGCTGCTGCTGGCCGTGAGGTTATCCAGATGAGAGTTTTGGGAAGCGGATTCCCCTTGAGGAGGTTTGTTAGCAACACATCCACTGAAGATTTCTCAGTTAAATCACTCAACTTCTTGTTCTGATGAAAATGTAAAGGAAGTCTGCTTTTATCCAGACCATCAAAGATTAACATTATGTTATAGTCATGAAGACTACTGGTCATCTTTAATCAAATTCAGCTCTCTGAAAGCGAGCACAAAGATGAAATCAACTTCCTGATTGGCTTGACCTTTTACGCAGTCAAGGATGAACTTCTGAATATATACTGTTTTTTCTGATGCCAGCAATGCCCTTCGTCATTACAGCTCTGGTGCGTTTCTCATTCTCTTGTCTTTGAACAGGTTTGAGTTTCAAGATGTCTTTGCAGTTGAGTGAAGTGTCTGATGATGTTTTTCTTCTGTATGTATCCTCAATTTGCAGAATCTCATGTTCTTTATTAACCCCTTCACTCTCTCCCGGGGTGATGTATTGCTCTGTGTAAATCTCATTTAATCCACTGACATACCTTCAAACGCAAATTCAGTCTTCTCCTTCAGCTGGGCTTTATGTTGATCTTTAACTTTCTCTATGACGTCTGTAAGGAGGGAGAATACAACACAAGATACAAACTTATCAGAATCTTCCTTTCATCACTCATATGGATGAAACTACTCAGCCACTATAAGGTATAATGTAGTGCTATGTGGTTTAATGGACTTTATATATCAGTAGTGTTATCCTCTGCAACAAATTCAAAACCATTCAGCCACATTTACTTATACTGTATGTATGGTAGCATCTCCTATCAGTGCTCTCTTTATAATGCATTATAAGCCCATGCATATGCAAAATTTAATATAATGCACAATACAATACAAGCTATTAGCGCATCCATGCATTATAATTCTTCATGCATATGCACTTATAATGAAATATGTATTTTGTCTTTGTTTTGTTTGTCTTTAAATGTATCTCCATATTGCAGTGGTACTGGATGAAGCACAAGATGGGTTCTGGGTTTCTCTGCACACTGGGGGTAAGTAAAATGAACCAACTCACGCAACACACTGCAGAGAGAGACAGAGAGAGACAGAGAGAGACAGAGAGAGACAGAGAGAGAGAGAGAGAGAGAGAGAGAGAGAGAGTTAATGTTAAGGGAATCTCCTACAATGAGTTGTTGATTACTGGAGCAATTATAGTGCTTCCATCCTGAGCAGTGATGGTAGACTGGAGATTGGAGGCTGGTCTGTTTACAGAAAGAGAGAGACGAATGTTGTTCCTAAAAAGATGCATATATGGTTGTGCCTTCTAAGTACCTCCAAAGTGTCTTATGTACATCATTTGTATCATCTTAGGCTTTGAACAACCCCCCCCCCCCCCCCCCCCTACACACACACCTCCTGTTAGCTTTTTATTTAACAAAAATGGTTGCAGTGAATCACAAAGGCCTATTAGCTAAAGGCGGGTGTCCTCAAAAGCAGAACATTGGTAGGGTTGTAGATCATTTTACATCATCAACCAAAGTTCACCACACACGTTTTATTTTGTGTTAGATAACAATTTTAGGGTGATGCAGATGAGACAGTTAATGAGTTTACTGATAAACACAGCACATTTCTGCACATTGCTGACTGTTAAGTGCTCAAAACCTGAGGAAAAGTGGATCTGCGGATCCAATTGGTATGTGTGGCTTTAAACCTGTCCACAATGCCTTGCAGTTTCCCATCTACATTACAATGTTATTTACAAGCTTGTGCAATGAGAGATCTGTAATCCTGGCAGCAATAACCAACAACTGGCAATAATGTAACTTCTTATTCTGATAACTGCCATCAAAATAAAAGTCCCCAGTGAAACTGCTTAGTAAATTATAGGAAATCCATGTTTTTAATAAATGCTCACTTTGATACAGTCTGTGCACATCCCAAAGGAGTGGGGTAGTGTAACGATCCTAGCTTGCGCCCTGGACTCAAACTCAGGTCCCTCTAGTTCTAAGGGTAGGTTACCAGAGGAGGCTGATGAGGGGAGGACGGCTTATCATAATGAATGGAATGGAGTGAACGGACACATAGAACACAGAAACCAGGTGTGTTTGAGACCATTCCATTTATTCTGTTCCAGCCATTACAAAGAGCCATCCTCCCCATTTTAAATGCCACCAGCCACCACTGTAGGCTACCTACCCTTAGAACTAGACTGGGACCTGAGTTTGAGTCCAGGCCGCAGTTTAAGCTCAATTTAATTGCTACATTATCATATTAAAATGTCATTTGTATTTTGTTGTATTGCAATAACATATTGAACTGTGCAACAAATGAATTGTGCGTCCATGAAAGTAGGGATCAACCCAGAAGCCCTATCTAAAGCAGATAGCTGTATCAGCAAGTGTAGTCTACCTTTATTTCCTCCACTTAAGCTTAACTATGATGAGGTGACTGGTGAGAATATAGCGTTTTTTAAATATTATATGAGGGACCTTTATTGTGAAGGCTGAAGGAATTTACCCAGAAGTGATACTCTGCGGTCCCCTTACAGTTGCCAACATTACACAAAAATTAGCTGGAATCAGATGTCCTACAACAGATTGCACAGTAAACACGCGTGGATATGCAGAGTGCGAACTTTAATTAGGTAGCCTATTTGCACAATATATAAACATTTGGATTATGCGATAAAATATCCCGCAGAGAACAATTATCTATCACCCGATTGAATGCCTGAGCGAATTCAGAGTGGGACCAGAGAAAGAGGGGAGTTTCTCATACACTTTTAGCCGGAGGACTGCGGCTGGAAAGAGGTAAATGGATTTTTGCAATAGGCGCAGTCAATGCGAAGGCCACTTCGCAGTACAGCGTTAATTAAGAGCGAAAAAAGAGCCCACCATATCTCAAGTAGGATGGTGCCTATAGCTGCAAATGTAAAATTGCCTGTGGTATAGCCAATGCATTTTCATTCTCTCTAAGTTAATTCATCTATGTTATTTCTACCAAGAGAAATACACACCCACATACAGTTTGGGTGGCCTCAAATATTAAATTAGGGTTCTAAAAAAAAGTCTGATCACATGAAAAATGTTGCCAGATGGGATTAGGGGAATTTTCCCTAATTGAATAACCTGTGACTGGAACGAATTGCAAAAATCGCTGAAGTTGGAGACTTTTATCTCCCTCACCAACTTCAAACATCTGCTATCTGAGCAGCTAACCGATCGCTGTATATTGGTAAATAGCCCACCCATTTTTACCTACCTCATCCCCATACTGTTTTTATTTATTTTATTTTCTGCTCTTTTGCACACCAATATCTCTACCTGTACATGACCATCTGATCATTTATCACTCCAGTGTTAATCTGCAAAATTGTAATTATTCGCCTACCTCCTCATGCCTTTTGCACACAATGTATATAGACTCTCCTTTTTTCTACTGTATTATTGACTTGTTAATTGTTTACTCCATGTGTAACTCTGTGTTGTCTGTTCACACTGCTATGCCTTATCTTGGCCAGGTCGCAGTTGCAAATGAGAACTTGTTCTCAACTAGCCTACCTGGTTAAATAAAGGTGTTCTCAACTAGCCTACCTGGTTAAATAAAGGTGTTCTCAACTAGCCTACCTGGTTAAATAAAGGTGTTCTCAACTAGCCTACCTGGTTAAATAAAGGTGTTCTCAACTAGCCTACCTGGTTAAATAAAGGTGTTCTCAACTAGCCTACCTGGTTAAATAAAGGTGTTCTCAACTAGCCTACCTGGTTAAATAAAGGTGTTCTCAACTAGCCTACCTGGTTAAATAAAGGTGAAATAAATAAATAAAATAAAAGAGTAGGCGATGTGACCTAAACAAATCTCTGGACTATCTGGACTGGTTGCAGAATACCTTGCCCACTTTGAATGTCAATGGAATTTGTACGTGCGGTCACTACTGTAACTCGCTTCAACATGTCAACAGGACCTGAAAATGATTTCAAATATATATCTTAAACATTGGTGAGCAAATACATTTTTTATAAATGTATCCAGCAACTAGCAATCTTGTGTAATGCTCCAGCCCATGTGAAAGTTCTGTGTGACACAAGGGGTTGGATTCAATCAAACCTGTCATCATGTTCATGTACTAGGCTTTGTTTAAGATACAGTACTGTGCCATAGCATTCATGCTCTCTCCCAAGACTGGAACCATCTATGTTGGAAAGAATCTACAGAGCCTTCACAAAGTATTCACACCCCTTGACGTGTCCACATTTTGTTGTTACAGCCTGAATTTAAAATGGCTTAAATTGAGATAGGCCAGTGACACACTATGTGCACTACCCCATAATGTCAGGGGAATTATGTTTTTAGACATTTTTTACAAATGAATAAAAAATGAAAAGCTGAAATGTCAGCAGTAAAAATGTTCTTAACAAGTCACATAATAAGTTGCATGGACTCACTCTGTGTGCGATTTAATAGTGGTTGTCATGATTTTTGAATGACTACCTCACCTCTGTACCCCACACATACAATTATCTGTAAGGACCCTCAGTCGAGCAGTGAATTTCAAACACAGATTCAACCAAAGACCAGGGAGGTTTTCCCAATGCCTCACAAAGAGCACCTAATGGTAGAGGGGTAATAATTAAAAAGCAGACATTGAATATTCCTTTAATCATGGTGAAGTTATTCATTAAACTTTGGATGGTGTATCAATCACCCAGTCACTACAAAGATGCAGGGGTCCTTCCCAACTCAGTTTCTGGGGAGGAAGGAAACCATGAGGCCAAAAGTTACTTTAAAACAGTTACTGAGTTTAAGGGCTGTAATAGAAATCTTAGGATGTTTCAACAACATTGTAGTTACTCCACAATATTAACCTAAATGACAGAGTGGAAAAAAGGAAGCCTGTACAGTCGTGGCCAAATGTTTTGAAAATTACACAAATGTTATTTTTCACAAAGTCTGCTGCCTCAGTTTGTATGATGGCAATTTGCACATACTCCAGGATGTTATGAAGAGTGATCAGATGAAATTGCAATTAATTGCGAAGTCCCTCTTTGCCATGCAAATGAACTGAATCCCCCCCAAAAATTCCACTGCGTGTCAGCCCTGCCACAAAAGGACCAGCTAACATCATGTCAGTGATTCTCTCGTTAACACAGGTGTGAGTGTTGATGAGGACAAGGCTGGAGATCACTCTGTTATGCTGATTGAGTTTGAATAACATCCTGGAAGCTTCAAAAGGGGGGTGGTGCTTGGAATCATTGTTCTTCCTCTGTCAAACATGGTTACCTGCAAGGAAACACGTGCCGTCATCATTGCTTTGCACAAAAAGGGCTTCACAGGCAAGGATATTGCTGCCATTTATCGGATCATCAAGAACTTCAAGGAGAACAGTTCAATTGTTGTGAAGAAGACTTCAGGGCGCCCAAGAAAGTCCAGCAAGCGCCAGGACCGTCTCCTAAATTTGATTCAGCTGCGGGATCGGGGCACCACCAGTACAGAGCTTGCTCAGGAATGGCAGCAGGCAGGTGTGAGTGCATCTGCACGCACAGTGAGGCAAATACTTTTGGAGGATGGCCTGGTGTCAAGAAGGGCAGCAAATAAGCCACTTCTCTCCAGGAAAAACATCAGGGACAGACCTGATATTCTGCAAAAGGTACAGGGATTGGACTGCTGAGGTCTGGGGTAAAGTCATTTTCGCTGATGAATCCCCTTTCCGATTGTTTGGGGCATCCGGAAAAAAGCTTGTTCGGTGAAGACAGGACCATCAGTCCTGTGTCATGGCAACAGTAAAGCATCCTGAGACCATTCATGTGTGGGGTTGCTTCTCAGCCAAGGGTGTGGGCTCACTCACAATTTTGCCTAAGAACACAGCCATGAACAAAGAATGGTACCAACACATCCTCCGAGAGCAACTTCTCCCAACCATCCAGGAACAGTTTGGTGACGAACAATGCCTTTTCCAGCATGATGGAGCACCTTGCCATAAGGCAAAAGTGAAAATTAAGTGTCTCGGGGAACAAAACATTGATATTTTGGGTCCATGGCCAGGGAACTCCCCAGACCTTAATCCCATTGAGAACTTGTGGTCAATCCACAAGAGATCCCCCCCCCCCCCCCACACACAAATTCTGACAAACTCCAAGCATTGATTACGCAAGAATGGGCTGCCATCAGGCTGCCATGTGGCCCTGAAGTTAAACATGCCAGGGCGGATTGCAGAGGTCTTGAAAAAGAAGGGTCAACACTGCAAATATTGACTCTTTGCATCAACTTCAGTATTCCATAGTAACTAACATCTGACAAAAATATCTAAAGACACTGGCAGCAGACTTTGAAAATGAATATTTGTGTCATTCTCAAAACTTTTGTCCACGACTGTACAGAATACAAATATTCCAAAACATGCATACTGTTTGCAATAAGGCACTAAAGTAAAACTTCGAAAAATGTGGCAAAGAAATTAACTTTATGTCCTGAATAGAAAGTGTTATGTTTGGGGCAACACAACACATCAGGGAGTACCACTCTTCATATTGTCAAGCATGGTGTTGGCTGCATCATGTTATGGGTATGCTTGTCATCGGCAAGGAATAGGGAGTATTTTAGGATACAAAAATAAATAACGGAATATAGCTAAGCTCAGGCAAAATCCTAGAGGGAAAACCTGGTTCCATCTGCTTTCCAACAGACACTGGGAGACACATTCACCTAATCAGCAGGACAACAACCTAAAAAACAAGGCCAAATATACACTGGTTGTTTACTAAGATGACATTGAATGTTCCTGAGTGGCCTAGTTACAGATTTGACATAAATGCGCTTAAAAATCTATGGCAAGACTTGAAAATTGCTGTCTAGCAATGATCAACAACCAACTTGACAGAACTTGAAGAATATTGTACAATCGAGGTGTGCAGAGATCTTAGAGAAAGACTATGTAATCGCTGCCAAAGGTGATTTTAAAAAAAGTATTGCATCTGGTGTGAATACTTATGTAAATGTTCTGTATTTCATTTTCAACACATTTGCAAAAATGTCTAAAAACATGTTTTCACTTGTCCATTTTGAATTCAGGCTGTATCGCATAAAATTGTGGAATAGGTCAAGGGGTATGAATAATTCTGAATACCTGCAATATTTCACCATTTACCTATTTTATGTGACAGTGGTGATTTATTGTATTTTTTTTCAGGCCAAAGCATAAATTCTGCTTGTTTGAATCGAACCTTCTGTCTCATTTCTTTGTTTGATGTGGCAGTTCTGTTTTCTGCTGACTGTTTGTCTAACAAGTTGGAGTCTGAGTCCCTATTGAGCTTCTTGCCAAGGACATTTAGAGTAGCACTTTATTACATGGTACATAAGTTACCAGGTATTTACTGAAAAGTTACAGGGTACAATGGTAATCGCACAATGCAATAACCAATTCATTGTTTGTTTCTTTGGGATTCATTTGAATATACACACCGGTAATTTCCTATTAAAGCAGTGGAAATAATAGGCGTATCGTAAGGTAAAGAACCACTGAAAGTGGAACTACAAGTTGTAAAAGGGACAACAGTTTCAGAAAAAGCAAACTCTCACATATTTTCACATTGTGGCTGTGTGCTGCTATGATTTAAAACAGTCCAATATATTTTGGTTTGGTTATTTTGCCCTTCACGAGTGAACAACCAGCTACTGGATGATTTCCATGGTATGCCAATGTGCAATCAAACACAGACAACCCACTGAAGTCAAGCAGACTACTGTAAGTGCCAACACGTGTTTGTAGTGTCACTGACAAGCTTCCATGCACTTTTCTGCACCTATCTCCTCACATCAATACACGGTCCATGTATGGGGCTGTGTTAGACGGGAATTTACATTGTGTAACGGTTCAAAGCTCTTTCAGGATTGATACTAATCTGTGAGGTAAAGGACTGTGAGACTGTAGTCATGCTTGTAGCACAGCCGGCAAACAACATAAACACAGGTTTTATGGAATCCCTGTTAATGGTGACATACCTGATGAGTGGCATCACAGGAAATGAGGCATTGTTGGAGTTATACGGGTGGATTTGCTTGCCAATAAAATGCTGGATAAGAGGTGAACAGAGGCATACAGTACAACTGGAATTAAACAACACCAGAAAATGTCCTTTGCTAAACCTAAAAGAACAGACCAGTTTTGGGGATTAAGTACTTTTTATAGTGTGTGTTTTAAGTAAAAACAATTAAATAGTCAGAGGGTCCAACATCTTTGAGGGGTTACCAGGGTTGTACAGTGTGTGGGGCAGAAACAGTTGTTTTCAGGCAGCTTCAGACATCAAGAGAGACCCCCAGGATTCAACTATTACTCCCCCGCACTGTAGACCTCCTCTTCCCGATGTGGGGAGACTGAGCATGTTTCTCCAGAGTCGTGGATCTTATTTCATTGCTAGAGTATATACACTGGGCTGTAATTACAGGTGGCCTACCAGGACCCACATTTGGAATTAAAGTTCATCCTTGAAATAAACCAAAGAAATGAGGACTACTTTTTAACCACATACACGGAAAATGTGACAAAAACACATTTACTTGAAGTACAGTGCAGATGCAAAGTTTGGTAACAGAATGACTGTTTGTGCTGTCTGTCATTCTGTTACCAAACATTGCATCTGCACTGTTCTTCAAGTAAATGTGTTTTTGTAAAGTTTTCAGTGGGAATTGTTAAAAGTAGTCCTTGTGCATAGAAGTGTATGTTTTGTTTAACTTTGCAGTCATTTCTTTTTGTTTGGCATACATTTTAAAGTGAAAATTGCACATGGGCTAAAACTCCTATCTGTCGAGCATACCTGGGGGAGTGTTGGAAGGTTGCACATGTTTAGGGCTCATTGTTTTTGGATGAAACCATTTTTTTTAAAGGTAAAACAAAGGGTACACACTCCATATAGCAAGTAATTATTAGCTAAGCTAGTTATTATTTCAACTAGTGTGTCTTGAGGGTCTACACACCAGGTCTTAATTAGTCTGTGAAAGGCCAAGGTGGAAAACCCAGCATATACTGTGGTCCTCTAGCCGGACAGGAGTTGTGTACCCCTGCCTCTCACCCATGCATGGAATCTCTGATCTAGATGCTGTTATACAATAGTACAAATTGCTAGCCTACTTGAACTCCCTCATGAACTCCTCCTCATACATTAAGCTCACAATAGTGGCCTAGGATAGTGTTTCCCAAACTTGGTCCTGGAGCCCTCTGGGTGCACATTTTGTTTTTTGACCTAGCACTACATAGCTGATTCAAATTGTTAGCCTAGATTCACAAGTATCTGTAAGGTCCCCCAGTCATGCAGCGAATTTCAAACACAGATTCAACCACAAAGACCAGGGAGGTTTTCCGATGGCTCGCAAAAATGTTGAATGCGTGCCATAGGGATGGTGGCCTGTGTTGACTCCAATGCTTCCCACCGTTGTGTCAAGTTGGCTGGAAGTCCAATGGGTGGTGGACCATTCTTGATACACACAGGAAACTGTTGCGTGTGAAAATGAAAACCCCAGCTGCGTTGCAGTTCTTGACACACTCAAACCGGTGCGCCTTACCCATTCAGCCTCTGAATGGCACACATACACAATCCATGTCTCAATTGTCTCAAAGCTTAAAAATCCTTCTTTAACCTTTCTCCTCCTTCATCTACATGGATTGAAGTGGAAAATCTCACTGGTCATCCCCAAAGCCAACACCTCATTTGGCCGCCTTTCCTTCCAGTTCTCTGCTGCCAATGACTGGAATGAATTGCAAAAATTGCTGAAGCTGGAGACTTCTATTTCCCTCACTAACTTTAAACATCAGCTATCTGAGAAGCTAACTGATCCCTGTAGCTGTACACAGCCCAATTGTAAATAGTCCATCCAATCTACCTACCTCATCCCCATATTGTTTTATTTACTTTTCTGCTCTTTTGCACACCAGCATTTCTACTTGCACATCATCATCTGCACATCTATCAGTCCAGTGTTAATTTGCTCAATTGTAATTACTTCGCTACTATGGCCTTACCTCCTCACACTATTTGCACACACTGTATATAGACTTTCTTTTTTTATTTTGTGTTATTGACTGTACGTTTGTTCATGTGTAACTCTGTGTTGTTGTTTATGTCGCACTGCTTTGCTTTATCTTGGCCAGGTCGCAGATGTAAATGAGAACTTGTTCTCAACCAGCCTACCTGGTTAAATAAAGGTGAAATAAAATATAAATACATTTAACAAGTGACATCTATAAGGGATCATAGCTTTCACCTGGATTCACCTAGTCAGTCTATGTAATGGAAAGAGCAGATGTTCCTAATGTTTCGTACATTCCATTAACTATTGAGCGCCTTGTTACACCAGTTACTGAAAGGACAATTGAGAACCCAGATGAACTTGTGAAAACACATGACAGATTGCACACTGTGGCTTGTTTACTACTACTTGGCTTTCTCCATCCCCTGTTGTCAACATAAGCTCCTCTTCTTACAGGGTTAACAGCTTATTGCTCTCCCCAAGCTGCTTACGTTCAACCTTTTGAGGCTCCACATTTTCTCACTAGGAGCGATGCAGTGGAAGATGATTAGGTGCGCCATCCTGAGTGATGGGATTTTAAGCATGTGACCAACAGAGTGAGCTGATTTAGCCATGTGTCTTAGTTCACTATTCGTTAAGGTTGGCCTTAGAACTGGAAAAGGCGGCTGTGCATTTATAAAAAAAACAACGTTATGAACCAAGCATGTGGATTCAAAAATCTATTTTGTTTTTACGCTGGTTTTGCCATCAGTAGTGGAAGATATGGTTTTGATCATGTCTGCCGACTACAGTAGACCACCAGACTGTTGTAGAAGTAGCAGCATCAGTTGAAGGCACATTCTGTGTTTTAACTTGAAGATACTTCATATCCTGTTGAACTCCCCCTGGTCTGCTGAAATTGTGATTCAATAGAAGCTGCAGTCTTTCCCTTCAATTACTCCTGTACCCCCCCCCCCGATAGACCGCTGTCCCTGATTGAGAACCATACCCGGCCAAAACATACAAACAGAAAACAACATAGAAATAAAGAAACTAGAATGCCCACCCTAGTGTGACAGTCATGTGGAGCTCTACCATGTGTCTCTTCTTTGTACTCAACCCTTCCAAAGCACAATGTTCTAAGCATGTACTGAACCCTTTCAAAACAAAAGGCAAATCTTCCGATCTCAGGTAAAGTCATCTAGTTAATCTGGCCAAGCAAGACATAACAGTACCACCCTGTTAGTCCAACTACGCAACACTTGAGTGAGCTCATTCAAGCATCCCCTGGTCTTTCAAGAAAAGGCCTACTAGGGAAGGTCATTTTATTTTTGGAAACTCTTGAAGCCTATATAACAGAATTGATTTGAAAGTTAATATTTTCCAACTATAGATGAACAGCCAAGTGATAGAATTGTTCTTGGAGCAGCATTTGCTCAGTCATTTCCAGCTGAATGAGATCTGGAAATAGACTCTCGCTGTGCCCAGTGAGTCACCACAACGGCGCAGTACATTATTGCCTCATTAATCTCACTGGGTGACTTTAAATTAACTTCTCTTAACTGACTGTAAGGCTACCAATCTACTACTAATAATAACCTCCCCTGATTCTAACAAAACTGACAGCTCTCTGTGTGGCAAAGTGCATATTATTTCCTTTTTTTTCATATTGGCTGACTATGAATTTTAAAACTAAGCATCAGCTTTAACATTAGTTGGCCATATGTGAAGGCTCGCTTAACGTCCTTGCCTGCCTTCATTATAAACTGAACGTCTTTTAAACTCTGATGACAGTGAGGCATTTGGAACTACTGATCAGACTAGCTGATTCGGTCCAAAGGAGCTGAATTTCTTTCTCCCTTCCTCCATCGGTCTTAAAGGGCACCAGAGAGACCAAAACTGTCTGTTTGGTGACTGACTAAGATGAAGCTCCCTGTTGTTATATAAGTAAAAACAAAATTCGCTGAATATGCTGCTGGAAAGGTAAGTCTAGGCACAAGTTTCAGGTATTGTGAGTAAGAAATGTTAGTTACGTGGTTAACTGGTGTTGTAACGTGTTGTAAACACCCAGTTTTTTGGACATTTTGGGAAATCTCTGTGATATAATTCCAGGCGAGCCCATCCTAGGAACTCCTCTGCCAATGCCATGTTGTTTGCGATGCCATGTCTGCTATCTGCAGCTAGCCTCCCAGCCTCAGAACTGGATCAGTAGCAGTTCAGCTCTGCCTTGTTCATTACTCCAACCGACAGTATATCACCAGGAAATGAAGTGATTTTGGCTGCTCGGGGATCCGTCTGTACTCAGTAAAGCTGGCGTCAGATTAAGTGAAATGAAATGTAATTTTAGACAGGCAGAGAGTGGGACAAGTCTGTGGTCCTCCTGCTGAGGGGCTTACCTGGGAAAATCTCACCTGTTGAATATGGCATGTCTTGGGAAGAATGCAACGGTTGGGGATGGAGTTATTTGACAAATGACTGACAATGCCGACTGCCAATCAGCAATCAGCAATTTTATTTCTAGTACAGCACCCTAACATCAATCGTCTGTTTAGGCCTTCCTCTCGCTCTGGTGGAATGAGTCAGATATTTTTATTTTTATATTTTATTATTACATTTTACCCCCTTTTTCTCCCCAATTTTGTGGTAGTAATTACTATCTTGTCTCATCGCTACAACTCCCGTACGGGCTCGGGAGAGATGAAGGTCGAAAGCCATGCGTCCCGCCTCCCGGGTGGCGCAGTGGTTAAGGGCGCTGTACTGCAGCGCCAGCGGTGCCATCAGAGTCCCTGGGTTCGCGCTCAGGCTCTGTCGTAACCGGCCGCGACCGGGAGGTCCGTGGGGCGACGCACAATTGGCCTAGCGTCGTCCGGGTTAGGGAGGGATTGGTCGGTAGGGATCTCCTTGTCTCATCGCGCACCAGCGACTCCTGTGGCGGGCCGGGCGCAGTGCGCGCTAGCCTAGGTTGCCAGGTGCACGGTGTAGCCTCCGACACATTGGTGCGGCTGGCTTCCGGGTTGGATGCGCGCTGTGTTAAGAAGCAGTACGGCTGGTCGGGTTGTGTATCGGAGGATGCAGCCTTCGTCTCTCCCGAGCCCGTACGGGAGTTGTAGCAATGAGACAAGATAGTAGCTACTACAACAATTGGATACCACGAAATTGGGGAGAAAAAGGGGGGTAAAATTCAAAAAAAGAAAAAAAAAAAAGAAAGCCATGCGTCCTCCGATACACAACCCAACCAAGCCGCACTGCTTCTTAACACAGCGCGCATCCAATCCGGAAGCCAGCCGCACCAATGTGTCGGAAGAAAACACTGTGCACCTGGCGACCTTGGTTAGCGTGCACTGCCCGGCAAGCCACAGGAGTCGCTGATGCGCAATGAGACAAGGATATCCCTACCGGCCAAGCCCTCCCTAACCCGGACGACACTTGGCCAATTGTGCGTCGCCCCACGGACCTCCCGGTCGCGGCCGGCTGCGACAGAGCCTGGGCGCGAACTCAGAGTCTCTGGTGGCACAGCTAGCTCTGCGATGTAGTGCCCGGGAGGCCCCTGAGTCAGATATTTTACACGTTTTAATTCCAAACCATCTTTGCTTCAAAATGAAATGTCACTTTTTCCAAGGGTAAAATTGAGGTAAAATCTTGAAATTTCCAGTTTTTCACACTTGAAAGACTAGCCGCCCACTTTGACATTTCTATTAGCTGTTTCAAAGGACAGAGTTCCCTTGGCTTGGTTTCAGAAGCATGAAGGCATTGTCACCATACCAACAATTAGTATAAAATACAGGCAAAAAAATGTCAGCACAATTAGGCTGATAAACTGAATGGCTGAACAATCGGAAATCAGAATCTGTATTTTTGGGATGCCGAATTTGTATTTGTAATTTTTTTTATACCTTTATTTAACTAGGCAAGTCAGTTAAGAACACATTCTTATTTTCAATGAAGTCCTAGGAACGGTGGGTTAACTGCCTTGTTCAGGGGCAGAACGACAGATTTTTACCTTGTCAGCTCGGTGGATCCAATCTTGCAACCTTACAGTTAACGAGTCCAACGCTCTAACCACCTGCCTCTCATTGCACTCCACAAGGAGCCTGCCTGTTACGCGAATGCAGTAGAAGCCAAGGTAAGTTACAAGCCAGCATTAAACTTATCTTATAAAAAACAATCAATCTATCATAATCACTAGTTAACTACACATGGTTGATGATATTACTAGTTTATCTAGCGTGTCCTGCGTTGCATATAATCGATGCAACGCTGGGGGATGATTTAACAAAAGCACATTTGCGAAAAAAGCACAATCGTTGGACGACTGTACCTAACCATAAACACCAATGCCTTTCTTAAAATCAATACACAGAAGTATATATTTTTAAACCTGCATATTTAGCTAAAATAAATCCAGGTTAGCAGGCAATATTGATCAGATGAAATTGTGTCACTTCTCTTGCGTTCATTGCACGCAGAGTCAGGGTATATGCAACAGTTTGGGCAGCCTGGCTCATTGCGAACTAATTTGCCAGACTTTACGTAATTATGACATAACATTGAAGGTTGTGCAATGTTACAAGAATATTTAGACTTAGGGATGCCACCCGTTAGATAAAATACCGAATGGTTCCGTATTTCACTGAAATAATAAACGTTTTGTTTTTGAAATTATAGTTTCCGGATTCGACCATATTAATGACCAAAGGCTCGTATTTCTGTGTGTTATTATGTTATAATTAAGTCTATGATTTGATAGAGCAGTCTGACTGAGCGGTGGTAGACAGCAGCAGGCTCGTAAGCATTCATTCAAACAGCACTTTTGTGTGTTTTGCCAGCAGCTCTTCGCAAGCACAGCGCTGTTTATGAATTCAAGCCTATCAGCCTAATGGCTGGTGTAACCGATGTGAAATGCTAAGCTAGTTAGCGGGGTGCGCGCTAATAGCGTTTCAAACGTCACTCGCTCTGAGACTTGGAGTAGTTATTCCCCTTGCTCTGCAAGGGCCGCAGCTTTTGTGGAGCGATGGGTACGCTGCTTCGAGTGTGGCTGTTATCGATGTGTTCCTGGTTCGAGCCCAGGTAGGGGCAAGGAGAGGGACGGAAGCTATACTGCTACATTGGCAACACTATAGTGCCTATAAGAACATCCAATAGTCAAAGGTATATGAAATACAAATCGTATAGAGAGAAATATACTTTGGAAGGTGTATCAATACACCCAGTCACTACAAAGATACAGGCGTCCTTCCTAACTCAGTTGCTGGAGAGGAAGGAAACTGCTCAGAGATTTCACCATGAGGCCAATGGTTACTTTAAAACAGCTACAGAGTTTAATGAGTGTGATCAGAGAAAACGGAGGATGGATCAACAACATTGTAGTTACTCCACAGTCCGTAGCGGTGTGTGGGGAAAATCACTGGGGAAGCCAAGCCAGAAAAAAATGCCATATTGCGACCTATGTGTTGTGATAATTGCTTTGTTTGCTTTATGACCTGTTAGTTCATATGCATTGTGACCGTGATATATTGATATATAGGCCTAAGGTCCAGACAACAAGAAGACACAGTGGTAGAATAAATTCAACCACACCTTTGTTTCATCACAAAACCGGGGAGCAACCTCTGTCTGGTGAAGTCCACAAAGCATATTGAATGTAACCAACAGTTACATGAACTACAGCATCGTCAAGCAAGTTGTTTCCGAAATTTTCAGACTACTTAACAACTATTGATTTGGGAACCACGGAGAGTTACTGCAAGTCACAAAGAAAACAGGAGCTGCCTCCACTATTCCAGAACCATCAACTTCAACATTTCAACATCATCAAATCACCTACTGTATGCTTAGTCTAATACAGTGACAACTCAAAGATACTCAAAACTATTTAGTCCAATCAACATAAGATAAATCTGATGTGGTTGTCCATGGTTCAGATTTTTGTGGTGTGTGTGCGATCGTGCAAGTAGAAAAAACATGCTGACTCACCCCACTTGTAGAGAAACACTAATGTCATCCTGTCTATGGCTCTGTCATACAGTACATGCTTTTATTTTTTGTTGTCCTAGGTTACCTTGCTAAAATGATTGCTCGCCAGCCTAACTTCCTTTCATGGGCAACGTTAGCTAGTTAACATTAGCCTTCTTCATCTAGCTACATATTGAACTTCCATCCTCTCAGTCCAGGGGCACAATGTATACATTTATGGTTGAATCAGAATCGGCATTATAATCATTGGCCATTAGGGAGAATTAAGTAAAACCACAAGTCCAAATTCCTCCCTCCATCCATGGCTAATTTAGGAAAATAACGCAAGATGCAACAATTAAAGTTGTTTCTGTCAATGACGAATTTCTCTCGATGCGATGTGATACACTCCTCCACATTGACCCCTTTTCCACCCTCTGTGGAAAAGGTTCTATGTGGAACCCAAAAAGGTTCTACCTGGAACAAAAATGGTTATACCTGGACCCAAAACCCAAACCTTTAGCACGTGCTCCAGCAGGTATATCTCTCTGGTCACCCCCAAAACCAATTATTCCTTTGGCCGCCTCTCTTTCCAGTTCTCTGCTGCCAGTGACTGGAATGAACTACAAAAATCTCTGAAACTGGAAACACTCATCTCCCTCACTAGCTATATGTACCAGCTGTCAGAGCAGCTCACAGATTACTGCACCTGAACATAGCCCATCTATAATTTAGCCCAAACAACTACCTCTCCCCCTACTGTATTTATTTATTTATTTTGCTCCTTTGCACCCAATTATTTCTATCTCTACTTTGCACATTCTTCCACTGCAAATCTACCATTCCAGTGTTTTACTTGCTATATTGTATTTACTTTGCCACCATGGCCTTTAAAAAATATATATATTTTGCCTTTACCTCCCTTATCTCACCTCATTTGCTTACATTGTATGCAGACTTATTTTTCTACTGTATTATTGACTGTATGTTTTTACTCCATGTGTAACTCTGTGTTGTTGTATGTGTCAAACTGCTTTGCTTTATCTTGGCCAGGTGGCAGTTGTAAATGAGAACTTGTTCTCAACTTGCCTACCTGGTTAAATGAAGGTGAAATAAAAAATAAATGTAAATAAATATAAAAAAGGGGCTCTTCAAACGGTTCTCCTATGGGGACAGCCGAAGAATGCTTTTTGGTTCTAGATAGCACCTTTTTTTTCTAAGAGTGTAGGAGTGAAGTCAAATCCAAACTGGCTTCCCTTCACACTTTTTTTTTTGGTGCACCAGGACCATTCATATTTGAGCTCACTCAGTTTAGTTCAACGCTGATTGACTATTATTTTATACTTTTTTTGATATCAAGGGAGGCTTGCATTCAATGCTATGGGCGGCAACAATGTCATACTATTTTTGACCAGACCGCATCAGACAGATGGCCTACACATACACAGGCAGAGGGGTGCTGTTTCACTCGCTCGGATCCTTTCTCCGGTGAGATACATTCAGCCTCTTGTGAATTATAGAAAAAGTATGAAACACAGAGAGAGAAAATCTATATTATTTTATGTTTTTTTAATAGGTTCATTTTTGGGGGGAATCCTGGCTTCTCTTAGCATCCATGAATACATGCCACTGTCCACAATACTAACTTAATTGACATTGAAAAGAAGGAAATATTCCAAAACATGCATCCTGTTTGGAAAAAAGGCAGTAAATTAACACTGCAATTAACTTTATGTTCTGAATACAAAGTGTTATGTTTGGGGTAAATCCAATACAACACATTACTGAGTACCACTCTCCATATTTTCAAGCATAGTGGTGGCTGTATCATGTTATGGGTTGCTTGTAATCGTTAAGGACAAGGGAGTTTTTCAGGATGAAAAAATTGCAAATGTTGTACAATCCAGGTGTGCAATGCTCTTATAGACTTACTCAGAAAGATTCACTGCTGTAATCACTTCTAACGGCGATTCTAACACGTATTGATACTTGTGTAAATTTTATATTTCTTTATTTCATATTCGATACATTTGCAAACATTTCTGAAAACACGTTTTTACTTTGTCATTATAGGATACTGTGTTTAGATGGGTGAGAGAAAAAATCTATTTAAACCATTTTCAATTCAGGCTGTAAGAACAAAATGTGGAATAAGTCAAGGGGAATGAATACTTTCTGAAGGCACCCATTGATCCCTGAAGAATCTAACTTAGAAGTGCCTCATGAGCTTAGTTCAATTGTCCTACCCCATCATAACCAAAGATATACACTTTTTTGCTCCAATGTAAATGTAAACAAACACTGTATAGCCTCAACACGGTTAAAACTATAATGTTTATATCATGGGTGGTCAGTCCTTGCATCCATAACCCTATGAATTTGAGAGTGGTTACATTTGTCCAGGCCCATCCCTCAGCTTTTTACCAAAACCGAGGCGGTGTGACACTTAAATTGTTTCAACTGCGGATTCTAGCTTTAAGAGGGCTCTGTTCGGCCCCTTACAAAAAATATCCACTGGGTGAGAAGACTCACACCAAGACCCCACCAAGCCAGCCCAGAAAATGTGGCTTCTGTTTTTATTGTCCGTTGCTGGGGCTGTGTTTTTGTCTATTATTCTTCAAGTGTGTGTGTGTGTGTGTAACTGTGACGGTCATCAATTGCTGACATGGAGTAAAAATGCTGAATGATGTCATTATGTTCAATGTCATCCGCTGTACCACTTTTCCTCTCCTTGTATTTAAATTGTATTTTTATTTTACCCAGACAAAACCTGCACAGAGGAACACTCTTACCTCGAGCTTTGATAAGAAGAGTTTATGCTTATCCACAGTCTAGTCTACTCCACTCTGACCATATTGTAGAAAAAATGTGAAGTGGCAGAAAAACATGGATTATTTCCGAATTGCCAGTGAATGTTTGTTCTTTCCCAGGGCTGAGCCAACCAATCCGGTCAGCGTGGTTGGGGCCTTACAAATCCAGGGGCTAGTTGCCATGGCAAGATATTGTTTGCATCCAGTCATGCCAGCGCTGCCAATGTGGGCGGTCCCCTAGTCAGCATGCTTCTTTGTTTGTGTACCACTTGTTAGAACAACCCCCCTCGTCTGTGAACACATCCTTGGACCCTTTAAAGTTCTCCCCGTAGTGCATTGGTCTATCACTCAGGTTCGCCTTTGGTTTTACCAGTGGAAAATCTGGAATAATATCTGTTTATCAACTGTACTTTTAATGGATTAGTATAGTATTTGGATATCCTATTTACTAAAGAAATAACTCAACTTAATAACAGGCAACATCATGATATCAAAGAACAATGTATTGTGGCTCAACCACAGCCACTTCTATTCTCACATTTTCTCTCCTGCGAAGCTGTTCAAAACTGCCGACCTTTCACTCTTCTGTGATCTTACTGTGCAGTAGAGTCCTTCTCCTCCCCCCATCTTCAAGGCATGGAGAGAATGTAGGTTGAATGGAGGGCCAGGCTAAAGGGAACCCTAAGTTTAGCTCCAGGTTTTCAGTGGAGGCCAGGCCAGACGGCCACCCTTCCTGGGTAAACTGTAGATACCGTAGTCCCTCAGCTGTCAGGGAAAGCAGGCTTCAGCCATGTGCTCTGACCCTGAGCAGGGAACCACAAAAGACCAAGGAGACCTGCCATATTTAGGTCATCGTGCTTCACAATCTCTTGCCCTTTAGACTGGCACCATGATTTAGTTATAGTCAAGGTAGGTCTGTAATGTAGAAAGGTCCAGATTTCCCACTCCTGACAAAGTGAATTTGGTACCACCAGAATTGAGGTATTAAGGTAAACACACTATCAAATGTTTTATGCATGTACGTATACTAATTTGTCTGTGTAGCATTCAAACACTGCAAGTAGGCTAAATGACGCTCAAGGGCTTAAGTTTCTCCACTGCCAATTCTGAGGCTGTGCTTGCATCTGGTTGCCTAATACCCAGTACTAAGTGAAAGTCTTACGATGGAGGTGCAGCACTTCAGCACAAATATTCTCATAGATGTGTCCATACCATGTCCTCTTGGTAATTAGGAACACACAATATTGTGTGTATGTGGTCTTTGTTAGTTCAACTCGGGTCAGAACTATGATTGAGTGTCAGTTGGCATTAAGACAGTAACAGTAGTACTGTGTTTGATTAGCGATGTTGTGTCATCGTTACAGCATATTTTCCACATTGATGATAATTGATTATGTATTTCACATTGTTCAATAACATCTATTAAGGCATTAGGCATCCAAAGTTACATCAATATTCTGATGAAAGACAGATGTTTTCTACAAAGCCAATTTGAAGAGAGTTTTCTGAGTCGGATGACATTTGAACATGATCCACCAAAGAACCATGACTGTTGATATTCACCCCAAACAAATACTTTGACATTGAAGAAATAACTTTGATCTAAGTGCTAATTCATACATTTTGTAGTGCCTGTGTACGGGTGCTGATCATGTCAGATGTGAGTTTGAGCCTTACAGGATGAGGTAACATAGGCAAAATTGCCAAAGGAGAGAAACATTTGCACCCAGAGGGGGCCAAAGGACCGAGTTTGAGAAACTCTGTATCTAATTTCTTTGTCATATTCCTCTCCCATTACTGCTACAGTCAATATTGGCAGCCAGCCAATCCCATAGAATCAGAGCATTAAAAAAAAGCTATATATATATACAGCATCAGTCAAAAGTTTGGACACATACTCATTCAAGGGTTTATTTGTACTATTTTCTACATTGTAGAATAATAGTGAAGACATCAAAACTATGAAATAACACTTATGGAATTCCATATGTGCAGACTGTCAGCTTTCATTTGAGAGTATTTTAATCCATATCGGGTGAACCGTTTAGAAATTACAGCACTTTTTGTACATTATCCCATTTTAGGGGAGCAAAACTATTGGGACATATTCACTTATGTGTATTAAAGTCGTAGCATGTTAAGTATTTGTTCCCATATTCATAGCACACAATGACTACATCAAGCTTGTGACTGTACACATTTGTTGGATACATTTGCTCTTTGTTTTGCGTTTTTGGGAGGATGCCCCGGACCCCCCGTCTACTTCCCCTGCCCAATATGTACACCACAATTTCGCCCTTGTGAAGTAATGACATCCTTCATCCTTTGTAGTCATGCTTCTTTTTCCCTCGAGGCTCTCAGTCGAAGAAGGGTGGTTTCAGTTATACTTAACATGTGACAGATGTTGAGAATAGAGGATGGAGAGAGAATCTCACAGGGAGCTTCTCAGTCTGACACCCAGCCCCCGCCTTCAGAGGTCCTGTGATCAAGATTCTATACCCCAATCCATATTTCTCAGTATTCCACAAAGGGTATTTTTATGATCTTATCAAATGCTTGAGGAATGGAATTTATTAGATTGGAAAAACACCATACTTCTACATTGTATCATATAATCCCATATCCTTGCCTCCTCCTCTGCCACCCAAAATACAATTTCCATGTGAACACTTAACACCTGGCAGCCTGCACCTCTCTCTCCTACCCCTGAGCTGTGTGCAGCATGGGAATGGCCCTATTTACAGCCAGTTAACAGGCGGCTCTGGCCTGGAGATTCTGCAGTAACTGTCTACAGTTACAAATCACTCTGCCAGTTCCCAGTGCAACACAACACTGCCTTCGGGAGTCCAAAGGCCTGTATACGTAGCGTGGTGCCCCTGAACAGCTCAGGCCTCAGTAACCAGAGGCGTCTCGGAGGGATACCCGCGGCAGGATGGTGTCGAACCAGAGGGAACGTGACAGGGAATTGTTGTGAAGCTGGCAGCAGGTGTGATGAAGATGCTTAAAGAGGCAAGGGAGCTGTTCCCACCTCACGTGTCATTAGGGAGTTAAGGATCAGAAAGTGGATAATGGGACGAAACGGGAAAATGGATGGCCGTTCCGAGAGAGGGATAAAAAATGATGCTTAAACTACGGGCATCTGTGTTTTCCCAGGCCCGGGAGGCTGGTGGTTCAGAGCTGCACTGTTGCATCTGCCTGATGCCTTGCCAGGTCTGTAATGATTGCCTTTCAGCTAAGGTGCTTGTGTCGGCAGTTTAAAGGGTTCCTCATGCAAGCGACCAGAGAAAGCTTTCCCGTAGGCATTACCAAATAGAACCACCATCGTCAGATAGGGCCTTCGAGGCAGACTGTCAGACACTGCATTAAACCCATTATTCCAATGATTAAATGTGTACCTCGAAACCAGAAACAGTAACTGAACTTCTGCTGAAGTTTCTCCTTCGTCCTTGGTAGTAGCTACAGAGGGACTCCTAAAGTAGCTTTAAAGTGCATGTAGTGCAGCAACAGATTCCTAATTTTTGATTTATAAGTATTTTTCTATCCATGTAACCCGCATCAGTTTGGAAATGCAATGCTCTGATTCTACGGGACTCCACGGCTGCCAATATTGACTGTAGCAGTAATGGGAGAGGAATATGACAAAGCAGTAAGACACGAGAGCAAGGTTTCTCAAACTTAGTCCTGCCCCCCTTTTTGATAGAGATACGGGGAGATATTGAGTGGTTTAATTCACATCAATGAACTGGCATCTTCTTTGCTGTCTCATCTCACTTGTAGTCACCAAGAAAGTTGCAATTTCCCAGAACCTCTGATGTGTACATTTTTAAGCTAGGCCTACTGAGCAAGATGGATAATTTAGCATTGTTTGTGAGTCTCTGTATTTCAGTGTTTGTGTGTGTGCATTTTGGAAGACAGTAAACTCACAGAGCTATATAGTAAACCCAGCATTTGACAGTCTCTCTGTTCTATAGAATGCTGGAGAGATTCTGTGTAGCGCCCCCTTGTGTGGAGGAGGAATGACGACGCCCCTTCGATGAGAGCCATGGAGCTGAAAGTGTGGGTGGATGGAGTGCAGCGGATCGTATGTGGCGTCACAGAGCACACCACATGCCAGGAGGTGGTCATTGCCCTGGCCCAGGCCATTGGTGAGTCAATCCATCCTGCAATATTGTCCAACCCCCCCCCCCCCCCCCCCCCAAATTTTTTTTATTAAAGTGATAGTTCAAGGGATAAATTGAAAATAAGATTAAACTAAAGAGAACTACTGTACACCTTTAAGCCTTACCATGTGTGAGAATGGATCCTTTTGCAGGACACGCATCCACAGTGCATGCAGCATATTTGACAGTCCGTTTCTGAGAGATACTAAAGACGATGGAGTGCACCAAGATTAGAGTTGACTGGGAGTGAACAGAGAATCAAGATGAGCGTTAACCTGGGAGTAAACAGAGATTGTGAGAATCAAAATGAGTGTTGACTGGGAGTGAACAGAGATTGTGAGAATCAAGATGAGCGTTGACTGGGAGTGAACAGAGATTGTGAGAATCAAGATGAGCGTTGACTGGGAGTGAACAGAGATTGTGAGAATCAAGATGAGCTGTGTTGGGAGGATTCATAGATGTCATTGAGATGCTCGCAGAGGAGAAGAGAGAACTTCATGATGACTGGATTGTATTCCCATAATGAAACCGCATTTATGTATATGAAGCTATTACCCCAAATAGCTGTAGAACCAGCGGGGAGCCACTTTTATGGCATGGAGCATGGAGCCACTTTTAATTTTTTTGCATTATGGAGATACAGAGTACTGTACAGACCTGTACTGAACTGTGTGAGTATGGCTCAGCCCGACAATACCCTGCTCATACTGTTTTGATTTCATACTGCTGTAATTTCATACTGCTATCATTTCATACTGTTTTCAGTTCATACTGGCACAGTTTTGCACTTGCACTTTGCACTGCTTAGAACCAAAATTCTGTGGAGATGTCATGGTTTACATAGGTCATTTTTATTATAGAGAGAATACTTGGAGGTCCTAGAGGTAGCATGTAAGGGTTAAATGAATCCATTGGATTTGTACATGCTATTCCATTGTGATCCATGCACAGATACATGATTGTAGGACTAACAGCTAAATGCTGTGTCTTTTCATCAACAGTACAGGAGTTATGGTCCAGGGCCTCTTTTGTATGTGTTCAGTCTTTTGTCTGGCCCAGGGTACTTTGATGTGAAAGGCCTTCAGCCAGATTCAGCTGTAGTGACAACTGTGTTCCTTTCATAGGGGTTCTGCTGTTGAGAGGGGGAAGACTGTGGCTTGTGCTCTTAACTGCAGCAGAACACACACACACACACACACACACAATTTTATTGAACCTTACTCCAACCCTAGCATGAATGGGAACTGAACAACTGCTCCTATATTTGAATAGAGAAATCCCTGTTGGGTTCTTCCTAGAAAAAACAACCCATTACTCTGAAAACTCTGCACAGTGCCCACCCAATAAACTGTGTCTGAAAGCAAGTGGGGTAATTGTGAATGGTTCTTCCATAGAGTTTCCCTGTTCTTAGCAGAGGTAAAGAGTTCAGATTAGGGTTGTGGCTGTGTTTCTGAATGCAGGAGGGGATAACATTGACAAAGTCAATGGTAGATGATCTCTGTAATCTGCTGCTACTGCAGAGTGTAGTCTAGCTACTGGTCTGTATGTAACTGGTCACCGGCTGGTATGTGGCAAGAAATAGCAAATAAAGTTGCCGTGTGACTACTGTACATTGGTCAGCTAAGCCCAATTACTTAGTAAAGCTCCAATTAATTAATCTGATCAAATCATTATCTCACTCTTTTTGCAGGGCGTACTGGCAGGTACACGTTGATCGAGAGATGGCGGGAGACGGAACGTCACTTGGCCCCGCATGAAAACCCTGTGGTGTCCCTCAACATGTGGGGCCAGTATGCCAGCGACGTGCAGCTGGTTCTCCAGCGCACCGGCCCCTCCCTCAGCGAATGTCCCAACTCCGACGGTGCATCCCGTGTGCCCGAGCGCGGCCTCTACCGCCAGAGCCTGCCTCCTCTGGCCAAGCTGCGCCCATCGGCCAATGACCGCTCGCTCAAGCGTCGGGAGCCCAAGCGTAAGTCCCTCACCTTCACGGCCAAGGGCTTGAGGGATATTTTTGGGAAGGGCAGAGATGCCGAGGCCAAGCAGCAGCAGAGAGCACTGAACCAGGGCAGGGGGGTGGTGTCTGTGCCCCTCAGTCCAGCCCGGGAGCTGGTGCGCCTGGTCCAGCTGCAGAAGGACAAGCTCCAGCTACTGGAGAGCCGGCTGCAGGGCTCCGAGGCAAAGCTACACGGCTGTGAGAGCGGTGATGTTGGCATGTGCATCGAGGGTCAGGAGGGCATTGGCGTGCTGGAGGAGGAGCTGGTGCGTCTGGAGCAGCAGCTGCGGAGGAATGAGGTGGAGATGTCCGAGGAGGAGTTCTGGCAGAACGAGCTGCAGATCGAGCAGGAGAGCGAGCGGCAGCTGAGGGAGCAGCTCCAGGAGCTGATTGGACGGGTGCGGGAGTGTGAAGCCCGACTGGGGGAGTACCTGACCCGTATCCAGGGCATGGAGGCTGGCCTGGAGCAGGAGACTGAGCAGAGCAGGCAGGTGGACGAGGAGGAGGCCTGGGCCCAGCTGGGGAAGGTCAGGGCGGAGCTGGAGCAGCAGGTTCAACACAGAGTGCAGCTGGAGAGCAGCAGCAGGGCTGTGGACCGCTCACTGGGACAGTCCAGCAAGAAACTACAGGTCAGCTTTGGTAGAAGGAAAAATGTATAGGAAAACAGTGATTGTACATACACAAATTCAGCATTTTAGGGAGGTGCTGGAGACTCTGAACACTGCAATCTATGCTCCTATGTGCTTTGACTGATGAAGACCTAAGGGATGAAACATGTTCAGAAGCAGTAGAGAGAGAAGTGCCACACTAACATTTTCCATAGATTTCTAATGGTTTTGAAAACAACACATGATGTACATAAACAAACACCTTTTGTAAAATAGGGTTGAATACAACATTTATCATTGATTGGAAGAAACACAAACACCTTATGTAAAATGGATGATGGTGATTATACTGTGATGATACCTTTTGCAGAAAACATTATAATGAAGTAAGACACGTAAGCCCATTTTACAGGGCTGCATATTATCTGGAACATATACAGTACCAGTCAAACGTTTGGACACAGCTACTCATGCAAGGGTTTTTCTTTATTTTTACTTTTTTCTACATTGTAGAATAATAGTGAAGACATCAAAACTATGAAATAACACATGGAATCATGTAGTAACCAAAAATGTTGATGACAGCTTTGCACACTCTTGGCATCCTCTCAACCAGCTTCACCTGGAATGCTTTTCCAACAGTCTTGAAGGAGTTCCCACATATGCTGAGCACTTGTTGGCTGCTTTTCCTTCACTTTGCGGTCCAACTCATCCCAAACCATTTCAGTTGGGTTGAGGTTGGGTGATTGCGGAGGTCAGGTAATCTGATGCAGCACCATCACTCTCCTTCTTGGTCAAATAGCCCTTACACAGCCTGGCGGTGTGTTGGGTCATTGTTCTGTTGAAAAACTAATGATAGTCTCACTAAGTGCATACCAGATGGAATGGCGTATCGCTGCAGAATGCTGTGGTAGCCATGCTGGTTAAGTGTGCCTTGAGTTCTAAATAAAATCACAGACTGTGTCACCAGCAAAGTACCCCCACATCATCACACCTCCTCCATGCTTCACAGTGGGAACCACACATGCAGAGATCATCCATTCACCTACTCTGCGTCTCACAAAGACACAGCGGTTGGAACCAAAAATCTCAAATTTGGACTCATCAGACCAAAGGACAGATGTCCATCGGTCTAATGTCCATTGCTCGTGTTTCTTGGCCCAAGCAAGTCTCTTGCTCTTATTGGTGTCCTTCAGAAGTGGTTTCTTTAAAGAAATTCGACCATGAAGGCCTGATTCATGCAGTCTCCTCTGAACAGTTTATGTTGAGATGTCTGTTAGTTAAACTCTGTGAAGCATTTATTTGGGCTGCAATCTGAGGTGCAGATAACTTTAATGAACTTATCCTTTTTTACTGTTTTATTTCACTGTAGAGCCTTCAGTCCCACTCAAAATGCCCCCGTTAGATAGCTCTTTCGTCCCACCCGACACATGCGGAGACCTCACCTGGCTTAACTTGTCCCTCCAGAGACAAAACCTCTCTCATCGTCACTCAACACCTAGGTTTACCTCCACTGTACTCACATCCTACCATACCCTTGTCTGTACATTATGCCTTGAATCTATTCTACCACGCCCAGAAATCTGCTCCTTTTATTCTCTGTCTCCAACGCACTATATGACCAGTTCCTATAGCCTTTAGCCATATAGCCTTTAGCCTTATCCTCCTCCTCCTCTGTTCCTCTGGTGATGTAGAGGTTAACTCAGGCCCTGTAGCCCCTAGTTCCACTCCTATTCCCCAAGCACTATCATTTGACTTCTGTAACCGTAAAAGCCTTGGTTTCATGCATGATAACGTCCAAAGCTTCCTCTCTAAGTTTGTTTTATTCACTGCTTTAGCATAACCCGGATGTCCTAGCCATGTCTGAATCCTGGTTTAGGAAGGCCACCAAAAATATAGAAATTTCCATCCCCAACTACACCATATGTGAATTAATTGTCCCTCATTTATCTTCAGAGTTTGTACTGTTAGGTGACCTAAACTGAGATATGCTTAACACCCTGGATGTCCTACAATCTAAACTAGATGCCCCCAAACTCACACAAATGATCAAGGAACCTACCAGGTACAACCCTAAATCCGTAAACACGGGCACCCTCATAGACCAACCTGCCCTCTAAATACACCTCTGCTGTTTTCAACCAAGATCTCAGAGATCACTGCCTCATTGCCTGCATCCGTAATGGGTCAGTGGTCAAACGACCTGCACTCATCACTGTCAAACGCTCCCTGAAACACTTCAGCGAGCAGGCCTTTCAAATCGACCTGGCCAGGGTGTCCTGGAAGGATATTGATCTCATCCCGTCAGTAGAGGATGGCTGGTTATTTTTTTTGAAATGCCTTCCTCACCATCTTAAATAAGCATGCCCCATTTAAGAAATTTAGAACCAGGAACAGATATAGCCCTTGGTTCTCTCCAGACCTGACTGCCCTTAACCAACACAAAAACATTCTATGGCGTTCTGCATTAGCACCGTGATATGCAACTTTTCAGGGAAGCTAGAAACCAATATACACAGGCAGTTAGAAAAGCCAAGGCTAGCTTTTTCAAGCATAAATTTGCTTCCTGCAACACAAACTCAAAAAAGTTCTGGAACACTGTAAAGTCCATGGAGAATAAGAACACCTCCTCCCAGCTGTCTACTGCACTGAAGATAGGAAACAATGTCACCACCGAATAATCCACTATAATTGAGAATTTCAATAAGCATTTTTCTACGGCTGGCCATGCTTTCCACCTGGCTACCCCTACCCCGATCAACAGCACTGCAACAGCAACTCGCCCAAGCCTTCCCCATTTCTCCTTCTCCCAAATCCATTCAGCTGATGTTCTGAAAGAGCTGCAAAATCTGGACCCCTACAAATTAGCCGGGCTAGACAATCTGGACCCTTTCTTTCTAAAAATTATCTGACAAAATTGTTGCCACCCCTATTACTAGCCTGTTCAACCTCTCTTTCATGTCGTCTGCGATTCCCAAAGATTGGATATCAGCTGTGGTCATCCCCCTCTTCAAAGGAGGGGGGGGGGCACTCTTGACCCAAACTGCTACAGACCTATATCTATCCTACCCTGCCTTTCTAAGGTCTTCGAAAGCCAAGTCAACAAACAGATTACCGACCATTTAGAATCCCACCATACCTTCTCCGCTATGCAATCTGGTTTCAGAGCTGGTCATGGGTGCACCTCAGCCACGCTCAAGGTCCTAAACGATATCTTAGCCTCCATCGATAAGAAACAATACTGTGCAGCCGTATTCATTGACCTGGCCAAGGCTTTCGACTCTGTCAATCACCACATCCTCATCGGCAGACTCGATAGCCTTGGTTTCTCAAATGATTGCCTCGCCTGGTGCACCAACTACTTCTCTGATCGAGTTCAGTGTGTCAAATCGGAGGGTCTGTTGTCCGGGCCTCTGGCAGTTTCTATGGGGGTGCCACAGGGTTCAATTCTTGGACCGACTCTCTTCTCTGTATACATCAATGATGTCGCTCTTGCTGCTGGTGAGTCTCTGATCCACCTCTACGCAGACGACACCATTCTGAATACTTCTGGCCCTTCTTTGGATACTGTGTTAACAACCCTCTAGGCGAGCTTCAATGCCATTACAACTCTCCTTCCGTGGCCTCCAATTGCTCTTAAATACAAGTTAAATGCATGCTCTTCAACCGATCGCTGCCTGCACCTGCCCACCTGTCCAACATCCCTACTCTGGACGGCTCTGACTTAGAATATGTGGACAACTACAAATACCTAGGTACATGGTTAGACTGTAAACTCTCCTCTAGAATTGGCTTCCTATTTCACAACAAAGCATCCTTCACTTATGCTGCCAAACATACCCTTGTAAAACTGACCATCCTACCAATCCTCGACTTCGGCGATGTCATTTATAAAATAGCCTCCAATACCCTACTCAATAAATTGTTATGCAGTCTATCACAGTGCCATCCGTTTTGTCACCAAAGCCCCATATACTACCCACCACTGCGACCTGTACTCTCTCGTTGGCTGGCCCTCGCTTCATACTCGTCGCCAAACCCCCTGACTCTAGGTCATCTACAAGACCCTGCTAGGTAAAGTCCCCCCTTATCTCAGCTCACTGGTCACCATAGCAGCACCCACCTGTATCACGCACTCCAGCAGGTATATCTCTCTGGTCACCCCCAAAACCAATTCTTCCTTTGGCCGCCTCTCCTTCCAGTTCTCTGCTACCAATGACTGCAACGTACTACAAAAATCTCTGAAACTGGAAACACTTATCTCCCTCACTAGCTTTAAGCACCAGCTGTCAGAGAAGCTCACATATTACTGCACCTGTACATAGCCCATCTATAATTTAGCCCAAACAACTATCTCTTTCCCTACTGTATTCATTTATTTTGCTCCTTTGCACCCCATTTTTTCTATCTCTACTTTGCACATTCTTCCACTGCAAATCAACCATTCCAGTGTTTTACTTGCAATATTGTATTTACTTCGCCACCATGGCCTTTTTTTTGCCTTTACCTCCCTTATCTCACCTCACTTGCTCACATTGTATATAGACTTATTTTTCTACTGTATTATTGACTGTATGTTTGTTTTACTCCATGTGTAACTCTCTGTTGTTGTATGTGTCGAACTGCTTTACTTTATCATGGCCAGGTCGCAATTGTAAATGAGAACTTGTTCTCAACTTGCCTACCTGGTTTAAATAAAAATTATTGGGCTGACTCTTTTCTCTGTGTAAATCAATGATGACACTCTTGTTGCTGGTAATTCTCTGATACTTCTTTGGAGACTGTGTTAACAAACCTCCAGACGAGCTTCAATGCCATACAACACTCCTTCCATGGCCTCCAACTGCTCTTAAATGCAAGCAAAACTAAATGCATGTTCTTCAACCAATCGCTGCCCGCGACCGCCCGCCCGTCTAGCATCACTACTCTGGACCCCGCCCATCTAGCATCACTACTCTGTTTGAGCGTTACAAAATAAAAAAAATCTATATTATTCAATTATTGCACCCACACTGCTCGCTCGCGCCAACGAGCATCTGCGTTGCCAAGGGATAAAATAGAAGTCAGTTCTATTTGTGATGCAAATCACGCTGCAAGTCCGGCCTCTCCCATCTCCTCATTGGTTTATAGAAGCAGATACCCACATGCCATCTCCTCATTGGTTATACCTACATGGGTGACTGAAAGACGAACGAGGTCAGTGGCGGTAATGCACCTAATTTATGAAAGTTGCCAATTGCAATATAAAGTCCAGAGAAGAAAAAGCCTGGAAGGAGGAAAGATGGCTAGAAACAATTTGGTTGACCATTTTATGTGTGGATTAATTGTGGGAGTATAGGACCTTGTGCATTTCAGGTAAAATAACAACTCAATGTTTATATCCCAGGACAAATTAGCTAGCAACAGCAAGCTAGCTAAATAGGACAAATTAGCTAGCAAGTGCAAGCTAGCTAGCTAAATTGCCATAAATGTTTAATACTTTTCGACCTGTCCCCAAATTAATGTAATTGGTTCAGAGTTTGTATTGATATTTTAACCTGTGTGTCATGATCATGTTTGGTGTGGGTGGACAAAATACATTTATGCACGATGGCGCACGTGCGCAGCCATTTTGGGTTCCGTGTTAGAATATGTTGACAACTACAAATACCTAGGTGTCTGGTTAGACTGTAAACTCCCCTTCCAGCCTTACATTAAGCATCTCCAATCCAAAATTAAATCTAGAATCGGCTTCCTATTTCGCAACAACGCATCCTTCACTCATGCTTCCAAACATACCCTCGTAAAAATGACAGATCATTAACATCGGCGATGTCATTTACAAAATAGCTTCCAACACTCTACTCAGCAAATTGGATGTAGTCTATTACAGTGCCATCCTTTTTGTCACCAAAGTCCCATATACTACCCACCACTGCAACCTGTATGCTCTCATTGGCTGGCCCTCGCTTCATATTCGTTGCCAAACTCTCTGACTCCAGGTCATCTATGTCTTTGCTAGGTAAAGCCCCGCCTTATCTCAGCTCACTGGTCACCATGGCAGCACCCACCCGAAGCACGTGCTCCAGCAGGTATATTTCACGGATCACCCCCAAAGCCAACTCCCCCTTTGGCCGCCTTTCCTTCCAGTTCTCTGCTGCCAATGACTGGAACTATTTGAAAAAAAATCACTGAAGCTGGAGACTCATATCTCCCTCACTAATTTTAAGCGTCAGCTGTCAGAGCAGCTTACCGATCATTGCACCTATACGTAGCCCATCTGTAAATAGCCCACCCAACTACCTCATCCCCATATTGCTATTTATTATGTTTCCCCTTTGCACCCCAGTATCTCTACTTGCACATTCATCTTCTGCACATCTATCACTCCAGTGTTTAATTGTTAAATTGTAATTATTTCGCCACTATGGCCTATTTATTGCCTTACCTCCCTAATCTTACTACATTTGCACACACTGTATATAGACTTTTCTATTGTATTATAGACGGTACGTTTGTTTATCGCATGTGTAACCGTGTTGTTGTTTGTGTCACACTGCTTTGCTCTATCTTGGCCAGGTCGCAGTTGTAAATGAGAACTTGTTCTCAACTGGCCTACCTGGTTAAATAAAGGTGGCAGTTTTTGCGACGGCACTTGAAGAAACTTTCAAAGTTCTTGAACTTTTCCGGATTGACTGAACTTCATGTCTTAAAGTAATGATGGACTGTCATTTCTCTTTGCTTATTTGAGCTGTTCTTGCTGTAATATGGACTTGGTATTTTACCAAATTGTGGCTATTTTCTGTGTACCACCGCTACCTTGTCACAACACAACTGACACATTATTAATTCAAAAAATTCCACAAACTAACTTTTAAAAAGGGACACCTGTTAATTGAAATGCATTCCAGGTGACTACCACACGAAGCTGGTTGAGAGAATGCCAAGAGTGTGCAAAGCTATCATATAGGCAAAGGGTGGCTACAATGAAGAATCTCAAATATAAAATGTGATTTGTTTAACACTTTTTTTTGGTTACTACATGATTCCATATTTGTTATTTCATAGTTTTGATGTCTTCACTATTATTCTACAATGTAGAAAACAGTAAAAATAACGAAAAACTTTGGAATGAGTAGGTGTCCAAACCTTTGACTGGTACTACATATATATATTTTACATTCGTCTGGCGCTGAATTTATATTAGTTTGGATTCATGTCCTTGACAAAACCATGTTTACAATGCAACGTAACTGTTTATTAATTTAAGCATGGTTTCTCACTGCTTGGCAAGAATATTTTTTGAAGTTACTGTGTTTGATTGAAAAGGGCCCTGTGTTTTTAGTAGGAACATTTTGGAGGCCTCTTATTAGTCCTCATGATGTAACGTTTACTTACAGGGTGGAGTACACCACAGGCTACATTTAGACAGGCAGCCCAATACTGATCTTATTTTCACTAATTGGTCTTTTGACCAATCAGATCAGCTCTGAAAAAGAGCTGATGTGAAAATATATTTTGTGATTGGTCAAAAGACAAATTAGTGGAAATAATCTGCCTGATTGGGCTGCCTGTCTAAATGCAGCAATAGTGTGGGCGTGAGGTAAAACAGTTATTTTAAAGATTCGGGTGGTGAGTTATATACTACTGGTGATTTTGGGGCCTGAAAAGAACTTCAGATCTACTCCACCAGACTTACATTACTCTTTCCCTAGAACCAACTCTTCCCTAGCTGGGCCCTAGAATGACTGCTCCTTTATTGGGTTTAACCACCTGCAATATGTATGTAACTGTAAACTGTCTGATTTTCAAGGTTCTTCTCAATGCAACAATTCCACCTGCAAATAGCCTTAAATATAAAGGAATACAATTCCACAAGATAAAAATATATTTTAAACATCGTATGAAACTATAAAGTTGCTTGTTAGGCACGAGTGGCCAGGTGGGCCCCATCAGTTGACAAACCGAGCTTACAGGGAAGTGGAACTGACAGTAGAAACTGCAGGGGAAGTAAATGACTAGTTGAGTGGTTGTTTGTTGCAGGAGAAGGAGCAGGAGTTGGAGCAGTTGACCAGGGAGCTGAGACAAGTGAACCTTCAGCAGTTCATCCATCAGACTGGCACCAAGGTCAGCGTTCTACCAGCCCAGCCCAATGACCAGGAGAATAACACAGGTACACACAAGCATTACAAAGTTTCCTCATCAGATTTTCTGCCCAATCTGGGCTCAGACATTTCAAACATTGTATTATCCAACACTACCCCCTACTGGAAGTTAGTACACCATGTCAGGTTTTTGTAAAGCTCTTTATTTGGATAGTAATGTTACATTTTGTCACGCCACAGTCTAATCTACACACTAAATGCTCAACCTGAAAGTAAAGAAGTATAATTTAAAATTAAAATAACACAACATAGACTTCTTGATGACTTCCTCCTCCCCTCTCTCTTCAGACCTCCAATCAGGCTTGCTGAAATGTCTGGGCTCCTCCCGCCTCCTCCCTAGCGACCTCCGAGCTCTGCAGAGTCCAGTGTCTTCAGGCCTCAACCCTGAGGGCATCTACGTCTGACCCCTGACCTTTACCTTCTGCTGCCTACCATCAGTGACCCTCTGCTGGAGTTGAGTCGGCTTCTCCCCTGGAGGAGCCATCTCTTATCTCCATTGGAGCTCCACCAGAGGAGGCTGGTGGGAGGAGCTATAGGAGGAAGGGCTCAATGTAATGGCTGGAATGGAATAAATGGAATGGTACCAAACACATGGAAACAACCATTACAATGAGCACTTGCGCTGGCAGCTCATCCCCTAGCCTCCTCTGATCTCCACCCTGTCCTCCCACAATGCCATCCTTCCCCTTCTCTCTGCTGCGTTTCCTCCATCTTCCATGAGAACACACAGAGACCCCCAACAGTTTTGTCAAGAATATAGGTTTTAGAATGTTTGCCTCGTTTTGGCTGTTCTGCCACTGGTAGATAGCTGGAGAGCTCGACCATGTTCTTGCTATGCTTTTCAAACAGTCATGCATCTTTTGATTCATTCCTATTTTGCATCTTTTGACCATTTATGGTCAACACAGCAGTCTAGTGACTAATTGTTGATCAGTTTTGTGATTTTTTTATTTTTGTGACTGATGTCAATAGCTGTATAATCTGGTCTGCCACTGGGTGGCAGAATACATCTCATAAACGTTTTCGCTAGGATCTTAATATTGGTCATTTCATATTGATTATACTTGCAAAAATATTACATTATGCAATTTATGTGGTTACTCACTTTCATCATTGGTATCTTTTAGTATGCTGTAAGTTTACCGTTGTACTTTTACTTTGGAAGGGCCTGTAGAATTTGTACTTACCACTTAGTTTTTAGAGATAATGTCTTGTTTGTGTTGTGGTTTTCTTTTATCATTTGTAACCTCTTGAATAATTGTTGGTTTGTCTATTGTTTTACATGGCTAATAATTTTTCTGAAGTTAAAAAGATGTCTCACATGAACCAAAGCAAGTTAGACAATGTGATTGGTGGTGGTCAACCTGAATGTACTTAATTTGTTAAAACATAACGTGCTCTGTAAATACCTTTACAGGGGCCACTGTATCTGCATCCACTTTAAAAGTGATGCATTTGTAATGGAGAGAGTTATTGGACTGTGAATGTATCTGTCAATAGATCGAACTCCACTCTGTGGCTCTTCAGCCTCGTGGAGAGAGGACTGTGTGAGATAAAAGGTTGTTATTTGGTTGTGAACTAGTTGATACCAGGGAACCCCACCAACAGCAAAGCCGGTGGACGCACGTCAAGGTCAACAGGCTGACCTAAAGCTCGTTCCATTCAGTATTATTGATGTCCTAGTTTGGATCATGAAGGGTTGAGCTGTGTCGCCAAAATGTAACCCACTAACACAAGAACAATGGCGCTTAACAACGTACACAGCATAGACTACTAGCATGCCTTACTGAATTGTAAATAATCACTACATAGTATTGGAATATTTTTACAATATTTAAAATAATGCATAATGCTGACAGACAATAGTTGACATAATATGAATTAACTTTGGTTTTATCCTGCTACTCTGTGGACAGCTTGGTGCATGCACTGATGGCTTGGTTTCATTGATGTTTTTGTATTGTTGAAATGACCAGAGGCTTACGATGATAGTGGAGTTATAAGTCTGGAAGTATAATGTTTATCACAGTGTATGTTACGGACTGCATGGCTCTGTCTTCTACAGTGGCATGTCTTGGTCCCAGACCAGTGCATTCACTCGAATATGTCAGAGGACACTGAAATTCAAACTGTAAACAAATAGGGTTTTTAAACCCTAAAAAGTGCCCCATCTTTTGGTGGTTATTAGACACAGCTTACGAATAAAGGCCCAAAGTTGCAGGGTCGTTTCACCTCAAAAAGCACATGAGGATTTCGACACCCACTATCTCAGGTTTTTCTGAAATTGTTTCTGTAGTGAGTAACAGATACGATTAGCATTCCTGAAACATTATTTTGATTAAATTCTATTTCAATAAAATAATGTTTTAGGAATGCCAATCTTACCTGTTTCTAACAAACTATTTCTGAACAATCTGAGATGGTGGGTGTCATTGCTCGCTGAAAGGACATGGAATGACTGCACTGAAATCTTTTAGGACTGTTCTTAAATGTTGCACCAACTGAGTATGGTGTTCTCATAAGTCTTTTGGGCCTGTCTTCGTAAACATGTCTATAATCAACGGTTTTCTAGACACAGATTAAGGGCTGGATTCAATCTGTAGCGCTCTAGCGCAATTGAAATGTTTATATAATTTTTGATTGAGCCGACATATGCAGCGTTTACCATGAATGCTGTCTCCACGAACGCGGGAACATTGCCTTTACATTTCTAGTGTGCAGCAAAAGACAGTAACGAAGGCATAAACTGTTTCTCCAAAATAAATACCTGCCTAGACTTGTAGGCGATGTCATGGCAACGTTGGAAACACGTTGTACGGTCATCTCGCACCGTACTGCGCATGCGCCGGTCTCCAAAGGCGCAAAAATGAAAACGTTGTCAGTGTGTCACTTTCACGAGGTTGGAGTAATAACATGTTCAATTTCTTAAAATATTGTCTCGAAGCTAGGTTGTGCCTTTAAATTGATGACTAATTCATTTTTTCACTTCTCTCATTGACTTCTCAAACCACAGCCTGGTTTGCTTGGTCTGTTTCACAAACTTTCCCGGAAGTCTCTGGGTTTAGAAACAGCGGTACGGATTAAATCCAGCCTTAAAACTAGTTTTGGATTGAGAAGGACGTTCAATAGAGAATCTCCCGTGAACACAGTTTTTAGTCTAGGACTAGGCTGACGATATGTCCGGGAAACCAGCCCAATGAGTAAATGATTGGAAGGAATTTCTGCCAACATTTCGGACGGAGCTGTCATGTATGAGAATGACATGTTCTACTTCTTTTTCCCCACAAACATCTGAGAAAATGACTTTGCCACATCCATGACATCATTGGAATAAACTGATATATGAAATGCTTAATACATTTAGACCAGTGTTGAAAGTTTGTCTTTGTGTTGTAGCGGACTTCAACTCAAATGAAAAGACAATATTTGAACTCATTTTGTTGTCCTGCAGCACTAATATTGTGTCACAGCTGACTCCAACACATAAGAAAAGATGGAGATGCAGATCTGGGAGAGAAATGTATAGACTGGCTGGATTCAATCCGTATCACAGAAGATCTGTGTTCAAATGTGAAGGTTATTTCCGATTGAGTCGACATATGCAGTGTTTACCATGAACACAGTCTCCGCAAACGCAGGAACAGTGCCTTTCAATTTTAATCGCGCTATAACGCAAATCTTCTGCGATCATTCTGCAATACAGATTGAATCAAGCCCGTTTATACCTTGCTCGAACATAAGTTCTGATCTTCAACATTCTGATTGTGCCCACATTTTTTACACAATTAATTGTACACAATTAAAAAGACATCTTGAACCGAAAGTTTTCAGATCTCCCTGAACAACACGGGAGGTAGTTGGGGATGCATTGTTTCTGCATATTTTACAAGTGTAAAGGAATCTGGAGGTTTAAATTGGGTCAATGTAAATCATAATCCCGCTTCTAAAATCATTATCGTTATTTGTAGTCTCGAATATCATGTGTAGACATGAAAAATCGGAAGAAGTTTATTGAAAAACATGTTTTGGTATGATAATCTGATATACAAAAGAGGACCTGTAAAATCATGTGTATACTCCTAGTATTTACATTGGAATTAACTCCTACATAGTTTATTTTGTTCTCAATTTTTTTTTTTTACGAGACTTTGTCTGTGTTGGGAGTACTTTTGGAGAATCTTAACCGGTCTATGAACTCTTCTCATATGATTTACCATATTACCCCTTTGAGTAAATGTTTTCCCACACTCTGAGCACCGGTGAGGTTTCTCCCCAGTGTGTGTATATATGTGCGTTCTAAGAGAGTCTGAGGTAGTGAAAGATTTGGGGCATTGGGTGCAGGTGTAAGGACGCTCGCCTGTGTGAGATCGCAGATGAACCATAAGATGGCAAGATACTTTGAAACCCTTTCCACAATGTTTACAGGTGTGGGGGTTTTCTCCTGTGTGCGTTCGTGTATGCAACCGCAGTTCTCCTGAGGTAAGGAATGCCTTACCACATATGCTACATAAATAATTCTTTTCCCCAGCATGCATTCGCGTGTGTCTCACTAGTGCACACTGCTGGGTAAACCTCTTACCACAGACAGTACACATGTGACGTCGCTCCCCAGAGTGAATGCGTACGTGCACTTTGAGATCATAAGCACTCCTGTACCTCCGGTCACAGTGTTCACATGCGAATGGTCTTTCTTCTGTGTGAAGTAGCTGGTGTTTTTTCAGTGCCCCTGGAGTAGCATATCGTTTGGGACACTGGTCACAATGATATGGCATCGTATGAACTCCCATATGTAGCGTCAACAGTGATGGTTTTTTGAAAACCTTCCCACACTCACATGTATGAGTCCTGTTTTGGGGTGCAGAGGATCCCTCTTTTTTCTTGTCAACCGGTTTGATCACCCTCTTTTTGATCACCTTTCTGACCACCTTTGTTTTCTTGTCAACCGCTTTGATCACCCTCTTTTTGATCACCTTTCTGACCACCTCTTCTTTCTCGTCAACCTGCTTTCTGTCCTTTTCTACTTGGTCGGTCTTGCAGAGGTTGGCCATTTCACTGTGAGAGAACGGAAGCAGAGTGCAGGTAAGAACCTGGCATGGCTCGTCAGCATTCACCATCACGTTGAGAGAATGATCCAAGTCCAATTCTGTAAAGAGAAAATACAGGAGATAAGATTACATAACCACCATATATATATAGATTCATATTGTTACACAGGTAAATGCCAAACTAAAGGAAACAACAATATAAAATGTTTTCAAAGGGCGTTGGGCACCTTGGCATAGATTCTACAAGTGTCTGGAACTCTATTGGAGGGATGCGACACCATTCTTCGACAATAAATTCCATCATTTTGTGCTTTGTTGATGGTGGTGGAAAATGCTCTCTCAGGCACCTCTCCATAATTTCCCATAATTGTTCAATTGGGTTGAGATCTGTGACTGACGGCCATGGCACATAGTTAACATCGTTTTCATGCTCAAACCATTCAGTTACCACTCGTGCATTGTGGATGGGGGCATCGCCATCCTATGGAGGCATAGCCATGGTAGGCAAAATAATAGCCTGCCCAGCATTTCTATACATGATCCTAAACATGTGACTTTAATTGTTTAATTAAGTCAAGAACCACACCTGTGTGGAAGCACATAGAATAGACTTCGTATGCCTCATTTACTCAAATGTTTTTATTATTTTGGCAGTTACTTGCACATTATAATTCATATACTTTATTAGTCATAAACAATGGATGAGTGTTTGAACTTTTTTATTTTCCTTACCATCACAGGGTACTGGAGTAACCAACACTGAGGTCTCTGCAGGTGACAGACCGTCCTGTTCCTGTTCTTCTGATGTTGACAGCCCTAGATCCTCCAAACATCTATCAGTGTCTTCATCCAGGATTTCATTGTGGTCTTCATATTCACTGACCTCTACCCCCTTATCTATGCATTCATTGTCATCTGAGTATGGCCTCACATTGTCAGAGTTGTCTGGCTCGTAGTTAATAACAACTCTCATTTTTGGAGGGATGGACAGTGTGGACAGGATGGTATCTGCAGTGTATTTAGAGACATGACCTGAGTAGGAGAGAACATCAGTTAAACTCACCTACATTGGCAAGTAAAAAATACAAGAGGTGTCCAATTGGACTATTTACTTCATAGCCATTATCTGGTTGGAGACTTACTCTTGTTCAGGTTTCCATGACGCTGATGGTGCTGCAGCACTGTCTTCAGTTGTTCAGGGTCAAAGACAGTCTGTCCACATCCCTCCAGGACAGAGGGGGCAGCACTGAGCCATGCTGTTGTCTAAGAGGGGCAGGGCAATACAGGATAATAAAGAGTTGAAATACAAAACCTCAAGTGGCTGGTACAAGTTTGGACATGACCAAAAACACCATTCAATTCATCTGTAGAGCCACATGACGTGATGTTCCGTCAATCTTTTAGAACTGAGATGTTTTCCTCAGTACCTGCGTGAGGTCTGGTACAGGCAGCAGCTCCTCCAGTCTGGAGAGGAACTCCCACACCAGTGTCTGCAGCGCTGTGTCATACCGAGGGCCATAGTGGACTGGGAACACCTCCTGTGAAATAGACAATGTCGCATGAAATGGGTCTAGTGCCAAATGTCTCCATTTAAGATGCACTCCAGCTATTTTGGAACTTTTCCTGTTAAGAAACAATATCCCAAGTATAAGTACAGTAATGTACACACATGTAAGGGTACAAACTACAAGCAGTAGGCCATTCAAGGAGTTGGTCTGATGTGATGTCATCAGCCTCCTCCCTTACTTGTGGGAACAATGGAGGAGCAGTTGATCTAAGTAGATGTTCAACTAGTAGCCTATTTCAGAAATATATTCAAGCAAACGGATCATAAAGAACTCTAGAGAGAAAGTTCCTCACCTGGAAGAAATGCTCCCTCTCAGAAGGGTATTCCAGCAGGGTTTGGACTAGCTCCACAAAGTTAGAATCTGAAGCCTCCAATTCATCACCATGACTCTGTCATTAGGCGCAAACAAAACATCAGACAAATGTACAGGAGTCCATCTTTCAGAAATAAAGTTATTCCCAGTGTCTCATTCATAAAGTGTTGCCAATTTAAACTACCTCTTTGTGTAAGGATTTTTCTGTCAACGTGTGGATTATGTCCAGGTGGGCCTGGATGGTCAGGAGGTCAGCTCTGCCCGCACTGCAACACAACTCTAAAACCATCTGGAACAGAGGTGGATATGTGAAAAGCAGGACTAGGGCCAGGGTAGTCTGATTAATCAGGCTGTAATACATAATTTATTGGTACATACAGCATGAAATGAATGCCTGCAACATTGTGTAAGTGTTCCTTACAAGCCAGAATGTTGAATAAAGTTAAATGTAAACTTACTCTACCAGTTGTCTGTGTGGTTTGTCCTTCAGATGCTTGAAACTCGATAAAATATCCACAGGAAAGTATTGTCTAGGGCCTTACTAAGGTGAAGGTAATTATATATTGGATTTTTTTCTCTCTCTCCAAGCTTGCCATGACAATGAAAATTGTATTTTCTGAATCGGGAGGATAGAGCATTTTTTTGTGTGGAATTGTAGGGGAAAGAAATATTGAAAAATATTCACACACAAAAAAGGTGTGGATTGTTCTCCATCCTCCCCCGATTCAGAATATTGGTTCTATAGCTATTGAAGAGAAAAACAAATATCCAATATAAAACTAATTTTACCTAGGTGCCAAACCATATCTCTAAAAGGTTGGGTAAACAATACTTTCCTGTGGAAATGTCGCAAATGCTGAAGGACAATCCGCCAGACAACCGGTAGAGTAAGTTTAAATGTAATTTTATTCAACATTCTGGCTTGTAATGAACATTCATACAATTTTTCAGGCATTAGTTGCTGTCTGTATGTACCAATGAATTGTGTATTACAGCCTGATTAATCAGAGCAGGGCAGACGTACAGTAATTGCAGCTAGTAGCTGCCCATAGTTTGTTCCATCATAAGACTCTTCCCATACCAACCCTCAACATTTCCACCTCTCTCACCCTTGCCCTCAGTCCCAGGATGAGTTGGGTCCTCTGCTTGGAGCTCAGCAGCTCTGGAACCATCTCTGTCACCAAAGTCACAAACTCCTCCAGCTTCCCATACTGCATCACATTACGCTCTTGAGCCACTTGCCACATGAAAGCTGACATCAGTCGTAGAGGTGGAACCAGGAGACGCAAGGAGAACAGAGGGAGATCTGTCGCCGAAGAGAAGAGCAATTAACAGATAAACAAATACACTCCATAACTCAGCTAGTTACTATTATTACAAGCTATGTGTAGGCTATAGGACATATTTGAATGGAAATCACTTTTCTACATTTAACACAAACTAACCTTGTTCTGATGCTGGATCAATAATGATATCCATAGCTAGTTTGCAAAGAAAAAGAAGCCACTGAAACAAGCTACTGTTAGCTACCTAAAGAGTTTGATGCTAATGTTAGGAGTGACCAAGCCTAGAATATACACTGAGGGTTTACAACGTAGCTAAAAAGGTTGATATCTTTATGCAAGCTAGCTAATACTATACTAGTTAGCTAGCAAACTAAACCCGTTTTCTATAGATAGCCAACATTTGCACATCCCATTACTTTTACCAAAGATGTTCTACTCATCTATCTGTGCTTTGACGAACAACAAACAAATCATTGACCTCGACGAAGTACTGTACTTCCGGGTGATGTTTAAAAACAATCCTTCAGAATAAAGGTCCTCATTTTTAAAAAGAAAGATGCATACCACAAAATATTATTATCTTTGTATTTAGTCATTGCAATATATCATTTAGTTTACTTGAGGGTTTATAATATTTCCCACCAAAATAGCCTAATTCTCCTAACCTGCTGTGTAAGTTATCCTAACCTGCTACAAACAAATCCTGTATACCACCTGGTCAAAACCCTGACTGAGAGACAGCTCCACTTCCGTAATTAAAATGAATGAAATATTATTAAATGGTTCATATTTTTGTTTCAAATGTCAACAAAATTGCCGTCACTGTCCTGCCATCTAATAAAGAAAATTTGAGCTCTCATCATTGTGGAAAAGGCTTGTCCAGCGTACTTGCCTTGTCAGATGGAGGTCAAAGTAATCTGCAGTTTTCTTGGGAGCTGCCTCTTAACCATCAACATTAATTAATAGGGATGATAATAAAGCTCGCCAACTAAAAGCCGAAAATTAGTTAACTCTCATACGTTCAGCCATTCCCATGAGGAAAGAATAGGGTTTTGGGATAAACGCCCAAAATAAGGTCAGAGGTTAACACAGGCTTAGGAGATCTTGAACGTTGTGTTCTATGAGATAACATCAGTCATTTAACATGACCTTAATGAAGTATGAAGCCTTTATGTGCTCTGTGCTTTTTTAAATTACATAAATACTTAAAAATTCACAAAAAGTGACTTTAGCTGATGAAGATCTCATAGAACAAAACGTATAAGATCTCCCAAGCCTCTGATTACCACAGAACAAATTTGTGCAGTTTATCCAAAAACCCTGCAAAAAATCCACTAATTTCCCCACAAGCTTCGTCCAACGAACCATGGCTGAGTTAGTGCCTACAAAAATGCACCATTGCTACTGCTCTCTATGTCGGAGCTGTCGTAGATGAGAATGACATGATCTACTTCCTTTTCCCCACAAACATCTGAGGGAAATGACTTTGCCACGTCTATGGCAACATTGTAATAAGCTGATGTTATATTAAATGCTTAATTAGTACATTTAGACCAGTGTTGAAAATTTGCCCTTTCTTGTGTTTGTTACTATTGTAGCGCATTTCATCTCAAAATATCAAAAGACAATATTTGAACTTTTGGACTGCAAGAAGTCATTTTGTTGACCTGCAGCAATAATATTAAGACATAGCTGACTCATTCAATGCATGATATTACCTAATGTAAAGTAATTAGGAACTGACAGGATCAGATTAAGCTACAATCTTGTCTGTCCACACATGATTTTGTATCTGGAACAACCCTACTGTACTATGCCACTTGAGGATTGGCAGATTTGTGTAGAAGTACGAGGTATTTGAGGTAGATATGTACATGAAGGCAGGGTAAAGTGACCAGGCATCAGGATAGATAATAATAAGGTATTTGAGGTAGATATGTACATGAAGGCAGGGTAAAGTGACTAGGCATCAGGATAGATAATAACACGGGTACAATAAATAACAGAGCAGCAGCAATTGATGAGTTTTAAAGTGTGTGTGAATGTGCATGTGTGTGTAATGTGTGTTTGTGTTGTGTCGGTCTGTCTGTGTGTGTGTGTGCTTATGTAGTGTATGTGAATGTGTGTGGGAGTGTCAATGTAGTGGTGTGAGTGAGTGTCTATAGGGTTTGTATATACAGTGCCTTCAGAAAGTATTCAGACCCCTTGACTTTTTCCACATTTTGTTAAGTTACAGCCTTATTCTATAATTGATTGAATTGTTTTTCCCCCCTCATCAATCTACAATCAATCTACAATCTACAATATCCCATAATGAAAAAGCAAAAACAGGTTTGTATAAATGTTTGCTAATTTATAAAAAATTAAATAAATTAAATATCACATTTACATTAGTATTCAGACCCTTTACTCAATACTTTGTTGAAACACCTTTGGCAGCGATTACAGCTTCGAGTCTTCTTGGGTATGCCGCTACTAGCTTGGCACACCTGTATTGGGGGAGTTTCTCCCATTCTTCTCTGCAGATCCTCTCAAGCTCTGTCAGGTTGGATGGGGAGCGTTGCTGCACAGCTATTTTCAGGTTTCTCCAGAGATGTTCGATCAGACTCAAGTCCAGTCTTTGGCAGGGCCACTCAAGGACATTGAGAGACCTGTCCCGAAGCCACTCCTGCATTGTCTTGGCTGTGTGCTTAAGGTCATTGTCCTGTTGGAAGGTGAACCTTCGCCCCATTCTGAGGTTCTGAGTGCTCTAGAGCAGGTTTTCATCAGGGATCACTTTGTACTTTGCTCCGTTCATCTTTCCCTACGATCCTGACTAGTCTCCCAGTCCCTGCCGCTGAAAAACATCCTCACAGGATGATGCTTCACCGTAGGGATGGGCAAGTTCTCCTCCAGACGTGAAGCTTGCCGTTCAGGCCAAAGAGTTCAATCTTGGCTTCATCAGACCAGAGAATTCTGTTTCTCATGGTCTGAGAGTCTTTAGGTTCCTTTTGGCAAACTCCAAGCAGGTTGTCACATGTGCCTTTTACTGAGGAGTGGCTTCCGTCTGGCCACTCTACCATAAAGGCCTGATTGGTGGACTGCTGCAGAGATGGTTGTTCTTCTGGAAGGTTCTCCCATTTCCACAGAAGAACTCTAGAGCTCTGTCAGAGTGACCATTAGCTTCTTGGTCACCTCCCTGACCAAGGCCCTTCTCCCCCGATTGCTCAGTTTGGCTGGGCGGCCAGCTCTAGGAAGAGTCTTGGTGGTTCCAAACTTCTTCCATTTAAGAATGATGGGGGCCACTGTGTTCTTGGGGACCTTCAATGCTGCAGACATTCTTGGGGACCTTCAATGCTAGTCACTTTACCATGCCTTCATGTACATATCTACCTCAAATACCTCATACATTTATCTGGTACTGGTACTCTACTTGTGTATTTTTGTTTATTCCTTAATACAATTTTATTTTTACACTCTGCATGGTTGGTTAGTAAGCATTTCATGGTAAAGTCTACACCAGTTGTATTCAGCACATAAATCCAATTTGATGTCCAGGGTTCAAATCCTTGTCTTCTTATCTTGTATTGGGTTACTGAGATGCACAATGACTCAACAAATCTGCCGATCCTCAAGTGGCATCGTACAGTATTGTTCAATATACAAGACTCTCCTCCTGAACAGCCACTGTAGGCCTATACACAACACAACCATTGGGTTAGGCAGCAAATAAAAACACTTTTGATCAGTGAAGGCAGAGCCGGCTGGGCTTCAGGTTTGGAATATCCATTGCAGTGTATAATGCAACCCAGTTTTACTTACACCATCCCAGCAGCTATCTTAGAAATCAGTGGCGATTTGAGCATGTAAATGTTGGTGGGGCAAAAAAATAAAAGATATGCATGCCAGCAAAACCACTACACTAAACAATACATTCATTGCACTATAACGGTGACAAACGGTGCCCACAAACTGTTAGGGCCTACATAAAGCTGTCCCAACCGCACCATAGTGAATTCTTACCACTGCTACACCTGGGTGTCAGCGGAGCCTTGTCTGGCAACGAAACAGTTCATTCAGTCTCGTTTACTGCCTTTTTTTAAAACATAGCTGATATGACTGACTTGCTTACAAATGTGGCTTCTATTGACAATTGAGATGTACAAATTATGGCATAAGGGAACAACGTGCGGATAAGAGGCAATCCGTAATTCCATAATTTCAATTAAGACATTAATGGATGGACAACATATACTTATTATTACTTTCTTGGATACAGTACACATATCTCCCTGGCATATTACATTATACAGCAGCATACAAGACATTTTTGGACTCACCTTGTTGTGCTATGCTCACTTGAACAGGAAGGTGGCGTGGCAGTCCTTCTTGTGGGCTCTAGAAAGAGGCACAAAATCCCGACTTGGAATTTTCCGTATTTTCCCATTCTGAACTAGTTTTATCCGAGTTCCCAATTGTCTTGAACTCACTGAAGTCTGAGATTTCCATGTTCACCGTTTCCAGTTCTTTGGAACGCGGCAGAAGTCATGCTGAATTATCAGCATGGCCAATGTATTCAAACTCTTCTGGCCCATGGTGTTACCCCATTTTTCTTAATATCCAATTGGTAGTTATGATCTAGTCTCATCGTTGCAACTCCCCATCGGACTCAGCGACGGTCGAGAGCCAAGCCGCACTAATTTAACCCCAAGCCAGCCGCACCATTGTGTCGGAGGAAACACTGTTGAACTGACGACCAGAGTCAGCTTGCAGGCGCCCGGCCCGCCACAAGGAGTCGCTAGAGCACGATGACACAAGGACATCCCGGCTGGCCAAACCTTCTCCTAACCCGGACGACGCTGGGCCAATTGTACGCCGCCTCACGGGTCTTCCGGTCACAGCCGGCTGTGACACAGCCTGGAATCGAACCCGAGGCTGCAGTGGTGCCTTAGCACTCATTGTTGAATTTGAGATTTGTGTAATGTTTATGTCCAATGTCTGATAAGCACGGCCACGTTTTATCTATAATTGATTTTCATATGACAAGGATTGTAAAGAATTTGCCAGTAGTTTTCCGACTTGATGCATGTAGATGACTGCTTGTCTAGCTTGCTAGCTAAGATTTTAAAAGTATGATGTTGACATGATCAGTCCAATCAATGCTACGGTAGATATAACATGATTTGACGTAATTTTGTCCGTGGCCAATGACCTTGAGCCTTCTTGGATAGGCAATTATAATGTAAGTCTATAGCAGCACCCAAGGGGCTAGATTTTACCCATAGATTTTGTGGTGGCGTGGTGTCCCCATGAGTGACAGAACACTGAGCCAATCACGGCGCAAACAATGGCATGATATTTTTTTCACTGTAAGAGCTACTGTAAATTGGCCAGGGCAGTTAGATTAACAAGAATGTAAGTTTTCTGCCCATATAAGACATGTCTATGTCCTGGGAAATGTTGTTGTTACTTACAACATCATGCTAATCACATTAGCGCAAGTTAGCTCAACCGTCCCGCAGGGGGGGAAACACCGATCCTGTAGAGGTTATTAATATAAGAAATTTGAAATGATTTATACTTTTACTTTTTATACTTAAGTACATTTGACCAATTCCACTTACTTTTGATACTTAAGTATATTTAACACCACCTGTTTTTTTTGTGTGCCTGTTTTGCATGTTATTTTGGCATTACTACGTGTCACATATCAGTTTGCAAACAATGTAAAAAAAAAAATAATAATCATCGAGTTGGTTGTGGAAAAAGTATTTAATTGTCATAATTGAGTAAAAGATAACTTAATGGAAAATGACTCAAGTAAAAGTGAAAGTCACCCAGTAAAATACTACTGCCCTGAATGACGCGTAGCCACTGTTTGAAATATAACTTTGCTCTGTTCTTCTCTGAACATGCACTTCTTTGACTATAGGCTAAGAATAATTTGATTGAGACCACACAAATAGCCTATAGGCGCACATGATATTGCGCGTCCAGTGGAGAATCATAGATGAAGGGGCTCCATCGCGCACATCGATATATAGCCTAATAAGCAACTAATTCTAAAACACTGGACTACATTTAGTCAATTACATGACCATCCCCTGGACTAGATTTAAACAAATACTAAACCAATATCCCCTTGACTGAAATTGAAAAAGCACGAAGCTCCCCAATTCCTAAGTGCCATTTATATCTTGCGCTAACATACTGTAAATCCTGCCCTGATTTTGGCAACATTCAGACTGTGCCCACATTTGACATTCCCATTTTTATTTTCAAAACGCTATAGGCCAATATCCATTTTCAGAAATGTTGGTAAATTAACTTTTATTGTTTAAAGAACTTATGAAATACATTGGTGTTTTTTCACTAGGCTATCTAATCATGGCATGGGGTTGTTGAATGACATATATTTGTTTGAAATCTATCGCTTGGTGTCATTTCAGAGACAAATAGTATATATTTTTGCAAAGCACTATATCGCCGTAATATCAGAAAATAAGCAGTAGGCCTAGATTACTGCTATGTAGTCGAATGTAACAAAGCCTAACTACATTTTAACTGTACAAATGATACATTTATGACATCAATATTTAAAAAAATGAATCAATACCATAATGAGATGTATTAAAAACATTTACATTTGGCATTTTAGTCATTTAAGCATTTAGTCATTTAAGTCATTTAATCGCTCTTATCCAGAGCGATTTACAATTAGTGCACAAGACGCACATTCTACATGTTAGTGAGCTAGCTAGCTAGCTTGTTTACACCTGGCAAAGAAGTTCCTCGCGACTCGCACTGCTGCGTCACAATACCTGGCATTCTGGTCCTGGGTCAGCTACTCACGCAGGTCTAGGATTCGTTTCAACCAGGGTTAATTTGAATTTCACATATGACTTATAGTGTGGATAAGGTTACCAAACACTCCAGGATCCGGACACTTAAAAAAAAAATCCACCTAAAATGGCATACTCAAATTTAACTGCCTGTAGCTCAGGACCTGAAGCAAGGATATGCATTTTATTGATACCATTTGAAAGGAAACACTTTGAAGTTTGTGAAAATGTGAAATTAATGTAGAATATAACACATTAGATCAGGTACAAACAAAAAAACATGCATTTTCTATATTTCATCATCTTTGAGAAATGCAAGAGAAAGGCCATACATTGAGATAGGATTCTAGGTGTAATTTAGATATTGTCCACCAGATGACAGCAGTGTGTGCAAAGTTTGACTGATCCAGAGAAGAATCACAACACAATATTTTGTATCAAGTTTGCCAGGAGTTTGCCCAAATGTGACGAATTGGTCAATGTATACATTTTCAAATACATAACTTTAGAGAACATACAAAAATGCTATGGTAATAATTGTTTTTAGTTTACACACTCCCAGGAATGTCATAAATGATGGATCATTAGCTTCCCTACAGAAAATACACTAACCTTCACATCTCGATGGCAGGGCGGGGTGGATGTGGAGCCAGAGACAGCAGTGGGGTCAAACTGTAAAACCCAGTTCCTACATTTGAATATAAAATTTGATTTTATCAAAGAAAAATTATGCTACATTTTTATCTCTGGGACCCTCAGGATGACAAATCAGAGCAAGATTACTGAATGTAAGTACATGATTTACCTTCATAGGTGAATGTATCAAACCAGTGTTTTGTTGTTGTGCACTATCCTCAAACAATTGCATGGTATTTTTTTTGCTGTAAGAGCTACTGTAAATTAGACACTGCCCATATAAAACAAGTCTATGTCCAGGAAAGTTGGCTGTTGTTTACAACATAATTCTAGTCACATTATCGCATTTTGAGCAACAACTGTCTTGGTTGAGGGACACCAATCCCGTAGACGTTAATTAAAGCGCCCTTATTAAGATGGCTAGGTGAGACAACCACCACATATCACAGTAAAATACCGTATTCAAACATTCCATTTCAACTAAACAATGGATATATAAAGTTTTGCCTAAAAATAGTTTTAATATACACCTAAAATCAATGAATTTAAAAAATGAGAACATTAGTATTTGGCACACACATGAAGGTACCCACATGCAATAATTTCAGGTGAAAAAACACCAATGTGAAAAATTGGTGGATATAGCATTTTGGTAATAAACTCATGTAGCCAATTCAATTGACACATAGTGAACAGAGTGTGATCAAATCTTCCTGAAGACCTCTAGGTGGTCGGGACACTTTGTATATGTATATCTTACAGGTGTTATTAAGGAATCTGGTTGGTCAAACAGTTTAAATTGGGTAAATGTCATCATCATCATCCCACTTCTAAAATCATTATTTGCAGTGTAAATATCATGTGTAGATGAAGAACCTTGATTTGAAGTTTATTGAAAAACATATTTTGATATGATAATCTGATATACAAAAGAGGACCTGTAAAACCATGTATTTAAAACAGGATTATACATGGAATTTCTTGTCTCAATAATTCCAATCAATATTTTGATTGGAATGACCTATTACATAGTTTCTTTCGAACTCAAAGCATTTTTACGAGACTTTGTGTTTCTTTCTGTTGGACTGCTTTTGGAGAATCTTAACCGGTGAATTCTTCTCATATGATTTACCATATTACACCTTTGAGTAAATGTTTTCCCACACTCTGAGCATTGGTGAGGTTTCTCCCCAGTGTGAATATATATGTGCGTTCTAAGAGAGTCTGAGGTAGTGAAAGATTTGGGGCATTGGGTGCAGGTGTAAGGACGCTCGCCTGTGTGAGATCGCAGATGAACCGTAAGATGGCAAGATGCTTTGAAACCCTTTCCACAATGTTTACAGGTGTGGGGGTTTTCTCCTGTGTGCGTTCGTGTATGCAGTCGCACTTCTCCTGAGCTAAGGAATGCCTTACCACATATGCTACATAAATAATTCTTCTCCCCAGCATGCATTCGCGTGTGTCTCACTAGTGTACTTGGATGGGCAAACCTCTTCTTACAAATAGTACACATGTGACGGCGCTCCCCAGAGTGAATGCGTACATGCACTTTGAGATCATAAGCACTCCTGTACCTCCGGTCACAGTGTTCACATGCGAATGGTCTTTCTTCTGTGTGAAGTAGCTGGTGCTTTTTCAGTGCCCCAGGAGTAGCATATCGTTTGGGACACTGGTCACAATGATGTGGCATCGTGTGAACTCCCATATGTAGCGTCAGCAGTGATGGTTTTTTGAAAACCTTCCCACACTCACAAACATGAGTCCTGTTCTGGGGTGCAGGGGATCCCTCTTTTTTCTTGTCAACCGGTTTGATCACATTCTTTTTGTCCCCTTTTCTGACCACCTCTTCTTTCTTGTCAACCTGCTTTCTGTCCTTTTCTACTTGGTCGGTCTTGCAGGGGTTGGCAATTTCACTGTGAGAGAACGGAGGCAGAGTGCAGGTAAGAACCTGGGATGGCTCGTCAGCATTCACCATCACGTTGAGAGAATGATCCAAGTTCAATTCTGTAAAGAGAAAATACAGGAGATAAGATTATATAACCACCATACAGTGAGGGAAAAACGTGTTTGATCCCCTGCTGATTTTGTACGTTTGCCCACTGACAAAGAAATTATCAGTCTATAATTTTAATGGTAGGTTTATCTAAACAGTGAGAGACAGAATAACAACAAAAAAAATCCAGAAAAACACATGTCAAAAACACATGTCAAATAAAAATTGATTTGCATTTTAATGAGGGAAACAAGTATTTGACCGCCCTGCAAAACATGACTTAGTACTTGGTGGCAAAACCCCTGTTGGCAATCAAAGAGGTCAGACGTTTCTTGTAGTTGGCCACCAGGTTTGCACACATCTCAGGAGGGATTTTGTCCCTCTTTGCAGATCTTCTCCAATTCATTAAGGTTGAGGCTGACATTTGGCAACTCGAACCTTCAGCTCCCTCCACAGATTTTCTATGGGATTAAGGTCTGGAGACTGGCTAGGCCACTCCAGGACCTTAATGTGCTTATTCTTGAGCCACTCCTTTGTTGCCTTGGCCGTGTGTTTTGGGTCATTGTCATGCTGGAATACCCATCCACGACCCATTTTCAATGCCCTGGCTGAGGGAAGGAGGTTCTCACCCAAGATTTGACAGTACATGGCCCCGTCCATCATCCCTTTGATGCGGTGAAGTTGTCCTGTTCCCTTAGCAGAAAAACACCCCCAAAGCATAATGTTTCCACCTCCATGTTTGACGGTGGGGATGGTGTTCTTGGGGTCATAGGCAGCATTCCTCCTCCTCCAAACACGGTGAGTTGAGTTGATGCCAAAGAGCTCCATTTTGGTCTCATCTGACCACAACACTTTCACTCAGTTGTCCTCTGAATCATTCAGATGTTAATTGGCAAACTTCAGATGGGCATGTATATGTGCTTTCCTGAGCAGGGGGACCTTGCAGGCGCAGCAGGATTTCAGTCCTTCACGGCGTAGTGTGTTACCAATTGTTTTCTTGGCGACTATGGTCTCAGCTGCCTTGAGATCCTTGACAAGATCCTCCCGTGTAGTTAAGGGCTGATTCCTCACCGTTCTCATGATCATTGCAAATCCACGAGGTGAGATCTTGCATGGGGCCCCAGGCCGAGGGAGATTGACAGTTATTTTGTGTTTCTTCCATTTGCGAATAATCACACCAACTGTTGTCACCTTCTCACCAAGCTGCTTGGCGATGGTCTTGTAGCCCATTCCAGCTTTGTGTAGGTCTACAATCTTGTCCCTGACATCCTTGGAGAGCTCTTTGGTCTTGGCCATGGGGGAGAGTTTGGAATCTGATTGATTGATTGCTTCTGTGGACTGAGAAACTAATCTCAGCTCGTTACCTGTATAAAAGACACCTGGAAGCCAGAAATCTTTCTGATTGAGAGGGGGTCAAATACTTATTTCCCTCATTAAAATGCAAATAAATTTATAACATTTTTGACAGGCGTTTTTCTGGATTTCTTTGTTGTTATTCTGTCTCTCACTGTTCAAATAAACCTACCATTAAAATTATAGACTGATCTTTTCTTTGTCAGTGGGCAAATGTACAAGGGGAGCAAATACTTTTTTCCCTCACTGTATATATAACCACCATATATATATATATTGTAAAGGGTTGGTCTCATGTTTCATGAGCTGAATTAAAAGATCCCAGAAATGTTCCATATACACAAAAAGCTTATTTCTCTCAAATGTTGTGCACACATTTGTTTACATCCCTTTTAGTGAGCATGCATCCTTTGCCAAGATCATCCATCGACCTGAAAGGGGTGGCATATCAAGAAGCTGCTTAAACATTACAATCATTACACAGGTGCACCTTGTGCCGTGGAAAATAAAATGCCACTCTAAAATGTGCATTTTTGTCACATAACATAATGCCAAAGATGTCTAATGTTTTGACATCCGGCTTCTTCACCTGTGGGATCGTCTGAGACCAGCCACCCAGACAGCTGATGAAACTGAAGTTATGAAACTGAAGAGTTTATTTCTGTCTGTAATGAATCCCATTTGTGGGGAAAAACTAATTCTGATTGGCTGGGCCTGGCTCTCAAGTGGGTGGCCACTCATGGCTGCGCCCCTACCCAGTCATGTGAAATCCATAGATTAGGGCCTGATGAATTTATTTCAATTGACTGATTTCCTTATATGAACTGGAACTCAGTAAAATCGTTGAAATTGTTGCATGTTGCGTTAACATTTTTGTTCAGTATATAAATTAGAATTTAAATGCTATATTAGTCGAACAATGGATGAGTGTTTGACCTTTTTTATTTTCCTTACCATCACAGGGTACTGGAGTAACCAACACTGAGGTCTCTGCAGGTGACAGACCCTCCTGTTCCTGTTCCTGTGATGTTGACAGTCCTAGATCCTCCAAACATCTATCAGTGCCTTCATCCAGGATTTCATTGTGGTCTTCATCGTCATCTGAGAATGGCCTCACATTGTCAGAGTTGTCTGGTTCGTAGTTAATAACAACTCTGATTATTGGAGGGAGGGACAGTGTGGACAGGATGGTATCTGTGGTGTAATTAGAGACATGACCTGGGTAGGAGAGAAGATCATTAAATTCACGTACTGTATATTGCCAAGTTAAAAAGACAAGTAGTATCCTATATGACTCTGTTCTTCATATCCATCATCTGGATGAAGACATAGGGCTCGATTTAATCCGATCCACTTTAGCCAACATCCACATAGTGCTTATTTTTGGCAGTGTCTAACTGCGTTAGAGCTGTCAAATCCACAAGTGGCTCCCGGCATTACACCTAAAACGGACATTGCCATTGGGTTCACGGAGTCGCATTAACAAAAATCCCATGCAACCTTGTTTACAAGTTTGAACACTGGAATGTGAGATGTAATCTATACCTCGATTAGGATGACAGAAATCCTCATCATTTAGTTGAATGATTTCTCAATTTGAGCATAATTATTTCTATATAGGCTGCACTTTCTCGCTCAGAACTTCTAACGCTAGGCAGGTGTGGCTTCATGACCATGATCGGAAGAGCAGCTTCTCACCGATTTGACGGCTCCAACACAGTTACACCTCCGATACCGCCAAAATGTCCGCTATGCGGGTGTCTGCCATCGCAGGTTAACGGTTGATCTGATTGAATCTAGGCCTTACTATTGTTCAGGTTTCCATGGTGCTGATGGTGCTGCAACACTGTCTTCAGTTGTTCAGGGTCAAAGACAGTCTGCCCACATTCCTCCAGGACAGAAGGGGCAGCACTGAGCCATGCTGTTGTCTAAGAGGAGCAGGGCAGGGGGAATACAGTACATTAAACAATTCAAAAGTGTTTTACCAGCCACTTGAGGTTTTAGACAAGTTTTGAAATGACCAAAAACACCATTCAATTCATCTGTAGAGCCACATGACGTGATGTTCCGTCAATCTTTTAGAACTGAGATGTTTTCCTCAGTACCTGCGTGAGGTCTGGTATAGGCAGCAGCTCCTCCAGTCTGGAGAGGAACTCCCGCACCAGTGTCTGCAGCGCTGTGTCATACCGAGGGCCATAGTGGACTGGGAACACCTCCTGTGAAATAGACAATTTAGCATGAAATGGGTCTAGTGCCAAACGTCTCATTTTTTGGAACTTTTCCTGTTGAGAAACAATATCCCAAGTATAAGTATGGTAATTTACACACACTTAAGGGTAAAAACAAAACAACAAAAACCTTTTGAGCAAAATAGTGTTTTTTACACAACTACAAACTTCATGGAGGCCATTCAAGCAGTTGAGTTGGTCTGATGTCGTCAACCTCCTCCCTTGCTTGTGGGAACAATGGAGGAGCAAAAACATCAAATAAAAAGGCCCTGACCGCACCCCCCCACCTGTACTATGTCATACCCGGATCACCTGTTGAGATGTGCCTTTTGTTTAGTAAATTAGGTGATAAATGATGTGAAAAGGAGACTGGCGTGCCACTTTAACAAGATCTTTAGGGTATTCTGAATGCAGAAGAAGGATACTTACCTTTAATCTAAGTAGATGATGTTCAACTAGTCTATTTAATAAATATATTCAAGCAAACGGATCATAAAGAACTCTAGAGAGAAAGTTCCTCACCTGGAAGAAATGCTCCCTCTCAGAAGGGTCTTCCAGCAGGGTTTGGACTAGCTCCACAAAGTTAGAATCTGAAGCGTCCAATTCATCACCATGACTCTGTCATTAGGTGCAAGCAAACAAAACATCAGACAAATGTACAGGAGTGTATCCCTCAGAAATAATGTTCTTCCAATGTCTCATTCATAAAGTGTTGTCTATTTAACCTACCTCTTTGTGTAAGGATTTTTCTGTCAATGTGTGGATTATGTCCAGGTGGGCCTGGATGGTCAGCAGGTCAGCTGTGCCCTTACTGCGACACAACTCTAAAACCATCTGGAACAGAGGTGGATATGTGAAAATCAGGACTAGGGACATATGTACAGTAATTGAAGCTAGTAGCTGCCCATCGTTCGTTCCATCATAAGACTCTTCCCCTCCCAACCCTCAATATTTACACCTCTCACCCTTGCTCTCAGTCCCAGGATGAGTTGGGTCCTCTGCCTGGAGTTCAGCAGCTCTGGAACCATCTCTGTCACCAAAGTCACAAATTCCTCCAGCTTTCCATACTGCATCACATTACGCTGTTGAGTCACTTGCCACATGAAAGCGCACATCAGGCGTAGAGGTGGAACCAGGAGACGCAAGGAGAACAGAGGGAGACCTGTCACCGAATTGAAAAGAGCAATTAACAATTAAACAGATAAACAAATAATAAATTAAAAATCGACTGATCCCATAACTCAGCTAGTAATATATATCCCATAATTCAGCTAGTTAGTAATATTACAAGCTATGCGTAGGTAGACTATAGGACATATTTGAATGATCCATGTAAAAACAAAACAAAACAAAAATGTAATGAGTCATGACATATCATTTTCTACATTTAACTACTGCTATGTGATAAGCAATGCATGACAAAGCATCAAACTAACCTTGTTCTGATGTTGGATCAATAATGTTATCCATGGCTAGTTTGCAAAGCAAAAAGCCCTCGAAACAAGCTAGCTAAAAAGTTTGATGTTAACGTTAGATAGTGCGACCAAGCCTAGAATATACGTTATATTAAAGCGATTGCAACGTAAATAAAAAAAGTTGACATATGTACTCAAGCTAACAATACCCTAGTTAGCTAAGATAAATAAAACCGTTTTGTACAGAGGTTGCTAGATCCAGTGTCTCGACAGCAACACTAAAAAGGTACTTCCAGGTCATGGATTTCGAAAACATTTCTAAATAAAAGTCCCCCACGTTACGTAATAGTATAAATGCGTCAATAACCAGTGATTATTAATGATATATGAAAAATAGTTGTCTGAACATGAACAATGATTAACATTTTTTTTCATAATTAAGGGACATTTTGATTAAAAGTGGGTTTTAAAACATTGCTGATACCTGTATAAGGAATACACATTGGCTTACATAACAAAAACTATTCTGGGTGCCACAGTAAAAGTATTATAGGAAATACCCCGTAGGGTCTGTACAGTGTATTTCATGAGACTCGGAATAATACGGAGTGTTGTTGGCTTTTTACTGTGGTCAAACAGCTTAAAGTGGGTTGCCTGGACAATATATATTGTACAAATATAGCACTGTACAGGAAAAACGATTTATTGTGTGTCCATACTACCAGGGTCCAGACTACTCACTAGAGTCCCTAGAATACAAAACAGGTGAGTTTGAACAAAAAGCTAGGTCATAGGAAGCTTTATGTTGACATTTGAACAGTGATACACATATCAGCACCATGGACAGCTACCCTTTTAGAATGTTATGTTGTCACTGTCAGCCTAGCTCCAAACATCTGGCAAATATGTGTCCCAAAAGCATATGAATATAATTAATATTTTAGTCAGTGCAAGACCACACACTGGTAAAGGAAAAACGTTACTACTGGTGTCAAATAAACTGGGGTGGAAAATACTTAGTTGGGATTCTACTAAACAAATATGTTCCGTTTTTGAGGAGGGGATGTGTCAAACAGCCTGCTGGTTATTTCTCTGTCTTTCTTGTAATGCCTACATTCAATGCTGCATGCTGTATTAACCTCAACAATTCGTTTTTTCTTACCCTGGTGTGAAATTAAATAATTCCATACATGACTTTCATGCACTCTTGCTTTGCGCTAATGGATTTGCCAAATACCAATTATTAGCAGGTGATTAGTTAAGAAGCCGACTGCAACAACGATCGAGTGTCATACCTGTATGACTGACACATTTATACTTTGTATTGCTAGGGACAACAAGGTGAAATTAAACAAAATGGTACAAACAGAGAATGTAAATGAGGCTCAGGTTCAAAACCTCTGGCCTCTGGAGAGTTTAAATGAGGGAATAACAACTGCTCAGCAAAGACCCTCAGACATACTTTTGAGGATAAAGAACATGGTTCTAATTTTCATCCCGATGTAGCCAAGAGTTCATATGAGGAAGTGTCAGTGGTGCAGCTCAATCAAATCTCAGACACCCAAGATATTGGGAATGAATACTACCACTTAGAGACAGAAAGTTATGGAAGTGGTTTATTGGATGAGGAAATCGTAAGCTTTGTGACAACTAGCATGTAACTGAAATGTTTTTTTTGTCAGACGCTTTTATGGCCTACCACAACTGATGTTGTATTGCAGCCACCAATTGAACGGGGGTGAAATAAATATACAAAAAAGGTCAATTCCATTACGGATGAAGGAAAAAAAGCTCTGACGAAGGCCGCGAGGCCGATACGTAAGCTTATTAAAGATCAGTGATGCTATCGAGAGCAGTGTGCGGTTTCCTTTTTCCCTCATCTTGTCCAACTGTTACCATGCAACTGCAAAAAAGATTTCTGATGTGCGAGATATGCGAGTGCCTTATGAATTTTGAATTACGGATAAAGGAAAAATGTACTTTGTTCACAATAAAGAGAAAGATGCGAACCTCAAATATGAATCTCTTTGGATCTAGTCATTCCAATATATAATTTAATTTAATTGAGAGTTTATAATATTGCACAGACAAATCACAATAAGAAATGACACATTACAGACATAAGAAATGTAAGAGACAAACAATGGTTTCCTAACTGTTGGACAGCTCTACTTCAGTAATTCAAAAATATTTATAACAAATTAAATATTCATGTTTACTTCTCAAATGTCAACAAAAGTACCATTACTCTCATCCTGCCATCTTACCAAGAAAGTTAGAGTGCTCATCATTGTGCTATAGGCTTGTCCAGACTGCTTACCTTGTCAGACAGAGGTCAAAGTCATCTGCAATTTTCTGGGGACACAATAGGGGAGCTGTCTCTCAACCATCAACATTAATTAATAGGGATGATAATGTCTGACCTGCGGCGACATCTGCCTATTATACCCTCAAGCCGAGAGAAAACAGGGTCCCTCATATTTCAGCAGCTGATTAATGTTCTCAATGACATTTAGATATGCTGTCTCTTGGCAAATGGAGAATGATCATACAGCAGTCTGTTACGCAAATGAATAATGAACAGTGGGCACACACGTGAGTGGGTAAGCAACTTCCGAGCTAATTCTTTTAATAGTATGTGGTAACTTGCCACAATGGAAATATTCAATAACCTAGCTAGGCATACAAGCAATGTATTATTATGTAAATGAATGAGGCAACAAGCCACCATAGATGTGCTCTCCCCTGCATACCCAAGCCCAGGTATGTGCTGTAATCAACACTGATAGATAGCACATAGTAATGTCCCAAACAATGTCTGCTGTTTGGGAGCATCCCTGTAGTGGATAGGAAAATAATTGAATGGAACAGGGACTTTTGTTTTGGTAGGATAGGCCTACTGTAGCGTGAACATTTTCTCAGAGCATATAGAAGCTGGCCCAGCAACAGTGAGACCGATGCTGTTCTGTTTGTTGATTGGTTTTTGCTGTGGCCCTCCAGCTGCTGGGACACAGTTTGGCATGAGTTGTGTGGTGTCACATGCTGCCAAGTGAGCTGGCCAGATGGAGACAGCTGGACTGGCAGCCCAGCATCCCTATAGCCTCTTCTTTTGGAGTGGGAAGGGACGCTGTGAGTCTCAGAGAGGATGGGGTGATGGGTGTGTGTGTATGTGTTCGTGCTTGTGTGCATGTGTGTGTGTGTGTGTGAGAGAGAGAGAGAGAGAGAGAGAGAGAGAGAGACAGAGATTGAGATAATAAGAGAGAGAGGGGGGAGAGAGAAGAGAGAGAATGAGAGATTTTGTGTGTGTGGAGGGTCTACCAAACAGAACCATGTTCATAGCCCAAATCCAAACCCAAGCCTGTGTAAATCCTCCAGATCTTTCCTCTCTGCAACTTGTGCCTTCTTATTTTCCTTTAACCTACTAAATCAATTGCTCCATCTTTCCATTTTGACCTGCCTAATACAGTTCTCGACTGAGAGCTATGACAGACCTATGGAACCATGTCCAGGTGGTTATTGGGTTTAGCAGAAGGGAAGCTGGTTGCTGCTGGCCTGGTCTCTGATTGGCAGTTTAGGACCAGTGCAGCTGCTACCACCGCCATCTGCTGTCAGGATATATTGATCATCTAATGAAAAAATTGGGTTTAGAATGAATCTCAGTGAAATCAACCCCCTTCCTTTCAAAGGGCAGTGACTTTAATCAAGTCCCTACAGGGAAGCCGAAACTCATCAACTGAGCCCCCTCCTACCCCCACCCCCCACAATTGCAAGAGATAGATGGAAAACTACGGGTCACTGATCCCCCGGTAAAGTCTCTGCTAGATTTGGCCACAGCTCCAGCATTTTTAGGGTACCACAGCGGACCACTTAACTCTCTATCTTAACTACGTCTTAATGTAAATGTAGTACTGTAAGTAAAAACAACTTAATGGAAATATAAGGCTGAGATTCAATCAAACCTGCACTATGGTGGAACAGAGGATCAAAAGCTGGCAGTGTTTTAAATTATATGTTTACATGAACATGAATATGGTTGGTATTGTCCTCTTCTGACTGGTGCTTTACAAGCTTCCCCGCTGCAGTTAAAATATATTGAAAGTTATTTTCTTGGGTATTGATATTTTTGGGCTTTGTTCAAAACATGCCTCAGAACTCAGTACAGTGAAATACATTTCAGACTCTATGAAAAGGGTGTGTGTCAACACCAAGAAGGACAGCCTCTGGCAAGACATCTGGACATTTGAATATCAAAGTATTCCTCTGCTCATTGAAGTGCCCATAACCCATACAGTATCTCTGCATATTCTAATCAACAGTCAGAAAGTTTGGTGTGACGACAACGTCAAGGCCTTAGTCAGTAACAACTGGTGTCCAGCTACTGGTTAAATCTGATTACTAAAGTACATGTATTTTTATCCTCCACAGATGTGTTTGAGTCAGGAGGCCTTTTCTCACAATAAAACATTTTGATCTCCATGAATTCAAACTATTATTAACTTGGAAACCTCATAAACAAAGCCTGCAGTTGAAATGCTTATCTTGGTGCATCTATTAATAATCTGGCTGCCATGTTTTGACCCCCAACCACTTCCTCCATACCTGTATGGATTCAACTATTCCTTTATAAAATGTTTCTTTATTTGTTCTGAGAGTGAACACTGCTTGCTGATGAATTACACAGAGAGACAGAAAGAAAGGGGAACAGGGGCAGACAGAAAGAAAGACAGACAGACAGACAGATAGAGGGAGGGAGAGAGATGGAGATGGAGTTAGAGAGGTCCTAATTGACAGCTTGTCACTGCATTTTTTTTTTTATCTTGGCGGTTTGCAGTTTGCAAAGTTAAATCATGTTTCCTGGATTGCAATTTGCAGAGAACAGGAGGCAGGTAGGATAATAGTGTCTGATTCCCTTGAGTCAAAGGATCTCTTAAATAAAATGTTATCGATCCTGCCCAGTTCTTTTGAACGGGACACACCAGTAACCATGGTTATGGGGCTACCCTCTCGCCGAAGAAATTGTTTCCTCAGGAGAGCTGAATGGCCGTCGGCGTGACAATTGGATGTGAAACGACTTTCTAATAGAAAATGCGGTCCAAGGTGTCCATCTCACTGGACTACAGATAACCCGACACAGTCCTCTTCCTCAAGCCTGCTGAGTAGATCTCCTCAAGTGAACTCCTCACTTTGCTCAGGGACTGTCTGTGGCCTTGGCAACTTCCAAAGCCATTCAAAATCTGGATGGATAGGATAAACGATCAGAGTTGGAAAAAGTCTAAAACAATGGGAATGAAATATAAACTCTCCTTGTAGCACACTGTTCACACTGGAGGAAGTTTTCCTTCTAAGTGTTTGAAGTTTTACAATGATGTCCACAGTTGGGGGGTGGGGGAGGAGCTGCCGGTCATCTTTCTTTAGAGTGAGTGTTTTATTAAAGGATCTTTAATAATAATAGGCAAATTAATCAACTGGAGATGTGGACGTCAAGCCAATCCCCTGTCAAGTTATAATGAGATTTCTGTGAGTGGGTGGGTGGGTGTGTGTGTGTATGAGGGAGAGAGAGCTTGTGAGAAAGTGTTTGTGTGTTTCAGATATATATATATATTTTTTTTTACATTGACAGAGAACTGTGCCTGTGAACACATTCCATTAGAATGGGATTATTTGGTGCTTGTGTGTCTAGGTGGGAACGTGCTTTTTGTGTGAAGGAGAAACTGAGTTTGCAAGTGTGTGTGTATGTGTGTGTATGTACGCGTGAGCATGTATATGTGTGTGAGCTGCATGTGTAATTGCTTGTGAGAGAGATAGGGAATTTATATATGATGGCAGTCTTCCTTTCCATCTAATGAGTATACTGCTTCTCTAATAGAGGTCTCAATCTAATGATCCCTCACACCTCAGGGGAACAGAGTGGAACAACAGCCTGGCTGTTATCTTCATCTCACTACTTGATTGGCGGGAAGATATACTGTGCATTCAGTAGTACCATGCATAGATGGAAATAGCATCCGGCACTATAGGCTGTGAGTTTTAGTCACAAAAGTAGTTTCGGCTTTTGGTAAGAATCCTGTGACACAAAAAGAGTGACAGTCAACATATATCAATAGAAAATAGATCCTATGTTATTTTTTTTTAACAATACAGGATTGGTATTTGGACATTATTATAGGAAGGGAAGTAAGCACTGTCATACTGTGACAAAGTTAGCATTTTCAGAGTCAATAGACATGGTTTAAGTGATCACATGAATACAAACATGCACTCTTGCAGTACAACAGGAATGCTATCATACCCCACAAACCCAGTCAACCCATTTTGTGAGAATATTGCCTCATAGGGAGCTGAAAGAGATCCAGATTTCTGGTCCTACCTAGTTCATCCTCTAGGGGGCAGGCTGGCCCAGCATAGGCACACACAATAAACTATGCCAATACCATATACATATACTGTACCACCATTTTTACTTCAAGGTGGACTTTCTCTACCTGAAGTTAAAAGTCCCCAAACAGGAACACAATTTCACATCTCTAAACTCTGCTGTTGGGATAGTCTATAATCCCAGGTGTTGGGGTAGTCTCTAATCCCTGGTGTTGGGATAGTCTCTAATCCATGGTGTTGGGATAGTCTCTAATCCCAGGTGTTGGGATAGTCTATAATCCCTGGTGTTGGGATAGTCTATAATCCCTGGTGTTGGGATAGTCTTTAATCCATGGTGTTGGGATAGTCTCTAATCCATGGTGTTGGGATAGTCTCTAATCCCTGGTGTTGGGATAGTCTCTAATCCATAGTGTTGGGATAGTCTATAATCCATGGTGTTGGGATATTGTCTAATCCCTGGTGTTGGGATAGTCTCTAATCCCTGGTGTTGGGATATTCTCTAATCCCTGGTGTTGGGATAGTCTCTAATCCCTGGTGTTGGGATAGTATCTAATCCATGGTGTTGGGATAGTCTCTAATCCATGGTGTTGGGATAGTCTCTAATCCCTGGTGTTGGGATAGTCTCTAATCCCTGGTGTTGGGATTGTCTCTAATCCCTAGTGTTGGGTAGGTCTCTAATCACTGGTGTTGGGATGGTCTCTAAACCCTGGTGTTGGGATGGTCTCTAAACCCTGGTGTTGGGATGATCTCTAAACCCTGGTGTTGGGATAGTCTCTAAACTCTGGTGTTGGGATAGTCTCTAATCCCTGGTGTTGGAATAGTCTCTAATCCCTGGTGTTGAGATAGTCTCAATTCCTGGTGTTGTGATAGTCTCGAATTCCTGGTGTTGGGATAGTCTCAATTCCTGGTGTTGTGATAGTCTCGAATTCCTGGTGTTGGGATAGTCTCTAATCCCTGGTGTTGTGATAGTCTCAATTCCTGGTGTTGTGATAGTCTCGAATTCCTGGTGTTGGGATAGTCTCTAATCCCTGGTGTTGTGATAGTCTCGAATTCCTGGTGTTGGGATAGTCTCTAATCCCTGGTGTTGTGATAGTCTCGAATTCCTGGTTTTGGGATAGCTAAATGAAAACAGGTAAAGGTTGACTAGGGTCCCCTGAAACATAATAGCCTTCAAACCCAGATCTGTTGCAGACAAAATGACTGAGATGACCCTATAGTCAGGGGACATGGGTCTATTGATTGGTCTGTGCAGTTTAATGAGAACAGGGAAGTAATGGGGTGGAGAGTTTAATGAAGTGCTATGGTACAGCCAGACCATTTCTATAGAGTTTAGACACGGTTCCAAAGCATCTAGCAGGTTTATGGGGGAGATGTGACAAACATTGCCGTAACAATGTCATACAATGTAAATTGTCATTACAGTTGTCATCACATTTCAACTGTTGTTTAGGACAACCTTGTGTGTAGATATGAGGACAAATTGAACATTCAAATAAAAGTGTCAAAGACACAGCTATACTCTAGAGTTTGGGTTTATCAGGAATAAACATAGGTACTGTATATCTGTGTTGCTGCATGAGGATTTAACTTAGTAGACACCCTACACACAAATTTGACCATAGCAGTAGGTCTCCCAAAGGCGATGGCTCAGCAAGACTCATTAAAGGCTATCTATTTCCCTTTAGGCTCAGTTGGAATAACTGTAGCATGGTTGTTTCCTCTGGGCTTTTATCTTAGCAGAGAGCTGGTGCATGGTTGTTTCCTCAGGGCTTTTACCTTAGCAGAGAGCTGGTGCATGGTTGTTTCCTCAGGGCTTTTATCTTAGCAGAGAGCTGGTGCATGGTTGTTCCCTCAGGGCTTTTATCTTAGAAGAGAGCTGATGCATGGTTGTTTCCTCAGAGGGAGCCAAAGCATTTCTCTTTCCATCAACATGAAAACCCCTCCAGAATGTAATTGAATTGATATACCCTAGCACTCTCTCTCTCTCTCTCTGTCGCTCTCTGTCTCTGGTTCTCGGCCACTGTCATTGTTTGCGCGAAGAGCAGGAAGCAGAGAGAATAGAGGTTAGCGTGAAGCACCTCATTTATATGGTAATGGAGGAAGAGTCCAGGTGGCTCGCTCAGTGTTCTGAGTCTTCTGACAGGAGAGAGAGAGAGAGTGTGTGTGTGTGTGTGTGTGTGTGTGTGTGTGTGTGTGTGTGTGTGTGTGTGTGTGTGTGTGTGTGTGTGTGTGTGTGTGTGAGAGAGAGAGAGAGAGAGACAGAGAGACAGAAAGAGACTGAATGAGAGAGAGAGAATGAGAGACAGAGACAGAGAGACAGAAAGAGACAGAGAATGAGAGAATGAGAGAATGAGAGAGTGAGAGAGTGAGAGAAAGAGACAGACAGACAGACAGACAGACAGACAGACAGACAGACAGACAGACAGACAGACAGACAGAGAGAGAGAGAGAGAGAGAGAGAGAGAGAGAGAGAGAGAGAGAGAGAGAGAGAGAGTATGCTGATTGCTCACCCTCTGATATGGTGAGAATGTGGTCAGGCCCTCTTGAGTCACTCCAAAGGCTGATGTGGGATCAGAGCGCTCCAGTGTCCAAAGTCCTCACGGCTCATTATCGCCTGTTGAAAGTGTAATAAAAAACACACCAACTGAACTGACCCCAGGCGACTGATTCATTAGTGCCCAGGGAGCAACTTCAAACGCAACCCCTGAACTGTTTGTCTCATTATCTGTCTATATAATGCTCATACTGTGCATCTGTATCATCTATCTGTGTATCTTTCTGTGCAGCAAATTAAAGTAACAGAGACTTTATGGTAACATTTCAGTCGGTGGGTTGTGCATATTTTTTTCATATCTTCAGTTGTTGACTAACAAGCACTTAGGAATTGTTGTGTTTTATTAATATGTCATGTATTGCTTACTAAATGTGTTAGTTCTAATGTAGGACCCCCTGCAGTAAAGCATAACACATTCAGTGTGTTATGTGAGTGTGGTGTGTGTGTGTGTGTGTGTGTGTGTGTGCGTGCCTGCGTATGTTAATCAATTCCTTGGTTAATAAGTATTTTTTTTTACTATCACAGCAACTTCGCTGAGAGAAGCTTTCTGCCCTAGGGTAAAGGTTCTCCTCACTAACAAGGCTAGATGGTGCTCTCCTATTGCATTTCTCCCTCGTTCCATTTCTCTATGCTTGTGCTGCAATATGTCTGCAATGGAATAAGGTTTTGCCCTAGGAAGTCTTATTGGAAATGCTAGGGACAATGATGTAGCATGTGCCACATGATATGCCATAAATACTACATACAACTCCCTCTGACCTCTCTGACCTCTCTCTGAGGTTTTAGCTTCCGTAATGTTTTGTAAAGACTTGAGTGCAACACCACACTTGGCCAAACCAAGGTCTCACAAAAAACACTTGTGGATACTGTCACAAATTGAACTGATTCTAACTTTAGATATACACTGTGTGTACACTATTCATGTATCTCTGGCCTATTAGTGTTTTGGAGCAGAGTGTGCTCTGTTTCTTCACTGTTCAGTCCTTTTAGTTGGGCACAGATAGTACACACTTCCATAGCTGCAGTCGCGCCTCTCTTCTCTTCCCCTCTCCGCCCGCGCCTCATTTGTTTTGTGTTTCATCACAGAGTGAGATCTAAAGGGGACATATCTTTGATGTGTGATCACAACCCTCCACTAACCCTCTGTCATCCCTTCCACAACCCTCCACCAACCCTCTGTCATCTCTTCCACAACCCTCTCACAGAGAAAAACGCCTAAATACACCCTGTTTTCCCGCAGTGCTGCCATGGTTTCTACAGACACTTTGAGGAGTGATTCCTCGCTCACTGAAAAGCCTCACAGGCAAATCCCATGTTGACAGGGAAAGTAGATTGAAGATCTTCAGATGGAAGGAGTCCTAGCTTTTCAAGCTGTAGTCTGACCAAAGACAAACAATCTTTCCTCTTTCTTGGGTCCTTTTCCAATATGTGTGTATCCTACTGTAGAATGAGGTTAAAGTTCCATTAAAAGCAAACCTCTTCCACACTTACTTTATGGAATTCAAAATTACAATGCTTGTCTTTCATAATTTGGTCAGATATACTTGGATGTGTAGTGTCAGCGTTTGTTGCTGGCATGTCATGCCTAAGTTTGCTAATCTTGCCTATGAAAAAAGTAGTTGGCAATATCAGTGGGTTTTGTGATGAATGAGCCATCTGATTCAATGAATGATGGAGCGGAGTTTGGTGTTCCAAAGCTTTTTACTGTCATTCTTTATGTCATTTATCTTTGTTTCATAGTGTAGTGTCTTCTTCTTTTTATTCAGTTTAGTCACATGATTCTCAATTTGCAGTATGTTTGTACAGTCAGACCTATTTGCCATCTTTTTTCCTCATCCTTCTCAACCATACATTTTTTCAATTCCTTATCAAACCACAGGGATTTAACCGTTTTTACATTCATTTTCGTAATGGGTGCATGCTTATTAGTAACTGGAATAAGCAATTTCATAAACGTATCAAGTGCAGCATCTGGTTGCTCGTTATTACACACCACAGACCAACAAAATATTCTTCACATCAACAACATAGGAATCAATGCAAAACTTATTGTATGACCTCTTATACACAATATTAGGCCCAGCCTTTGGAACTTTGGTTTTCCTAGATATGGCTACTAAATTGTGATCACTACTGTACATCCGATGGATTAGGAAACTGCTTTCAAACAAATTTCTGCAGCATTAGTAAAGATATCATCAATACATGTTGATGATTTCATTCCTCTACTGTTTGTAACTTCCCTGGTAGGTTGATTGATAACCTGAACCAGTTACAGTTTGAAGCTTTCTCTTGAGTGGGCAACCTGATGAAAGCCAGTCAATATTTAAATCACCCAGAAAGTATACCTCTGTATTGATATCAAATACATTATCAAGCATTTCACACGTTATCCAGATACTGACTGTTAGCACTTTGTGGTCTATAGCAGCTTCCCACAAGAATGTGCTTTAGGTGAGGCAGGTGAAGTATTTAACATGAGATCCTTTCTAAGCTTTAGGGGAATGTGGTTCTGAACATAGACCACAATACTGCTCCCGTTGGCATTTCTGTCTTTTCCGTAAATGTATTGCTACCACTGTATCATCAAAGGCATTATCTAAGTGAGTTTCAAAGATGGTCAGAATATGAATGTCATCTGTTACAAGCAAATGATTGATTTCATGAACTATTTTTTCTTAAGCTACATATGTTAACGTGGGCTATTTTTCTAACACTTTTCTGGGATGCTTGATTATTTTTATTGCTTTACTGGGAAGCTTAGCAGAGGTAGACATACTCTGGTTGTCTTTATTAGTGCAGGGTGAGCTGCACACAGTGGACCTCCTACTAGGGCACACCACTTCAGTGCTAACAGTATCTGTTTCATAGGCATATGATTACTGCATACAATAGCTGTAGGATCAGCAGTGGCATTCAGGGCAGTAAGAGGGACATACATTAGGTTATTTACATTGTGTCTTCCAGCGCCCCTGGGATAATGTTCATTTCCTGAAGCATTATGACAACTCAGTAACACAATGGTAGAGATTAAATGAGCTGGACGTGGGTCATTGTTAAGTCATTGTCTCAACACAACCTTATAATGCTGTGAAAGGATCCAGGAACCCAAACTAAGTGGGTGGCCTGTCTTTCTGGTCCAGCAACCACAGGCTAGACGGTCGCTCTAGAAGGCTCTGAAGTGCTCAGTCACCATTACCAGCATGGTACAGACAGCTGTCCAGTGAGGATGGAGGGCTGGTTTGGAGGCAACAGTCCCAGCCAACCGGAGCTAACCACAGCAGGACAGGTGATGGTCTTGTCCAGGAACAACCTCTGAGGGCAACTTTAGCATTATACATTAGTGGGTTAGACTCACAATATTAGATGAAGAGGAGGCTCATAATTGATTCAACTGTGGATGACAGCTTACTAGTCAGGCACAGCAGGAAAGCAGGGTTGTGTAACAGATCATATTTACATACTGCACTAATAAAACTGATTCAGCCAGGACACCTAAGGGAAGTCTATATCTATGCAATTTTAATAGACTGACTAACATAAGGACCAATTACAAAAATACCTCTCCTTAATGATGCTATGTAGCCAAGTCAAGCCTCAGTGTATTTAAAGTGCATTGAACAATGTCTCAACACACTTCACAGAGAAAAGTTATAAATAAAAACAAGAAACACATTGCCTATATTTTCGCCCAAGAAATTGATTTACCGCCTGAACTGATCAACCTGTCTAGGCTTGTGGAAATTTACTTTGCTAATGTCATAGTACTAAGCCTATATGATGTGGCCACACTCATGCGCGGCTCTCTCTCTCCCCCGATCCCAAACAAATGATCCATGACTTCCTCTCTGTACATTCTCATTATCTCACCCTTCTCATTATATTTCAGTTGCATTGACATTTTGTCAGGCAATAGTGAAACCACCACACTGCATGCATGTTAATATGAGGAAATGCCAAAGATCACTGAAATAAGCCGTGCCTCTGCGGCCGATGCTGACAGTGATAATTGGGTTGTTGTCTGAACATGGTGCAGAGAAATGAATTGGCTGTTGTGGATAATGAGGGATGTTTGCACCCCCACCCCTACCCCCCTTGCTCTTAGACGGGGAGAATGGCCACCGGGGAATGCAGGGAATATGAACACACATCTCTCTACTGGGAAGTAAGATAATTTTTAGAATGATGTATCATGTCCCAAGATAGTTTAATGGTTAATGAGTATATGTTTGCTGTTTTCTCCCCTTAACGTTGTTGTCTCAAGTGAATGTCGTGGGAACTATTACAAGGTTGGCATGGGACATTACAATACTGGAAATGTTCTGTGTGTTCAGGAGGCAAGGGATTTCTACCTCTTTCAGAAGGTAGATGGGCCTATAAGGCTCAAGGGGAAATAGCTCAGCCAAGCTATTTTATACAAAACCCATGTGTGTTTAGATCAGGGCAATTCAATTCCACTCCCTGAGGCCTGAACTGAGGACATTTTTATGTTATACCGGGGAGTTAATACATAGATGTTCTTGAATGGCTAGAGAGTCCACTCACCTGGCGTCCCATGCAGGTCTGACTCAGTCCCTGAAAGGGAGAGAACGGTCACACTTATTTTTGGATAGTCCGGATTTTCCATCTGTAGATGCTCTACAGATGGTCATACTATTAACACATTATCTGTTGATAAGCAACCGCTTCCTAATGTTAGGGTTGGGGTTAGGGTTAGAATAAGGGTTAGGGTAAGGGTAAGGGTTAGGGTTAGGAATAAGGGTTAGGGTTAGAGCTAGGGTTAGGTTTAGTAGATAGTTAGTTTAAATGTTACTGTTAGTCTGTAAAGCAGGGACTTTCCAAATCAAGTGTTACTGAAAGTCAACAGTGCCGTGGTCATGAATAGACTACGTTCTTCACAGCTCAGACCCATGTTCCTTTTTCCTCATCATTATATCCCTTTCACTACTTCAAAAGGAACAATATAGAACCTGCCTCACCACCAGTAGCACTGTTTCTTTCAGCGAATCTACATCTATGTTAGTGGAGGCTGGTGACTTGAAAAATTTAGGAGGATGGGAGACCCATGGTATAAGCGTGGAACGCACGGAGACGTCAAAGGGTGTTTCAAAAATCATCAAAGAGTCATTATTTTAACATAGAGCATTTAATAAAGACATTATAGTGCAATATTATGGGGAATGGGAATGAGAGGGCTACTTACAGTATACAGTGTTGGGAAGGGATTGTGATTGAATGAGAGTATGATGCATGAGTTGAGGTGTTCGGAATCTTGACTTCAGTGCAGGACAGGATTTGACTGGGAAGACAAAATACAATAACATAACACATTACACAGTTGGACAAAAGAGCTAAGAATGAGTTAGTCCAAGAAAAGAGTAAAATCATTGATGTGTAATAATGGGATTGTGTTTGTGTATGTGATTGACTCAACATACAGTAATCAGAGAAAATTGATAGGGGTACTCACAGTGCTTGGAGGGGAAAGAGAGTTGACAATGGTAATGGAGTGGAGTAGTCATCCCCTCTTAATCATGGTGCTGGAGGGGACCTAGCTGTAAATACAACTAGCAGATACATTCCATTACAGCTGTGCCATAGTCGGTTTTAACAACATGTTTCTCCATGAAGTTAAACACAGACTGCGCATCTCACCCACTTCACACATCAAGTAGCTCAATGTTCCTGAATAAAGCCCTGATCATCCACATGATGATAACTGACAACTGCAAGCAGACTGGTGGCACCATAGGTCCCAGAGTGGGGGGGGGGCAATTTTTACTCCCTGGGGCCTGGAGTTTTTCCTTATCTGTTAACCTAACCAGGAAAACGCTGTCAAACTGCAGCTACCTGTTCATATGAATTATGTTTAGACTAGATCAGGAGGGGGATTTCCTCTACCCAGACACAGAGACAACAACTGATAGACAAACTCTCAGGGCTGAGCTTGCTTCATGCATGTTTGCATCATGCAAGCCTAAACAACTGTAGTAGGCCTTATAAAAAAATGTACTCACGTGTCATCACTATTATGTTGATTGATTAATTCCAGTTAATAATTTTGGATTGAAAACGTATAGGCAGCCTAGCCAGACCAATTTTGAATATAATATATTTTCTCCTGATACACAAATAGACTATACATAAATAACGTTACCAATTAGTTACCCTGACCAAATGGACAGCGCATTTAGGCTGTAGTAGCCTACAGTTGATCAGGCTGGAAAATTGTCTAGTTTTCATCCAATACAGCATGTCAGATCTCTAATGGGGCAGATCCCCACCTGTTTTGAGCACCACACTTTTAGGTTAAAAAAATAAATATAATTTTTGCTTGTTATTTTGGCATTAATATATGTCACATATCAGTTTGCAAACAATGTAAAAAAAAAAATGTCATTGAGTTAATAAATCCACATACAAACATGGCCTCTTTTTTGCTTTCTTGAGTAAGGCAGCTCCAAATTGCAGGTGTTTCAGACAAGCTCAGTGTTTTCTGTGGTGGTGGGGCTAGCCAGCAGAAAATACAGTGTTGCGCCTGATAGGCTCAGTTTTCTGTCATGATTGGCTAATTTTTTCTGTCAGTCATGGGACAGTACGTCATCCCCAATTCTAAGGTTAGAGCTAAAAAAAGTTAGCCCCTTGGGTTCTTGTAAGGACCGACACTGGAGAAGAGAAGCAGGTACGGGGAGTAGAACATTTAACATGGAACAGACATCAAACAGGACAGAGACAGCGTCAGAACCGGATATGCAAAGACCAACAAACATTAATCCTGAAGCAGGGAATAGAGCTTGGGAACAGACAGATATAGGGGAGATAAGGACACAGGTGATTGAGTCCAATAATCGCTGATGCGCGTGACGGGGAAGGCAGGTGTGCGTACTAATGGTGGCAGGAGTGCATAATGCCAGGGAGCAGGAGTGACAGTTCTGCCAGAGTTATATTAGAAGTGCCCATCCAAGAAGGCTCAAGGTCATCGGCCACAGATAGAATGACATTAAATCACGTTATATCTACGGTAGCTTTGATTGGACTGATCATGTCAACATCTTACTTTCAAAGTCTTAGCTAGCAGTCATCATCAGTTGTCATGAAGTCGACAATCTACTGGCAAATCCTTTTTAATCCTTGTCATATGAAGATAAATAACGAAGAGAAATTATAGATAAAACGTATCGGTGTTCATTGGCCATTGTACATAAAGATTACACAACAAGTTGGAAATCGCAAATTCAACAATGAATCGTGGAAGGAATCAGTGGCTAACTGAAATCGTTGCAAAGAAACCACTAATGTTAGCCTGCTATTCAGTGGAGTGGAGTGGAGTGGCTGTCCCCCCCCCCCCCCCCCCAAATTTGCCCACAAAGGAATGCTGTGCCAAATATGTATTGTATGCTGCTGCATAAATTATGTAATATGCAAGGGAGATATGTATACTGTAGCTAAGAGCATAATACTAAGTGTATGTTGTGTAGTACGCAGTTAGTAGCCCATGTGCCTCAACCTAATCATTTGGTCTATTGTAAACACATAACGTTAGTAGTGGTGGCGCTTGGCTTGCACGTGAAAATTCAGCACACACAACATTCTATAGTAGAATTGTGTTATTTGACTTGTCAAATTAAAGATTATTTAACACGTTAAATAGTGTTATGACAAATCTTTTTTGACACAAAGACCCAAATGTCGCTCAGTGTGCCTACCCTAATAATTTGGTCGACTCTTTTTTTTTTTTTTCACTTAATTTCATCTACTGTTCTAACTTGGTGGTGCACAAATAGCCTATAACCTGTTTTAGAGAAATGTAATCATTGAATATTGTAAGGGCTTTCATTGTCTGTTTATATGCCCTATTTATTTATCCTACAGTTCTGACTGGTACAGGGAGTACACTGTAAGAACGGCCCATGTTCTGAATTGTCGCTGAACAAATAGTTATATTGACTATGTCATTGTCATCATAGAGGAGACCAAGGCGCTGCATGGTAGGCGTACATTCTTCTTTAATTAAAGAAAGAACACTGAACAAACTATACAAAACAACCAACCGTGAAGCTAATATGGCTAGTGCAGACAGGCAACTAAACATAGAATAAGAACCCACAAAATACCCAAGGAATATGGCTACCTAAATATGGTCCCCAATCAGAGACAACGATAAACAGCTGCCTCTTAATGGGAACCAATTCAGGCCACCATAGACTTACATATACGTAGACATACAAAAAAACCTAGACAATACAGAAACTAAAAAACCACCCTCGTCACACCCTGACCTAACCAAAATAATAAAGAAAACGAAGATAACTAAGGTCAGTCATCGCTTGCTCATTAATGTCTTAATCGACATTACGGATTGCATCTTATCCGCTTGTCGTCCCCTTATGCCATAGTTTGTACATCTCAATTGTCAGTAGAAACCACATTTGTTTGAAAAGGCAGTAAATGAGGCTGAATTAACTGTTTGGCTGCCAGACAAGGCTCTGCTGAAAGCCAGGTTTAGCAGAGGTAAGATGTTGGGACAGCTTTATGTAGGCCCTAACAGTTTCTGTGCACGGTTTGTCACCATTATAGTCCAATTAATGTATTGTTTAGTGGCTTTGGTGGCATGCATCCCACATTTTTGCTGCTGCAACATTTATGTAATGAGTTTTTGCTTGTGTCTGTCCGGAGTGATTATGTTATCATCTTCGCTAAATAAATACCGGAGGAAAGACTTGAGCGCGCACAAAACATTTGCTGCGTCAACCTCTCGCTTTCAGTGTTGCCAACTTAGCGACTTTGTTGTTATATTTAGCGAGTATTCAGAACCCTCTAGCGACACATTTTCAAAAAAGCGACTAGCGACAAATTTAGCGACTTCTTCTGGTGTTATTGGAGACTCTGACGTGAAAGCATGTATCGTTCTTACTCTTCTCCACAAGCAGCGGGTAATGCCGTGGTCAGGAGAAGTTCACCCCTCCGCGTCCAGACTGCAAATGATTCACTCATGCGGAAAGCCGCGGCTGGCTGATACCGCACTGGCTTACATAGAAATAAAAAAAAAACTGAATTAGGGCCAGACTAGTTACCATAATTTTCTCACATAGAAAAAGTGTCAATTGTCTCTTTTTTTGGTCCATTTAGATTGTATACATTTTATTTTTTAAATGTTATGGTTAAAAATGTTTATGTTGTAGACTTGTTGTAAGTGGACCATAAGGTTAAAAACCAAATTAAGAAAACTAAGTAACTCCGCAAGAGTGTCTCTTTTGGGTCACTTTTGCCTGTCCCAAGCCCGCATAAAGGAGGAGGGTTGGAATTGTGACATAAAAAACCCCAGAATCGACAGAAGAAAATTGATTTGTAGTTCTAAACATATTTAGGATGTTTTTGTCTCTCCCATGACTTTATTCCTCTCTCCTACAGCGTCCATCCCAATTACATGAACATGGAAAATTAGGTGATGATGTCATTTAGCCACTTCTAGCGACTTTTAGGACAGCCAATAGTTACTTTCCTTACTGAGGAGTTGACAACACTGCTCTCTTTAATCTAACTTTTAATGGATGATGTGATGGAAGCTATCAAATCATTCTGAATTGATTTTGACATCACAGAAAAGACAGTAGAAAGTTCCATATGTTCAGCAAGTAAAGCATCGTAACATGCAATTACCACTGCAAGCTCCTTGTAATTGCACTTGTTAGCGGAACCTCTAAAAGCCAATGCTTGCATGCCCAAAAACTCAGTGGTGTTGATAAACCGCTTGAGAACATCCCTGTTTCTTCTTACTTTCTCGTTGTTGCTCAGTTTGAATACGCAGACCTCATCATCGACGCAGCTCTTTCCCAGAAGCTTGAATCTGATGTGGGCATTTATATGCTCCCTGCTTTTGTTTTGCCGTTTAGCTTAACGATCGATGTTCTTCAGGTCACTGTACCCCTCTTTCGCCCAAGACTCAGACTTTCCAAAAAAGCAAGCAAGGCCAGCAATACAGGCTGCTTGATGAAAGGCTCCCTGGCCTGTTAACCAGCTGTACTTTTGATACCAATTGGTAGTGAAAGGCCTCACCTTTTCATCCTTCTTCATGAAACTGATCTCAGGCAGAGGTCGACCCTCGGTTTTAATTCGCACCTTTTCCGTGTAGCCCTGAGAATGAAAGGAGTTCTTCAACAAAAAGTCAAAGAAAATTGCGTTCGCGGTGAAAACTGGACACTTAAGCTGGTAGCTAGCTAGCTAACATTAACTTAAGCTACTGAAGTTAGCAAGGCACATTGAAATAAATTGCACTAACTGGACACAAAAAAAAGTTCTAAAACCAAGAAAACAATTTAGAATCTACATCCTCCGTATCCTGTAATTTGACTAAACTAATTTCAATTGAATAATATCCCTAAAATGTTCAAGTATCACTTTTAATTCTCTATCCAATAATGCCACCAAATCAGCAAGCTTCTTAACACACACACCCCCATAATGCTCTGCGGCACAACCCCAATATGACACACTAGCTTAATTATCTGATCTTAATCCTATGATTGGATGGACAACATGACAGTTCACTGCAAAAGTTTTGATTGGGAAGGAGTAGGCCTACGAGCCTCCCAGGTTTTGTATTGAAGTCAATGTACCCAGAGGAGGACAGAAGCTAGCTGTCCTCTGGGTACTCCATGGTGCTACCCCAGAAAGTGTTGTTGAAGTTACTATAGACTTTCATTGCAAAACAGTGTGTTTTAATCAATTATTTGGTGACGTGAATATATTTAGTATAGTTGTATCTCAAAAGGATAACTTTTTTAGTGTTTCACTATTTTTATGAAATTTCACTGACGAGGATGATCCTCCCCTTCCTTCTCTGAGAAGCCTCCACTGGTCTATGTCTATATCAAGGCCCCAGCTAATATATTGAAGAAGCCTTCTCCATAGAAATGGTCATACTGCAAGCTCAGTGACCAGGAACACCTGCATGCATTCTACTGGGTTGGTTGCTCTTGAATGGGATCAAAACTAATAACCAGAGAATAGGACATGCTGTATGTGGGAGAGGTGTGAACGTGAAAACATATGCTTTGAAATCGCCCATGTTACCTATATCGCATATTAAAACCACCTGTTTTCTCTCTCTCTCTCTCTCATTACAAGACAACACCCACCCACGACAGCCCTCCTTCTTGCTCTCTCTCACATCCTCCCTCTCTTCCCCTCCACCAACTCTTTCTGTCTCGTTCCCTCCTTTTTCAATCTCTCTCTATCTACGGAGAAGGCTGAGAGACAGGCAGGCAGACAGGTGTGAAATCTCTGAAAAGACTGCTTCATCTCCTTCACCCACACAATTAAAACAGTGTTCCCTCCATTAAACCATGGCCTCCTGCAGGCCAGACGGGAGGGAGACCCCTTAACCCTGCGCCAATTATCTATAGGTGGCCCAATGTCCCAGTAACAAGCTTTGGGTTTGCAGTGGTCTGTGTGGCAGGTCATTTCTTTTGAGCTGCAAGTCTGACCTAAGCTCACCTTAAGTCCCAGTGATCCATTTGCTCTCTAAAAAAGAACGCCATAAGAAACACTGTGTGTATCTCTATGTGTAGGCTACAGTATCGTGTCCATGTCTGCAGGTGTTACTATGTTTGTCTGTATGTTACGGCCCTGCTACGCCACGTTGCAGGCTACACGTTTCATACATGTGGCTTAACCAGATGTATTGTATGCTGACCTAGTGGAGAAGCTAAATGGAAAGCTCAAAGCCCTACAGTATAAAACAAAAAATCCATTTTTCTACACTGCCTTGTGTTTTGGTGAAACATTTAAACCGCATCCATTTGCTGTTGCTGTGATGCAGAAGCATAAAAAGAGGTTTGCTGATTTGTTCAGGGTTCAGATTTTCACAAGTGTGCGTTGTCAGTCACGTCCATATGTGGGTGAGTTGGATATTATCTTTGTGTGTACAGTATGGGAGACATATGGATTTCTAAATATATCATTGCAGCAGAACGGTCGGTATTCACACTGATACGTCTGAGAGTGACAGGAGGAATAGCTGAGGCTTTATTAGCTCATCCATCTCTATCCCTCTGTATGAAGATGGAACACCCTCCCATCCCCCAAGCCCTGCCAGCCCTGAGCCTGAAGATAACACAATAATGATGCAATGGTCTCAATGTACATTACACTAATATTTCCACATGGGTGTACCTCACCAACCTTAATCCAAGGTTTTTATTCATGAGAAATGAGTGCACATGATTGACTATGTTTCTTTGAGCAGGTGCTTGTGTTTGCCAAATGTAATAATGCGTGTGTCGGTGTGTGTGTGTGTGTGTGTTTAGGGGTTTTGGGGATTGAATGTTTGTAATGTGCATTTCTGTGTGTGTGTGTGTGTCTATGTGCCCGTGTGTGTGAGTATCTGTGTGTGTGTGCGTGTGTGTATCCTCTCTCTGAGTCTGGAGCTGTCAGTAAATGGCCCCTCAGCCCCACTCCTGTGTTTGTTTATTCTCTGCCGGGCACAGGGGTGGTGGCAAACAGATGGGCATCCATGAATTATGGAAATTCAGGGGATTTAATTAACCACTACACACACGACTGGATCACAGAGCTTCGTCTGAGGGGTGCGGGCCGTCATGGGTCGTTGAGCCGTGGAGGGAACCGGGCTATAGTGATACCCCTGGGCTATGGAGCTGACTGAGAACGGGGGTAGAAACCCAATGGGGTGCCAGCTGCCGGGACCGTGGGTTAAGACGTTAATACTCACAGTTCAACTAGGAAGAAGTGCATTGGGTCACACTTTATTTGGATAGTCCGGGTTTGTCATCTGCAGATGCTCTACAAATGGTCACACCATCAACAAACGAGTATCTGTTGATAAGCAACTTCTGTTGCTTAGAATAAGGCTTAGGATTAGGGTTAGGGCTAGGGTTAGTAGATAGTTGAAATGTTACTGATAGTCTGTAGAGCATCTACAGATGGACTATCCATATGAGTACTATGTTATACATATGTTATACTGCATTGAGGGACCCAAAACAACCCCAGTATGTGCAGTATTAGGACACATTTCAAGTAACAATGGGTTTGTAGTATCTGAATGATGATGCTCTCTGACTTAAAATTATTGAGGACTTTCAGTAAAATATTATCAAATACATTTGCATGTCATAGTAAAAGTTCTTAATCGGACTGTTTATCCATACAGCAAGTAAAGGAATGATGTCTCTGAGCATTTTTTCTCAGGCCCCGTCAGTGAACACTGATACACCCTCCATCCCTCCACCCCACCACCTATACCCATCCACCCACCTATCTTCCTCCATCCTGAGAAATGAGAAGGGACAGTCTTAGTCAGGGACCAGCACAACAGGCAATTAAAAAGGAATTAAGAGCGTGCAAGGGAAATCAGATATTATACACAATGCCTCGTAAATGTCAGCGTTATTATTGTGTTGTTGATTCTCCATTTCTCCTGCTGCTGTTGCCGTTTCAGAAGCAGGGACATATAATCCAGCAGACTTAATGAAGCTGCCGGCACCGGCGAGGGTCTCGGCGAGGGTCTCGGCGAGGGTCTCGGCGAGGGTCTCGACACCAGCGGTGAGCGCCCATGACCTTTCCCTTCCTCAGAGCCTTCTCTGGGATGCCTTGGCTCCAGAGAAGAGGCGAAAGCTATTAGCCGTGATGTATTACTGTCTGCCTACGTGTAGGATTTTTGTGTTGGTCTGTTTGCCATCATAAAGTCTGTTCTGACTGCTTGCTTGTCTATATGTCTGTTTGTCTGTGTGTTTTTTGTCTGGTTTTGTTAACTCTGTTTTCATGTTTTCCCCATTGTCAGTTGTCTGTAATGATAACAACATAATGGGCTTGTTTGACATTGCAGTTGACAGTGCAGGTGACTGCCGAATGACTGATCTTCAAAGAACCTTGCATCATAAATACCTAATCATTATTATTTGTAGATCAGTCAATTTACCCATGATACATTTTGGTTTTGATCCTCTTGAACAGGGGCAATATATTTTTTATATTCTTCCTGTTTGTCTCATTGTGGTTGATTTTCAAACCTCTGTTTAGCAATTCCCGTTTTCATTTTTTATTTATTTAACCTTTATTTAACTAGGCAAGTCAGTTAAGAACAAATTCTTATTTACAATGACGGCCTAGGAACAGTGGATTAACTGCCTTGTTCAGGGGCAGAATGACAGATTTTTACCTTGTCAGCTCAGGGATTCGATCTAGCAACGTTTTGGTTACTAGTCCAACGCGCTAATCACTAGGCTACCTGCCACCCCAAAACTACTGTATGTTTGACAGTCTTTCTAGTCTAGTCTATTGCTTTTGGGCGACCAACCTGACTATCTGACGTGAAATATTTAACTATGGGCTTAAGGATTCATGATTTGTTCCCTCCAAATGAATTCCCTGCATTGGAAACCGATTGGCTACCCCTGTTGCAGTCCCCGAACACCCTCTTCCCCCACAGCCATCTATTACATTTAGAGGAATAGCAGTCAAATAAGTCCAATGAACAGAGGAGAAAATAAAATGAAAAATTGTGAGGGCAGAATGAAACTCAGGACAGGTCAAATGAACAGCCTTGGGTGGACAGTAGACACACAGATCACACCGTCCGAATATAGAACACTCAGGTCCCTGGGCAGAAATAGAAAGGGATAGCCTCATCCACAGGTTATTACGTATGGCTTCAACATGACAGATATGCTATATTACATTCCCTAATGGGTTCTTCACGGGCCAGGTAAACAAGGCTCTTTAATACATTCATCTCTTCATAGAGGCTTTTAGAGACAGCACTATTGGAAGCATGTAGAAATCCATAAATCAATGTTGGGGCCGAATGGACTCTAAACTGAACAACGAGGAGCATTTTTCAAAAGTGAAATGTACATTGCAATGTTTCATGAATAACCTTTGTGTTATGTTAAGGTGTGAAAGGATGTTATTTATGATAAACGTGAAAGGTATGCTGCCATTTTGTTTTGCTGCATAGAGTGTGTAGAAAGCGAGAGATGTTCACGAATCAAGGCTTATCAACTCCAGATAATGGCAGAGACATTCTGATATCACAGAGACATTGTGATGGTCATAACCCCAATTGGTAGTTACAATCTTGTCCCATCGCTGCAACTCCCGTACGGACTCGGTAGAGGCAAAGGTCGAGCGCCGTGCATCCCCGAAAAACAACCCCTCCAAGCTGTACTGCTTCTTGACACAATGCACAATGCACGCTTAACCCGGAAGCCAGCAGCACCAATGTGTTGGAGAAAACACTGTCCACCTGGCGACCGTGTCAGCGTGCATGTGCCCTCCCATAACCTGGACGACGCTAGGCCAGTTGTGCGTCTCCTGGTCCCGGCCGGCTGCAACACAGCCCGGTATCAAACCAGGATCTGTTGTAGCGGCGCCAGCCCTGCGATGCAGTGCCTTAGGGCCTCCCAAGTGGAGCAGAGGTCTATCACAGAGACATTCTGAGGTCACATAGACATTCTGAGGTCACAGAGATGCAGCTCATCATCACATTTACCTGGAAGAAGGTAAAACATTCAATTTAAGTTTCCCAGACAACAAATGGAGTAAACAAGTTTACCTGAGCGGTAACAAATTACCTGAGCGGTAACAAGAACAAATATAAGCTCTGTATCACACTGCACAAGAACATACTCACACGCGCATGCAAGTACACAGACACAGCAGTGAGGTATAGACAACACCCTGAGACACTAATTGTATCCTCTTCTGCCAGAACTGGAAAATAATATTGGAGAGAGCAAAGAAGAAAATGGTGTGTGGTCATACTGTAGGTGTGTGTGAGGTGTGCACTGTTTTTGTGTACGCATTCTAGCAGAAATGTGTGTGCAAACAGTATGTGAGTCCTTAGGCATGAGTGTGTGTTCCCTTGTTCTCCATCCCTGTCTCTGAGTCAGTCCTCAGTTTGTCTTTGCTCATCTTCTGTATAACTGAACTGGATGACAGCCATCTGACATCAGGATGAAAGACACTATTACCAGCTGAGTTTCTGGCCAGTGACATGACCTGAATGAAGACTGGAACACACACACACCAAATGTCATATACATATACAGTACCAGTCAAAAGTTTGGACACACCTACTCATTCCAGTTTAAATGTTTACTATTCTCTACATTGTAGACTAATAGTAAAGACATTAAAACTATGAAATAACACATATGGAATCATGTATTAACCAAAAAAGTGTTGAACAAATCTAAATATATTTTATATTTGAGATTTTTCAAAGTAGCCACTGCACATTCTCCCCTAACTGATCTCTTCATGAAGCTGCATGTGTTGTCTGACTCTCTCTCCATGTTGTGTCTGTGTACAACACAATATCCATCTCTCTCTGTCTGTAGTGCATTCTCTGTTCCTGTTTCAGGATCTCCCTGTGCTCTGTAATCTGTGTCTCTGTCTCTGTGCGTGCCTGTGCACTGATGGCCCTACTGTGTGAGTGTGGGTGGCAGAGAGAAGCACCTGCACAGGCACCGTGCTCTGTCTCCATGCCCTTGAGCTGTAATTGGCTGAATCTCACCGATAACGAAGGCTTTAGGGCAGGGAAACCACAGCTCCCAATCAGCCAGCTGTCAATCATTCCTGATGCCAAACTAATACCTGGGATAACGGCAGAAGAGTCCAACAAGTTCATCCTAGAGATAGAGTTGTGGTTATCCTCTCAGAGGCAGACAGGGTCTGGTACTCTGAGTATAGCACCGTGATACCGCCATAGACACTCTGAGGGCTGGTGCTTTCAATGGAGAATCTTTAAAAAAAAGGTGAAATATACAGTGCCTTGTTGCATTACAACCTGTAATCTGTATTTTTATTTGGATTTCATGCAATAGACATACACAAAATTGTCCAAATTGGTGAAGTGAAAAATGTATGCAGTCATATGTATTCACCTCCTTTGCTATGAATTTCTTTTAAAGTATTTCACCTTTATTTAACCAGGTAGGCCAGTTGAGAACAAGTTCTCATTCACAACGGCGACCTGACCAAGATAAAGCAAAGCAGTGCGACACAAACAATAACACAGAGTTACATATGGAATAAACAAACATACAGTCAATAACATAATAGAAAAGTATATATACAGTGTGTGCAAATGAGGTAAGGTAAGACAATAAATAGGCCATAGTGGAGAAATAATGACAATTTAGCAATTAAACACTGGCGTGATAGATGTGCAGAAGATGAATGTGCAAGTAGAGATACTGGTGTGCAAATGAGCAATAAATAAATAAAAATTAATAACAGCCCCGAAATAAGATCTGGTGCAACCAATTACCTTCAGAATTACCACATAATTAGTTAAATTAAGTCAACCTGTGTGCAATCTAGGTGTCACATGATCTGTCATATGATCTCATTGTGTATATATACACCTGTTCTGAAAGGCCCTAGAGTCTGCAACACCACTAAGCAAGGGGCACCACTAAGCAAGCGGCACCATGAAGACCAAGGAGCTTTCCAAACAGGCCAGGGACAAAGTTGTGGAGAAGTACAGATCAGGGTTGGGTTATAAAAAAATATCTGAAACTTTGAACATCCCACGGAGCACAATTACATCCATTATTAAAAAATGGAAAGAGTACGGCACCACAACAAACCTGCCAAGAGAGGGCCACCCACCAAAACTCAGAAAAGGAGGGCATTAATCAGAGAGGCAACAAAGAGACCAAAGATAACCCTGAAGGAGCTGCAAAGCTCCACAGCGGAGATTGGAGTATCTGTCCATAGGACCACTTTAAGCCGTACACTCCACAAAGCTGGGCTTTACGGAAGTGTGGCCAGAAAAAAGCCATTGCTTAAAGAAAAAAAAATTGCAAACACATTTGGTGTTTGTCAAAAGGCATGTGGGAGACTCCCCAAATATATGGAAGAAGGTACTCAAAAAAATTGAGCTTTTTGGCCATCAAGGAAAGAGCGATGTTTGGCACAAACCCAACATCTCATCACTCGAGAACACCATCCACAGTGAAGCATGGGGGTGGCAGCATCATGCTGTGGGGATGTTTTTCATCGGCAGGGAAACTGGTCAGAATTGAAGGAATGATGGATGGCGCTAAATACAAGGAAATTCTTGAGGGACTCCTGTTTCAGTCTTCCAGAGATTTGAGACTGGGACGGAGGTTCACCTTCCAGCAGGATAATGACCCCAAGCATACTGCTTAAGCAACACTCGAGTGGTTTAAGGGGAAACATTTAAATGTCTTGGAATGGCCTAGTCAAATCCCAGACCTCAATCCAATTGAGAATCTGTGGCATGACTTAAATATTGCTCTACACCAGCAGAACCCACCCAACTTGAAGGAGCTGGAGCAGTTTTGCCATGAAGAATGGGCATAAATACCATAACAACAACATACCTCAAGAGACTTGCAGCTGTAATTGCTGCAAAAGGTGGCTTGGGGGGCACGCTCAGGTTTTCTGCTTTTTTGTTTTATTTCTTGTTTGTTTCACAAGAAAACATATTTTGCATCTTCAAAGCAGTAGGCATGTTGTGTAAATCAAATGATACAGACCCCCCCCAAAAAAACATTTTAATTCCAGGTTGTACGGCAACAAAATAGGAAAAATGTCAAGGGGGTGAATACTTTCGATAGCCACTGTACCTTTAATGCCCACTGGCTTTAAAAAATGTGGGATTTCACATTTTTAATTATCTGTTCCAATTAGGTGTTTCAAAACGTCAAGATAAGATTCCGATCACTCTGATCCAGATTTTCTGGTGGTCGTCCAATCTGACATTCTGTCATAAATGCAGCAACTATTTCTTTTTCAGATTTCAAAGGTGGAGATTGGGATCCTTTTGATCCTGTATATTGGGATAATTAGGATCCAACTCAGGGAGAGGATTTTGATGTTTAAATGCTATATCAACAGTTTATTTGACATAATTGGTATTGCATGTCTGTTTTCTTTACATTTGACATTGATGCCAGAGAAAATGCTGTGACCAATTTAAAAGCAAATATTTTTAACACAAGTCAAAACAATCTTTGCATACAGTATTTCTCAACTACACTCCATTAGTTCCTACTCAACTACATTCCCTTAGTTCCTTCACTCAACTACAAAATCCCTTCTCTTAGGTCTCTCTCCTTCCCCATTCCTCCCTCTTCTCTCTTTCCCTTTGCAGCCAGTTCTTTCCCTCACCTTTCTTTCTCTTTCTCTCTAGCCTGTGTACTCATTCTCTCCCCTCTGCTTTTCCTATCTTCCTCCCTCATCTCTCTTCCTTTTTCACTCTCTCTGCCCCCCCCCCCCCCCCCCCCCGCCACACTCCACTCCCCTCCCCACTCCTTTGCTCTTGATTATGCCGAGCCTGAGCGGGGGAAAGAGTCACTATGGAAACAGGGGATGAGGCAGTGTGTGAGAGCTCTCTTTCGTAGTGAAGGGAAGAGCAGAAAACAGAGGGGGGTGGAAGGTGGAACACCGACTGCAGTCAGAGTCCAGGGATGATCTCACCCGCTCTCCCTCTGGCACTGATAATGGCAGGGAGAGCACTTCACCTTTTCTGCCATCATCAGCTCAATCCTCTGAGTGTGTTTCTGTGTATGTGAAGAGACCACTCCGCTACTCTACCATTCAACTGCTACAGTGGCCATAAGCTGACCTGTGTGTGTAATGTTTGTATTTCCTCTTCCACAGTATACTGGAGCATTGGCAAAAAAATTCATGTTTTTGTGCGTGACAATCAATAGGCATTAAACAGCAGAGTTCACAGATGATTGCAAGAGCTCATCGGCATCTCTGCTATTCTGAAGGATGGGGCGATCAGCGATCACTACTGATCACTACTGACCAGCTTCTCAGCCCCCCCCCCCCCCCCCAAACACACACACACACACACACACACACACACACACACACACACACACACACACACACACCTCAACCTGTTTCTAGACTTAATTCATTGTTCCTAAACCACACACACTCGGGCTTGGACAAAGGGGTTCCATCCTACGTACGCAGAGGGACAGGTGATACTTAGTCAACTCCCTCCATTCAGGATTTCTAAATAATCCTCAAATATTCATAGAACTTCAGAATTTCATTGGGATAAAAGCGATTCTAAAGATTGAGAAGAGTAGTGTTGTGTAGGGAGGGAGAGAGAGCGAGACAAGTAAAGAAAAAGGTGGGCAGAGTAGGAGAGAGAGAAAGAGTGGGTTAGAAAAGGGGGGGAATGTAGAGGGGGTAGAATGAGGGGAGGAGAGAACGAGGGGAGTAGGGGAAGGGAGGGAGCGAGACGTAAGGCAGAGAGAGTGGGGGAGCGAGTCAGAGAGAAGGAGGCAAGAGAGGAAACAGCTCCTCTCCTGTTAAAGGATGTCAAGTCTTCAGCTGAGAGCTGTTGAGGAGCACTGATCCATCCATCCTTCCTGCTCGTCCAGATGAATCTCACCACTGCGACTCCACAGCCTCTACACAGCCTTGTAGGTATGTACCCCTCTGCTGTACTCTCTCCGCTCTACTCTCTCCCCTCTACTCTCTCCCCTCTACTCTCTCCGTTCTACCCTCTCCCCTCTACTCTCTCCCCTCTACTCTCTCCCCTCTACTCTCTCCTCTCTACTCTCTCCTCTCTACTCTCTCCCCTCTACTCTCTCCTCTCTCTCCTCTCACTCTCTCCCCTCTACTCTCTCCTCTCTACTCTCTCCGCTCTACTCTCTCCTCTCTACTCTCACCCCTCTACTCTCTCCGCTCTACTCTCTCCGCTCTACTCTCTCTGCTCTATTATCTCTGCTCTACTCTCTCTGCTCTATTCTCTCCGCTGTACTCTCTCTGCTCTACACTCTCTGCAGTGTTCCCACCACGTCCCTCAGCTGTCCTGACTGCCTACACTTAGCTCAGATCAGACTGGCTCTTGTGTGCTTAGCTCTATAGCAAGGGAGTGACAAACTCTACAGAGTACAAAGCAAGCTAGTCAATGGAAGGTTGGAGGAATGTGTGTGTGTGTGTGTGTGTGTGTGTGTGTGTGTGTGTGTGTGTGTGTGTGTGTGTGTGTGTGTGTGTGTGTGTGTGTGTGTGTGTGTGTGTAGGAAAGAGAAGGTGCTTTATGCAACCTGGAGTATTGTGCAACTAGTATGTCTACATCTGCATGAACCTACAAAATGTGCTGTTGATATTGACCCAAGTGAAGAAACTGTGGATGTGTGTGTGTTTGTCCGCGTGTGCAAGTGTGTCATAAAGGGAAGTTTGCCAGGTGCGCTTTTTTAGGAGACAATTTGAGTCGGCTAATAAAAGAGAGCAGATTGTATGTACTTTCTGCATTACCTCAACAACAAAGGAAACAGGTTTTACAGGAGGTTTACAGGAGGATTACAGTAGGTTTTGTTGGTGTCTGCATCATTTTCAGCTATTGTGTTGGGTTGCGTTCAAGAGAGACATGGTAAGTTCGAACATTGCGTCAGCGGTGTCTCTGCATCTCTAAGCCAAGAGAGAATTGATTTGACTTCTAACTGATATGCTTTCTGGTTTATAACCTGTGTGATTGTGGATATATTTTGTGTACATTTTAATACGAACAGGATGAATGCTGCTATATATAATACTAAAGATATACTACTAAATAGTCGACGTGGTTGTTTCCTTTGTGGTCTTAGGTAAAAAATATATTGATAGATTTCATATAAAGTTGGTCGATCAGTGACAAAAACATTTGTAAAAAAAATATGAACCAATGTGCATATTTGCGGAGTGGGGCTATTCACATAGCTAGCTCATTGACATTAACCGTCCTCCTGCGGCCAGGTTACTATCCTTCCATGTTGTTCTACTTAAGTGTGGGTGAATTTACGTACATGTGTGCTCTATTCATCAGCTCTATTCTCTATTTGTATTCATCAGCTCCAGCTATATGTCCAAGAAAGCCTTGTGGCGGTTTCCAAATGGACAGTACTTTGTGAAAAAAATATAATAATTGTCATAGCAGTTTGTTCAGGTTGTGGCAATATTGCAGTAGTTCAAGTTCCTATATCACAGTGAGAAATATTAAATGCAACTCTTATTTTAATATAGTCGTGATACCTTTCCATCAGTCATTATGGAAACTGTTCTACAAGCGGTCAAATAATTTGCCAACACAATCCCTCGGCCATCATAGGGCACAGTGTAATTCAGCGGGTGGACGAAACATCAAATCTCATAGTTTCCCTTTGAAATTCTACGTATTATGGATGAAAGTCTATTTTTGAAGCATTAATTCTGTGTGGGTACATGGGTTGATTCCGTGTGGTTACAGAGTTAAAACAGAAACAACTCTAAGGTTAACAGTTTAGACTTTAAGTCTGAGTGGTTAAGGTTAGGGCTATGGTTTGGGGCAGGAATAAAACAAAATAATACAAAACAATGCCCTGTTTCTATCATCAAGTATTCTCACGGTTTGCTAGAGCATTGTGAACTGCGGTGACGCAGTGGTCGAAGCAGCTCGCTCCGGCTCTGAGCATGATGAGCTTGTGCCCATTGCTGGGCGAGTGCAGAGGAGGCAGATATCTATGCTCTCAGGACCTTTTCACATCCAAGTCTATTTCTAGTGATCAGGCTGGGACAAAACCACCTCATTAGTCCTGTGAAGATCATGTAAACACTGAGGAATATGTTGAATATAGCTGTACGGAAAGAAATCCATACACATATTTGAAGTTCAGAAGAGAGACAAGAGCACTGAAGTGCCTTGGGAGAGTATTATATATATAGTGCTATAAAGGACTTATCATACAAGTTACTGTTTGAACATAATGAGAAAATAATTCTAAATCTAATTCTTTAAGAGGTATACTAAAACAGTGGAAAGTTTAATATACATATATAGGACTTTGTGTCATTTTGTATCAGGCTCACATTTGGCTTATGTTTGTGTGAGTGTTTATAACAAGTTTGCAGTTAGGTATGTGCTCGTAGTCTGTGTGTATGTGTGTGTGTGTATTTAGGTGTGTGTTTGTAGTCTGTGTGTGTGTGTGTATTTAGGTGTGTGTTTGTAGTCTGTGTGTATGTGTGTGTGTGTATTTAGGTGTGTGTTTGTAGTCTGTGTGTAGATGTGTGTGTGTATTTAGGTGTGTGTTTGTAGTCTGTGTGTAGATGTGTGTGTGTATTTAGGTATGTGTTTGTAGTCTGTGTGTAGATGTGTGTGTGTGTATTTAGGTATGTGTTTGCTCAATCTGTTACGTCTGTTTCACTGCCCGTCTCTTGTAATGTGATCATGGGTAACTGTGGGTCCCTTGAGAAAGGGTTTCCTCGCTCTCTGTAGACAGCTCTCTTCATTAGCGCCAGTAGGAAGTGGCTAACGTTATTCTGAAGATTGGCTGTATCGATCTCCAACCTCTCCCTCTGGGAGCAATGGACGATGCAGCTGCTGATCTGAATGCAGCTTTTCAGTAATTCTCGATTTAACATCTTAACAAACCAAGTGTCATATATCGTATTCATGAGTTAAGATGCTTTTAACACACTGATCAATTGGTAAGTTTAAAGAATAGGACTGGGGTAGGGAGAGATTATCCTAGACATGTATTTAGGGATAACTTCCACCTGGGGTGTATTCCTCAGAGCTGATCCTAGGTCTGTAGTTAGGGTTAACTTCCAGCTGGGGTGTATTTCTCAGAGCTGACTCTTTCTTATCTCCTGTCGTTCTCCGGGGGATGATCCCTGGAGGGTTTCCCATGATTCACTGTACCATCTCTAGAAAAACGATCGTTCCTAGCAGACTGTATTATAGACCGAAAAGAAAGAGTGTGGTCAACACAGTATTCAATTTTTTTGTAAACCTTGTATACTACTGTAGCCCCACCTTCCCCCGCCTTGCCCTGACCTTATTTGTCCAACTCATGAGATCATCAGATTTACTCATGCTACTTGGGACAGGCCTGCACACCCGGTAGCTCTTCAGGACTTGTCATATGGAGAAACTCACCACATCGTAGAACCCACCTGGGTGATGCATGACAGCCATTTTGTGCCAGAACTCTCACCACATATCCACTGTCACAGTGAAGTGGTTATGCTAATTTGACACTGGGAACCAGGCTACATGGCCACGATGGAGTGAGGGGCCAGGTTTGGAATTGAACCAGGACACGGATTAACAACAGTCTGCGATAAGAGCATTGTTAAGAACATACACTTGTCTTGTTTTCCATGAGCATTTCCACTCGTAGATAAAATACACTTAGTACTACCAGCATGGTTACCATAGCACTGTTGCAATGCCCTCTTTTTGAATAGGTCAGATGTGTTTAACAGCTCTCTGCTTTGCATCTGAGTGAATGGGACTGTGCAGTCAATATTACATGGGTGACCACAATTTGGTGAGCACTCCCTGTGAAAGATACGTTTTGACATGCAAAGCACACTCAAGGTGCTATCAGAAACAATGAAAGATACATTTTGCATCGAGATTTGTCCTTGGATTTCTCTTGAGAATGTAAGACATTCATCTAACTTCACATACAAGGCTGAAAATGGTGCATCGTATTACTTTGGCAAGCCAGGCCCAGGGGAAATAATTAGCTTATTCAATTATATGATCATGAATTGAAAATTTGATTAACTAACTAGACTTACTGAGGTTATTTGGTCACTGGAACAAAATCCGCAGGGGGTGTTCTCATAAGGTGTTCTCATACTGTAGGTTGTTTTCATTGGGTGTTCTCATAGGGTGTTCTCACAGGGTGTTCTCACAGGGTGTTCTTACAGGGTGTTCTCATAGGGTGTTCTCATAGGATGTTCTCACAGGGTGTTCTCATAGGATGTTCTCATAGGATGTTCTCATAGAATGTTCTCACAGGGTGTTCTCACAGGGTGTTCTCACAGAGTGTTCTCACAGAGTGTTCTCACAGGGTGTTCTCATAGGATGTTCTCACAGGGTGTTCTCATAGGATGTTCTCATAGGATGTTCTCATAGAATGTTCTCACAGGGTGTTCTCACAGGGTGTTCTCACAGAGTGTTCTCACAGGGTGTCCTCATAGGATGTCCTCATAGGATGTTCTCATAGGGTGTTCTAAACTAAAACCTTGATTTGTTTCTAGGCTTGTCAAATTAGATTGACCTTTTATTTCTGTTCAGTCAGTGTGAAGCAATTCCAACCAACACCACAACCGATGGTAGAACAATGGGAAATATGTGTTTCTATGTACATAGTCCATAACAATAATTTGCCAACGTGTATGTTATGAGGTATGACACGAGACATAAAGAGAGCATGAGAACGTACTGAGTATAAAATAAAATGGAGTCATGCAGAGGCTACAGTTAGTGAGGTTTACAGGTTTAGAAATGTCTGATAGTGGGTTATATTGATTACACCCTTTGGCCTGGATAATGTCATTCTAATGCACTGTAATAATTGACTGTATTGATATTACTAATATACCTGATTTCCAGGTTGTATTTGACAATAAACCTTAATTGAATGTGATTATAATAGATGTATTATTTCAATCTTCATGTTTTTTTGTTGTAGATGTTGTCATCATAGTTTGGGTTGGTTAGAATTACAAATTAAGTCAGAGACCTATTTTAACTCTAGGTTTAAATTTGTGCAAAATTGACTGCAATAGAGCGCAATAGTAATGGCGTCTTTTTGTAGGCACTAACTCTAACTGTAGGCATGACTTGTTGGTCAAAGCCTGGGGAAATGAATGGAGTTTTTCTAGGGTTTTTGGATAAACACTGAAAATAAGGTTTGTGGTAAACACAGGCTTAAGAGATCTTATACGTTTTTGTTCTATGACATAATCTTCATCAGTTAAAGTCACAGATTTTTTTAGCATTTTTGTAATAAAAAAAAGCACATAAAGGCTTCATAATTCATAAAGGTCATGTTAACTGACTGATATTATCTCATAGAACAAAACGTAGAAGATCTCCTAAGCCTGTGTTTACCACAGACCTTTTTTTTTAAACGTTTATCGCAAAACCTTATTCTTTACTCATTAATTTCCCCCATAGGATTGGCTGAACGAACCTGAGGTTACTTACTCTCTGTTGAGAGTTAAAATAACCAATCACTGCAAATAAAAATGTACATTTACTCACTCAAACCAATTAATGTTCAAATAAGCCAACTTCTTCCTATTTTTATTTAATTTAATTGCTAGATATTACGAAGTTGAAAGGGCATAAAGAAGTAAGTGAAATATAATATAATATATTTAGATGTGGATCTGAATAATATCATTGATATTAACTTAACCGAAATGATTTATGAGCAACTAGTTTTCCTGCTTTTTCTTTACTGTGTTTAAATACAGCAATGACCCCACGCAACTACGGTAATTCGTTACCGTAAAAACTTGTTGATTAGTTTGTTGTGACAATATGATGGAAGAGTAAATTAACAAGGCACTTGTCACAGCTGTACTGTTTCTATTACTATGTTTGGCATAGTGGGGTGTCTACATAGAGGTTGTTCACTTGTGTTTGATGTTTCATCACAGACTCAATGTACTTCATGCGTAGCTGTGCATGCCCGCGGGTGGGACTGAACGTATGTGTTCGTATGTGTTTCGTATGTGTTTTGTATGTGTTTTATATGTGTGTGGGGGTGCTGCAGAGAGAGAGAGAGTGTTTGGAGATCAATGTGAGCAGCTGTTCTCTCCTCACTTCAAACGCCGCCTGTGTTGTTGGTGCGGCTGGGCTTCCGACAGCCTTCGCAGGGGGATCAAAGGGTAACGAGACAGGCAGCGCACACACGCCCGACAGCCCCATGAATATTGATACGGCTCGGGAGAGAGATGGAGGCAATGTCTTCAATCGCTCATCAACCTCCACCGATGAACAGGAGGGGGGGGGGGGTCGTGGATAGGTGGGTAGGGGGTGGTGGTGGGGGCTGAGGTATGGGACAACATCTGCGAATAGCTCCATTTGGCCGACAGACTGATACACCCTTAACTTGGGCAGTCGAGTTAATTGAGGTGAGGGATATATTAATTCTGCCTTCCTGTTTACCCTTTAAAATGGAGTCTTCTTATCTGTCCTATGTGACATCCATTCTAACACAGAAAATGACAGTTTGATTACCCAGACTCCTCCAGGGCAGGTACTTTAACCTCAGCTGTGTTGCATATTAGCCTTATTAAATGGCAGACAGACAGACACTGGAGGGTGGACAGGCGTGGAGGTGGGGAGACTGGTGTGAGCATCAGGCTAAGCCCCACTGGAGGCAGGTCGTTTGTGGGGGCGACTGTGGTGGATGGGGGTGCCTCAATCTTGGTACTACGGTCGTAAATCAAGCTACATCTCCGGGGCTGTTATCGTCAGTCTCAGGCCCCAGGATGGCTTGTTCTGTGGACCTCGACCGAGGGCGAGGCGGATGCGGCGGTTGTCACAGTGATTATCGATCGTGTGGGATGAGTGTTGCCATGGGATTCCTGTCCTGGCTCGGTCACTGACATATCTCCTATCTAGAGCCGAGTCGACACAGTCTAATGCAAAGACACGAATACAATACAGACACGGGTCCGAGTGCTCACTCAGTTTAATTACGACATCAATCAAACATCAACCAAACACTTTTTTGACTTAATTAACTGAACTTAACTTGATAGCCCAAGTTGGCCAAAATATTTTTTAGCAGAATTGACAGTGATGTTAGACCACCAGGATCTGGAATATTTTGTAGTTATTTGCGAGTCGAGGAGTTGAGAGGGAACCTCCCAGATGGTCGAGGTGACTTGGATTGCCTGCGTTGGTATCAAGTGAAACATCAACTCGATCAAGCCGAAATGAACTCAAACAAAGTCCCCCTCTTCAACAGCCATTTAACCCATCACCCTGCTAGGCATCATCAGAACCTCCTCGTTCTTTGTTCTCCAGCAGTTCAGGAGCATCCCCTCATGTTGGGTATCTCTGACTGACAGAACAGTTTCTGAGACTCTACCTTTAGTGCTGACAAGAGCTTTGCCACTCGGGGAGGCAGACCCTGAGAGCGCTAGAAAGCAATTTCCCTCTAATCAGGTTCACTACAAAGCCCTCACATCCAACCACCCTGGTATACCGCCATTGTTGCCGCTGTTCTATTCCTCTAGGCTCGTATTGTTTTTTTAATGAGCGTTGCGTGGTGCAGACTGTCGATTGAAGTTATCAGAGGTTTTTTTCTCCCACTGCCTTTATGTTCACAGTTCTTTGTAGATGGGGATTAATGCCGGTGATTGACTTCATATAAAAACCGTGTTTCGCACGATAGCGAGACCCCAGCAAGTCTTATCAAAATGACACACTGTTGAAGTCAATCGCTACATTGATGCACTTCATAGCTGAAGATATTCCTGTTGTTGTTCGTCTCTGGGCTGTGGTGTTGACAGAGCACCACCTGACACTCTTGGAAACAAAAGTGCTATCTAGAACCTAAAAGATTTATACAGGTGTCCCTATAGGAGAACCCTTTAAATAACCTTTTTTGGTTCTAGACAGAACCTTTTTGGTTCCGGGACAGGTATAATAACCCTTTTGGGTTCCATGTAGAACCCAAAAGGGTTCTCCTATGGGGACAGCCGAAGAACCCTTTAGGAACCCTTTTTTCTAAGAGTACCACTAAGCCAGAGTCAAGTTGGTTTTAGGTTTGATGTTGAAGAACTCTATTGGTCATGTCATAAAAAAATGAGAAAGTGAAGAGAGAGAGAGTGAAGTTAATCCATCATTAATGTATTCTTTATGATTGTCCTTCAGGTGGAGGAGACGAGGAGCTGCTCTGTGCCATGAAGACGAAGGTGAAAGTGTTCTCCTGCCCCAGGCTGAGTGGAGTGCACTGCATACAAAGGTGTGCCATTCTCCCTCCTGTCAAATATCCTCATCTCGTTGATGACTAGCTTCAGCCAGGATCGTCGGGTGTCATTGTGATGACTCCAGCTGATGTATTACACAACTACTACTGTTGGGCCTTTAACACTCCATTAAGGTGTGTGACTGACATGTTCCCATGTTCCCAGGGTTATCTGTGATCACCTGTTGGTCTGGGTTAGAGTGCATTACTGGGATGCCTCCTTTCCGTGGGTGGGATGTCACCACTTGTTCCATGCTGTATTGTTTTGCACTTCCTTCCCCCCTGTTGCTCATTGGCCAGACTGCACTGCTAGTGTAAAATGTCACCCGTAGTGTGTTATTGAGGCAGCCGTTGGCTAAGTCACTCTGTGATAATTACCAATCCATTGCAGCAGTAGACATCACAAGACAGTGCTCTGATTCCCTGGCAGACGGATGGAAGAGCTTCACTTAGTGCTCCCTATGGTGCTCCCTCTCCTCATCTGCATGGGTTTCAGACCTTTTCTCTCTCTCTCTCTCTTCCCTCTTCAGTAGTGCTAGTTGCTCTCTACGATCGACAGGCTCGCCGCCTCATTCTCGGTTTGTGTCGCAAATGTTAATTAAACCCTCTAATTAGCTTTCTTCGCTAAAAGGGTGAATTAAATCAGACCCGGAATGGCAAATGATTCCTGGCATTAGCATAATTGTGTTTTTGAAGTGTAAAGATCTAGGCATTAGGATGCCGGCAGCAGGCATTGTGCAGTGATTTGTTGTGTTTGTGCTGAGGCCCCAGGGGATTGTGGGATGGCTAAGTGACACGGGTACGGTGCACTCTGACCCTGCAGTGGTCTTTAACGAGACCTGTTCCAAGACCTGTGTGCGTTTGTGTGTGTGTGCGCGCTCTACAGTAGGTGACTAAAGCCCCAAAAACATATACCGCACTGCAGGTTTACAAAAAATGTTTGTCAAGGTGTATTGTTAGGACTGATGTTGTTTTGCCTCAATATCCAATGACATTGTTGGTGGACAGCTTGCAGGGTATGTTGTCTGAATGCAGTCAACACCCCTTATATAGCATAAACATTCTAAGTGAACTTGCACTGTGGTTTGCATCCACCTGGTAATTGATTGTTGTGTGCTTGAAAGAGGACGTGAAGTAGCAAGAAACCAACAGTGGGGAGAAAATAGAGAAATTGGTTTGTGAATAACGATCAGTGTGTGTGTGTGTGTGAGTGTCACAGGAGGTTGACTTAATTGGGAAGGATGGGCTCGTGGTAATGGCTGGAGCGGAAGTGGTGGAATGGCATCAAATACATTAAACACATTGGTTTCCATGTGTTTGATGCCATTCCATTCACTCCATTCCAGCCATTATTATGAGCCGTCCTCCTTTCAGCAGCCTCCTGTGGTGTGTGTGTGTGTGTGTGCGTGTGCGTGTGTGTGTGTGTGTGTGTGTGTGTGTGTGTGTGTGTGTGTGTGTGTGTGTGTGTGTGTGTGTGTGTGTGTGTGTGTGTGTGTGTGTGTGTGTGTGTGTGTGTGTGTGTGTGTGTAAGCAACACAAGACTGGCTTCTCTGCTCTTTTTGGAATCCTGACATTCATTTGGTCAGTGTTCCCCACTGTTAGATTGATGGCAGGAGTGCTCTAACAACAGAGAAACCAAGGGCAACACCACAGAGCTGCAACTCCACTCTGAGAAAAGCAAACAGCACAGGACAGAGACTGAGAAAAGGTCAGAGAGGTCCAATAAAGACGACAGATGGAGAAAGTCGGCTGAGACGATAGAGAAGATTGGAGTGCAAAGACAAAAAATGAATCAAAGAACTAAACGAGCTGAAACGCAACATACAGTACATGGAAATGCAGAAACATATGAACAAAAAGGAACACGTTCATGTCCAAATCCATTTGCACCACTGACATTATGAGCATCGTAACAGCTGACCTGTATGACAACAAGACTCCTCTAACACATGAACCCCCACACACATAATACACGGTGTCTTCAGAAGTATTCAACCCCCTTGACTTTTCCACATTGTGTTGTGGTGAGAGACTATAAAAAAAGGTTTCCAGTACTTCAGTGGAACGTGAAGGAAATCACACTGCAAACTATCACCCTCATGCACTTAAGGAGATCACGAATATCATGGACACATTGGAACTAATGCTTATACTGTACGGATGTTAAACGACCCTGACCTAGTCAGATATACAGTACTTTCAGAAAGTATTCACACCCCTTCACTTTTTCCACATTTTGTTGTGTTACAGCCTGAATTTAAATTGAGATGTTTCATCACTGGTCCACACGCAATACCTTGCAATTTCAAAGTGTAATTATGTTTTTCAAAATAAGTTCAGGAGTAACAATTGGCTTAACAAGTCACATAATAAGTTTCATGGACTCATTCTGTGAGCAATAATAGTGTTTAACATGATTTTTTAATGACTACCTCATCTCTGTACCCCACACATACAATTATCTATAAGTTACCTCATTTGAGCAGTGAATTTCAAGAACAGATTCAACCACAAAGACCAGGGAGGTCTTCCAATGCCTCGCAAAGAAGGGCACCTATTGGTAGATGGCAACAACAACAAAAAGCAGACGTTGAATATCCTTTAAAGCGTGGTGAAGTTATTAATTAGACCTTGGATGGTGTATCAATGCACCCAGTCACTACAAAGATACAGGTGTCCTTCCTAATTCAGTTGCCAGAGAGGAAGGAAACCCCTCAGGGATTTCACCATGAGGCCAATGGTGACTTTAAAATAGAAACAATGGCTGTGAAAGGAGAAAACTGAGGATGGATCAACAACATTATAGTTACTCCACAATACTAACCTAATTGACAGACTGAAAAGAAGGAAGCCTGTACAGAATAAAACATATTCCAAAACATGCATCATGTTTGCAATAAGGCACTAAAGTAAAACTGTAAAAAATGTGGCAAAGAAATGAACTTTCTGTCCTGAATACAAAGTGTTAGGTTTGGGGTAAATCCAACACAACACATCACTGAGTACCACTCATCATATATTTTTTTGGTGGCTGCATCATGTTATGGGTATGCTTGTCATCGGCAAGGACCTGTTTTTATGATAAAAATAAATGGAATAGAGCTAAGCACAGGCAAAATTCTAGAGGAAAACCTGGTTCAGTCTGCTTTTCCCCAGACAGGACAATAACCTAAAACACAAGGGCAAATATACACTGGTTGCTTACCAAGACAACATTGAATGTTGCTGAGTGGCCTAGTTACAGTTTTGACTTAAATTGGTATTCATAACTGTCTAGCAACCAGCTTGACAGAGCTTGAAGAAAAGATTCATGTGCAAATATTGCACTATCCAGGTGTGCAAAGCCCTGAGACTTAGAGACTTACTCAGAAAGACTCACAACTGTAATCACTGCCAAAGGCGATTCTTACATGTACAGTACTGACTCAGGGGGTTGAATACTCATCTAATCAAGATACAGTATATTTGTTTTATTTTTCATTCCACTTTGACGTTAGTGACAAATAAATGACAACTAAATCTATTATAATCCCACATTGTAACACAACAAAATGTGAAAAAAGTAAAGAGGTTTCTGACATTTTCTCACTACACACACACACACACACACACACACACACACACACACACGCACACACACACGCACAACACACGCAAGCATACATCTCCCCGAGGCCTGATTGAGTGTGAGTGTCTGCACTGCTGGTCAAGGTCAGCTGATAATGGGAGTGATTGAGAACGGGGAGCAACAGTCTCAGGTAATGAGATTTACGACCCTGAGCCCCCCTCCACCTCCCCGTGTCCACCCTCCACCTCCCCCTGTCCACCCTCCTCTCCCACTAACATGATTTATGGCTCTAATAGAAGTCTACGCTCCCCAGATAGAGGCTTCACTGCACACATTACCACTGAGCGAAACTCATCCTTCCACAATGTGTGGGTGACCAGAGAAACAACTCTACCAGAGGAAGAACTAGGTAAGAGCTGGCGAGGTGCTATAGCCAAAGCCACACTGCGTAGCCTCTCTACCCTATGTTAACTACCAGTATACCACACAGGAAGAGCTTGCCACCAGGATACTACACAAGTAGAACACCGACATTGACATTTGCAATATCCCAAGTGTTTGGTGACCACATAATGTCAGCACATCTCGAGTTTGCTTTTAGAGTGTATACTGTAGCATACATAGTCATAACTTACCAACGGCATACTGCTGTTACTGCCAGGCTATACCAGATCGCATCAGACATCAAAAGGTCGTGTCCAGATTTATCTAAACATTGACGCACATTCTAGTTTGTTACTTTTAAAAATGTCATACACATAAAATAGTACATTCTTTGTCTATTCTGATTTTGTTAACAGAGGATTCTAGAAACCAAACGACAGCGAAACAGTCAGATAGCATCCCACTAGTTTTAATGCTAATATTTGCTGTGGCTCAAAACACCAACTGTACGTGTTCAAAATGAAGGTGAGTGGGATTTGGCTTCTTGTTCTGTTGTTTGCACTGAGCCGGTCTCCCGGCTCGTTGTTTTAACGTAGGAAATGAGACCCTGTTATAAGCTCCTCTAAGCCGAGGTTGGCAGTTATTGACGTGCCTTGTCCTTGGCTGGAGGTTTATTTTGTTGATTTTTCCCTCTGCCAATCAGAAAAGTCGCAAGTAGCAGTCACTTTGAACAGCCTGTTAATCTATAATCTCATATCACTACACCCTGGCAGGGAGTGGGTGGAGGGGACACTGCATCGAAAGCAAACAATAGCTGATGGTGTAGCGTAGCCTATGACTGTTGATGTTAAGGGAGATGTGGTGACTGTTGATGTTAAGGGAGATGTGGTGACTGTTGATGTTAAGGGAGGTGTGGTGACTGTTGATGTTAAGGGAGATGTGGTGACTGTTGATGTTAAGGGAGATGTGGTGACTGTTGATGTTATGTGAGATGTGGTGACTGTTGATGTTATGTGAGATGTGGTGACTGTTGATGTTATGTGAGATGTGGTGACTGTTGATGTTATGTGAGATGTGGTGACTGTTGATGTTATGTGACTGTTGATGTTAAGGTGACTGTTGATGTTAAGGGAGATGTGGTGACTGTTGATGTTAAGTGAGATGTGGTGACTGTTGATGTTATGTGAGATGTGGTGACTGTTGATGTTATGTGAGATGTGGTGACTGTTGATGTTATGTGAGATGTAGTGACTGTTGATGTCATGTGAGATGTGGTGACTGTTGATGTTATGTGAGATGTGGTGACTGTTGGTGTTATGTGAGATGTGGTGACTGTTGATGTCAAGTGAGATGGGATGACTATTGATGTCAAGTGAGATGTGGTGACTGTTGATGTTATGTGAGATGTAGTGACTGTTGATGTTATGTGAGATGTGGTGACTGTTGATGTTATGTGAGATGTGGTGACTGTTGTTGTTATGTGAGATGTGGTGACTGTTGATGTTATGTGAGATGTGGTGACTGTTGGTGTTATGTGAGATGTGGTGACTGTTGATGTTATGTGAGATGTGGTGACTGTTGATGTTATGTGAGATGTGGTGACTGTTGATGTTATGTGAGATATGGTGACTGTTGATGTTATGTGAGATGTAGTGACTGTTGATGTTATGTGAGATGTGGAGGACTCTCACTTGGTCATCTTCTGGTATGTCAGAAGCATGTTGGTCTGTTGGTAATTTTACTGCTGACCAGACCTGGGTTTAAATACTATTTAGGGTATTTCAATTACTTTCAAAGACCTCTGGAAGTAAGTATTCAGATATTTTTATTTGAAAAGTAGTTGAACAATGGAATCTATTTGTAAATACTCAAATACACTAACTCAACTACACTCCCATGCATTTAAACCACCAAGTATTTTAAAAATAGTATTTTAAATAAGTCTTTGAAAATACTTTAAAATACTTCAATAGAGGTAGTGGATTCGGGTCACATTATTTGTAAATACTCAAACACACAGAAAATAAGTATTTAAATAACAAAACAAGTAGTTGAACCCAGGTCCACTGCTGACTTTTTAAGACAATAAACCAAAATCAAACTGTAACTATACATTTACATGGTTGTTCTATGGACAGCTACAGTTTAGTTATACATTGTTACACATTAATACCTGTTTGCATCATGCATCCTATTTCAAGGATTTACAAATTAACTCACAATTGTAATTGCACTCAACATGGTCTGAGGGACATTTATTGTAAAGTGGGACCAGCTTAGACAGAGACAGGCCAAAATTGGCCAATACACATTTTTCTTTGAAATAGGACCTCCATGGTTTTTTAAATGTAATAAACACTTTCTTCTAATTTCCAGAGTCACGGGCCTATAGCGGGGGAAGGCTAGAGGCAGACAAAAATAGAATAATTGAGAAGAAAAAAAATGGAGGACCAACCTCCAGTCTCGATGGGACCTTTTAAAGGCAGTACATGTATGTCACTCCTTTCTGTCTCTAAGGGCTTCATTAGGAGAGCCCCATGTCTCCTCTCTGTGAGTCCTTGTAAGGTCTCTGCAAGCCTCTACCTGGCTTTGGGAGCCCCACTGCTCTGGACTGTTTAAACCAGCTTTAGAGACCCCAATTTCTGCTAGTTGTATTGTCTCTAGTGAGGGAAATGCATTCATGGGAGGTATTGCTATTGCTAAAAAATCTGTTTGTTTGGACTAACTTCCAGATAGGTATTTGTCACAATCATTTGAATTATTAAACTATGTGAAAAGGAACTACTGACTTGGAAAGTAGGTCTACCGATTATGACCAGATTGTCTGTACAAAATCCACTCCATCACCAAAATGAATCGTAGAGAACAGATTTTGTGGCAGTGTTTTAAAGAATGTATAAATGGGGTTACATGTCTTAAGTAATGAAGAGCACGATCCCATTCATGATACCAGACTGGAGACGTGCCAATATCTTCTCCATGGTCTCCCCAGGGAGTTACAATGGTGTTAAGTTGAAAGGGCAGTTTTAATTCTCTGTACAATATATGCGGCTTGCTGTGGCTGCTTTGATGCTCATACTCGACTGGTTAGAGAGAAACACCCATCATCTCACATTGACTGCAGGGTACTTGATGCTGCCATGTGTCAGAACGGCTGAGGATGCACTGTAGCTGATTTGCCACCTGTCAGCATCAAACGTCGAGAGGAAAGTCAGTAACCTCACACAACTCCCTGCTGAGGTACAGAGTATGTTCTTCTTATGCTGGAGAAATGCGCGTTTGGATATTTCAGTCATCTAAAGAATGTTCACTGCGCTGGTATCGGTTCAAACGTACTATTATTGAGTGTGTGCATGGTACATGTATTGCTCTGCTTTGAATATTACACCCACATTTGCTGAGGTGTTACGATCATAATCACCACCAGCCTTAAAGCTTTTCATTGAACTTAACAATAAACGTGGACAGTCCCTGAACCAGTAACTATTTCCCTGGGAGTGACTTTGCCTTTTGTAACAGAGCCATCATGTTAGCTTCACACAGATCCCAGTACAGCTTGTGTTTGGATCTGAACTAGGCCCAACAGACGGGAGAGAAACGACTAGTTGGATGACTCAGTCAGAGGCAGCAGCTTGTTAGAGTGGAAATGGATTAGCCGTGGTACAATGGGAGTCTTAGGCGTGTCTTAGGCGGCTGCGCTACAGCCTGCCTGTGTCACCCGGGCTGCTAGACTCATTTGTGCCCAGCGGTGCATGCACCAGCCAACTCACACACTGTTTTTCTAATTGCCACAATTTCACTGTCGGCATCAGCCAAAGCTCAGATTTACCCTACGGCGTCTCGATCTCATTCTGTCTGTGATGTGAACAAAATGTTTCTTCTTGAAAATGGCACCTTTGCCAAACATTGCTCCTTATTCAATCAGAACGGAAATGATTATGGGGATATCATAAAAATGACATGACATGAGAGAAGCTTTTTATGTTGTATACTAGAATGATAATGTCTCTTTCACCTAAACCCTTACATACACTGCCATGTCTTTTTCACTGAAACCAATTTGCACCTGCTCTACCACTGGAACTGAACTGCACATCATTTATTATACATTACTTGCAAACTAATGCATATTGCAAATTGCTATATAATACTTACATTGTACTTAGTTACAGTTTAGACACAATCTAGCAGTTACTTATACACAAGCTGATCCTGGATTTTCAGCAAGTGAGAACTTCTCCTAATCATCATCAGTCTCTATTTAAGCAATAAGGCCCGAGGGGATGTGGTATATGGCCAATATACCACGGCTATGGGTTGTTCTTAGGAACGACGCAACACAGTGCCTGGACACAACCCTTAGCCGTGGTATGTTGGACATATACCACAAACCCCTGAGGTGCTTTATTTCAATTATAAACGGTTACCAACATAATTAGAGCAGTAAAAATAAATGTTTTGTCATACCCGTGGTATACTGTTTGATATACCACGGCTGTCAGCCAATCAGCATTCAGGACTCGAACCACCCAGTTTAGAATCTTAAATATGTCATGACAGTCAACTGTTTGTCATTAATCATCATCAGCAATGAACATAACGACAGACAAGAAACCAAACATGCTGTCATCATCAATCAGGCACAGGTTTCTATGTGACAGTCTTAACATATTGCCATAGTCAGGTAGGGACAGGCAGACAAATGGCCATGCAAACATGCTGTCAGCAGCAACCAGAGAATGAGATCCAAATCTGCTCGCATCCTCCCTTTGAGATAGATGGTAGGATAATAGCACTTGCTAGATAACGTGTTCTGAATTTACATGGAAGGGATTGTAGAGTATACAGTTTTTATGATAAAGATAAGAGATGTCTTACTGTCTTTGATAATGGGTCTCTTCTGTTTTTGTTATGCAGGTAAACTGATGTTCATATTCTACTATGGACGGTGTGTGGTACAGACTGACATCGACTGGAGCGGAACAGGCCACGAGGACCATTCAGCTCTACCATAGGTGTGTCATCATGTGTGTGTCTGTGTGCATCAATACTGAAACCATTAGTCTGTATTTATCCACCTACTGCATCATCTTTACTCATTTTAACTGTGAAGAATGTTTGATTAGGCTGTGTTTAGACAGGCAACCAATTCTTATCTTTTAATCATTCATTTGTCTTTTGACAAATCAGATCGGCTCTGAAAAATATCTGATGTGAAAAGATCTGATGTTATTGGTCAAAAGACCAATTAGTGTAAAAAATATCAGAATTTGTCTGCCTGTGTAAACACAGCCTAAGTATCCACCTTTTCCTGGTGGATCTGTGCTTACTTAAAAAAAACATATTTTTCAGTAGAGATGTGTGCATACATTGTAAAGTTTAAAAATATTCAACTTTGAACTGTTTTCTTGTTGCTGCATGAAATTAGATATTCTAATCAAGTAAAGTTGTTAATTGTCTAAACTCTGAAAGTCATTGGATAATATGGTGCTTAAAACATTTAAAATATTCCATTTATAATGGTAAATACTCAAGAGAATGCTTCATAAATATACAAAATCCTATTTCCTCTCTATTACATGCCTCCCAAAAGACCTTGCAATGTCAACCCTTTGTGAGTCTGTGTGATGAATTTGTTTGCTGGCTGCTCGAAAGCAACCAGGTTTGTATTGTAAGGCGGATGTAATCTCTCTAGATCACCTTGCTTGGATCAAGGACTACAACTAAGGGAAATGTGCAAAATAGAGGTGTTCAGAGCTGGTGTGTGTGTGCGTGTGTGTGTGTGTGTGTTTGTATGTGTGGCTGAGCAGGGGGGAGCTAGCGGGAGCTGGCGGGAGTGGGAGTGTGTGGAGAGCCCAGGTAAATTGTGATTGACAGGCCCTTAAGCCCTCAACAGCGAATAGATGAATAATATAATATCCTGTGGTGCCAGCCCCCATCCAGAGCTTGGAATGAGACACATACAGTGGGGCAAAAAAGTATTTAGTCAGCCACCAATTGTGCAAGTTCTCCCACTTAAAAAGACGAGAGAGGCCTGTAATTTTCATCATAGGTACACTTCAACTATGACAGACAAAATGAGAAAAAAATCAGAAAAATCACATTGTAGGATTTTTAATGAATTTATTTGCAAATTATGGTGGAAAATAAGTATTTGGTCACCTACAAACAAGCAACATTTCTGGCTCTCACAGACCTATAACTTCTTCTTTAAGAGGCTCCTCTGTCCTCCACTCGTTACCTGTATTAATGGCACCTGTTTGAACTTGTTATCAGTATAAAAGACACCTGTCCACAACCTCAAACAGTCACACTCCAAACTCCACTATGGCCAAGACCAAAGAGCTGTCAAAGGACACCAGAAACAAAATTGTAGACCTGCACCAGGCTGGGAAGACTGAATCTGCAATAGGTAAGCAGCTTGGTTTGAAGATATCAACTGTGGGAGCAATTATTAGGAAATGGAAGACATACAAGACCACTGATAATCTCCCTCGATCTGGGGCTCCACGCAAGATCTCACCCCGTCGGGTCAAAATGATCACAAGAACGGTGAGCAAAAATCCCAGAACCACACGGGGGGACCTAGTGAATGACCTGCAGAGAGCTGGGACCAAAGTAACAAAGCCTACCATCAGTAACATACTACGCCGCCAGGGACTCAAATCCTGCAGTGCCAGACGTGTCCCCCTGCTTAAGCCAGTACATGTCCAGGCCCGTCTGAAGTTTGCTAGAGAGCATTTGGATGATACAGAAGAAGATTGGGAGAATGTCATATGGTCAGATGAAACCAAAATATAACTTTCTTGGTAAAAACTCAACTCGTCGTGTTTGGAGGACAAAGAATGCTGAGTTGCATCCAAAGAACACCATACCTACTGTGAAGCATGGGGGTGGAAACATCATGCTTTGGGGCTGTTTTTCTGCAAAGGGACCAGGACGACTGATTCGTGTAAAGGAAAGAATGAATGGGGCCATGTATCGTGAGATTTTGAGTGAAAACCTCCTCCTGAAACGTGGCTGGGTCTTTCAGCATGACAATGATCCCAAACACACCACCTGGGCAACGAAGGAGTGGCTTCGTAAGAAGCATTTCAAGGTCCTGGAGTGGCCTAGCCAGTCTCCAGATCTCAACCCCATAGAAAATCTTTGGAGGGAGTTGAAAGTCCTTGTTGCCCAGCAACAGCCTCAAAACATCACTGCTCTAGAGGAGATCTGCATGGAGGAATGGGACAAAATACCAGCAACAGTGTGTGAAAACCTTGTGAAGACTTACAGAAAACGTTTGACTTCTGTCATGGCCAACAAAGGGTATATAACAAAGTATTGAGATAAACTTTTGTTATTGACCAAATACTTATTTTCCACCATAATTTGCAAATAAATTCATTAAAAATCATACAATGTGATTTTCTGCATTTTTTTTCTCATTTTGTCTGTCATAGTTGAAGTTGTACCTATGATGAAAATTACAGGCCTCTCTCATCTTTTTAAGTGGGAGAACTTGCACAATTGGTGGCTGACTAAATACTTTTTTGCCCCACTGTAGCCTTCTGAGCTCTGACAGATTCTGATAATGATTCTCTCTCTGTGTGTGTGTGTGTGTGTGTGTGTGTGTGTGTGTGTGTGTGTGTGTGTGTGTGTGTGTGTGTGTGTGTGTGTGTGTGTGTGTGTGTGTGTGTGTGTGTGTGTGTGTGTGTGTGTGTGTGTGTCTTTTCTCATTTTGCGACCAATCTTTATCTTTGAGACACCCAACCACATACCTTGTCTCAACCTACCCAGGGTTTGGGCTATTAAAGACAAATGTCTTAAGCTGACTGAAACCACTATCACCCTTCCAGGAAGAGGAGAGAGACTTATTATGATAGATTCTAAAAGATGTTGGCAGGCTCTACTTGGACCTTTGTGATTCCGACCACCTGAGCTAAGACCAGAGCTCTCTAGGAACATGGTGATGAGACGTGAGTGGGAGTCACTCCTGTCTGCAAGGCACCAATCAGGGGAGGGGGTTTCTTGGCCCTGACAGTGTAGTGTCAGTCTTTGAGGTGGTCTTTTATGTGCTCCGTGGAGGCCCTGAGACAGAGAGACATGCCCAGAGATCTGGTACCAGATGGCTAGTAGAGCTAAGGCTTAGGGAAGAAGGAGCCACATACATACAGAGATACAGTTATATAGCCACACTGCCAAACCCATTGGCCAAATGCATTACTTACCGGTTCCCTATGGCCTGCTCACTCAATTATTCAGTCACACACACACACACACACACACACACACACACACACACACACACACACACACAGTCCATGTGTCCCTGTCTGCCAGACCTGTGAGGTTTCCCATTAGTTGGGGTGCAGTGTGCTGGAGAGGCGCGCTGGGGCGAGAGACATCAATTTGCTTCCTCTAATGCGCTCGCTGCCCCCACAAGACATATTGATTATTTTCCCCCCGCAAAGTGACAAACAGCATTTTCTGGGGCATAATGGAGATGGATGGTGGGTTTATGAGCAGCCCTGGGGAGAAGGTGTTGGGGGGGGCACCCCTCCTTCATACTCTCCAGACCCCCCACCGAAAAACGGCTGAAAACAAACATAGCTAACAAGGAGAAGAAGAGATGGAGGCGATGGGGTTGCTGCGGCAGAGGGAGGTGTAAACGGGGATGGGGGGAGGCAGATGTCGAGGAGCGATGTTCCTTCATTAGATACCTCCTCTCTGGAGAACCCCCTCGATCACCCTCCCCATCTTAATGGCCGCCTCACTGAGAGTTGCAGCTGCTTCAATATTAACTCTGCATCAACACCAGCCTCGGATAGGTTTACCTCACATCTAGCTCGTCTGCAATGGAATTTACTTACCAAACAGCTGAAGAGTGATTGAATTTCTTTTGGCTTTATTTAACATGTTTTTAGACTTTCAGTTGATTCATAGTACAATTTTCTTTCTACGTGATATTTGACTATTTGTAAGTCTTTTGATATTTATTTAGTCCCCGTCCTGTCAGGAGATAGTGGTGTTTGCTACACCAGTCTAGTCATGCCTAGCAGTCATTACCTCAGGGAAAGGAAAAAGGAAGGGTGCATTTTAAATGTATTTACACAGAGCTCCTGCCAGGGAATGGAATGAGGATAGCAAGAAATGTTAGAGCTTTGAGACACCATGAGATCGGACATCAGGTAGCCTAGCGGTTACGAGGGTTGGTTCAGGAACCGCAAGGTTGATGGTTTGAATGTCGTAGCAGCCTAGGTGAAAAATATGCCGATGTGCCCTTGAGCAAGGCACTTAACTCTAATTTCTCCTATAAGTTGCTCTGGATAAAAGTGTCTGCTAAAAATGACAAAAAATAAATAAATTAAACTCACCAACCGTGCTCTCCATCATAGATAAGACCTTCAGTTGGGATTTTGCTTCCCACTGGTAAGGTGAAAGGATGCCGTCTTTGATCATAATTCTGATCAATACTCTGCTTACAGATTATCATCACCTGAGCAAACCTTGCTTTTCGACAGCTCTTTGAAATATCTGAATTCTCCTTCTTTCCCACTACCGTATTTTGTTTTAAGAAGTGTCTTTAACATTTTTTGAAATGGTTCATTTGACAGAGCTGACTGGTTCTCCACACTAGACATTTTCTTTATTTAATTCTAATATCGCAAAACTTTGCGATATTGACCTTTGACTCTCTGTCTTTTCTTCTCTACCTCCTTTCCCTCTTCACATCTTAACAAATCCCCATAAATGATTTGTTCCCTTTTAATTCCACAGAAAAAAAACTGCGTTTGGTTATTAGAAATGCCTTAACTGTCACACAAAGACATTTGATATGTCCCGATATAGGCTAAGTTATAAACATGCATTTGTCATGGTTGAAAATAGAGCGCAATGATACTGGGTAGCAATAACCTTGTGCAGGGCTTTTTTTTTGTCATTCACAAACACAAACATCTCAGATACCTGAAAATACATCAAACACAACAGCCCCAAACTGAAAGGAGTCTGACACACGGTAGACAGAACAGGAGAGTGAGCTTAACATATACATACTGTCACCACACAGAGCAGAGCCAAGCTGTCAGTGATCACAACAGACGCTATATGTGAGGGTTATTACTGGCCCAGTCTGATAAGCGGAATGATCTGCAGTGCTGATAAAACCGGCGGGTGGGTTGGAGGGAGGAGGCGTCTGCTGGCTATTATCCTGCATCGATTTCCTCCTGTCAAGGTTGGCTGGGCACGTAATGAAGTGTGGGATCTTGGGATGGCGTGCGTGCTCGTCTGCACCATATAGCTTTTTGGTGATATTGGGATTCTACGAGCGTTGGCGTCCGGGTGTGTGTGAGTGATTGTGGACGGGAGAGGAGGTGTTTTCTGCAATCACACTTTATTGCACAAATAAAGTGTTTTCTCTTTCATCCTGTTTGATTGATTGAATGCTTGCTTGTTTTTTTTATTGATTAAAGATTGTTGCTACCTTTAGCAACAATTCAGTTGGTCAGCCCAGAACTCACTGAACGACTGCAAATGGTATGTGATTGTCCCTGTGTAGAATTTCCACGACAGGTATAAGGTAGAACTCGCCTTCAACATCCTTTTCGTTTTCTCTCTAGGCACCTCTCTCCCTCTGACTTTCTCTCTCTCCCTCCCTGCCTCTCCCTCCCTGCATCTCTCTCTCCCTCCCTGCATCTATCTATCTCTATCGCTCTAATCCATGGCTCTACAGATTCTCTTTGTACTGCTATCTGACAAGTAGGCTCATTCTCCAGCTCTAAGGACTGCCCCGGTGCTTGGGATAATGGGACGATACGCTGGGTGCCGTGGCGCGATAAGCCCGGAGGATGCTGGGAAACACACAGAGTGTCACCCAAAGCGATAAAGCTCTATTGTCTTCTGTGTCTGCAGAGCCGGGATTATGGTTTTATGGACGCTTTAGCATTTCGCAGAGCCTTTTGGAGAACGGCATGCAGCACAGACACCATGGCCGTTCAGGCAGACTGCGCGAGCATGAGACATACGTCTACAGCACGTTTTCACATCTGTCTCATCCAATCGTCCTCTCTGTTTCTCGAAAGACTCGCACCCTCCAATCGTGTCATGTGTCCGTATGTATGAAATCACCTCACCCAATAGCCTTGCCTGATGACTTTTTGCTCAGGTAGCTCTCATCCAATAGCTTTTGTGAGAAATACACAATGGCATCTATGCCGTTATCCAGTTATCCATCTCTGTCTCGCGGTCTTCGATGCTATGGCGCAACAATCAGGCTATGATATTGATCTAGCCAGGGGACAATTTATCAAACTATTTTCTTTCAGTAATACCACCCAAACCTTCTGTTTGCTGCAACACTATAGGAACTGTTCAATTTGCAAATAAGTGCTATTGTGTGGCTCCAATACCCAAGTGACTTTTTCTTCTGTTCTCTGGCTTGCAGAAAGGTGTGTTTCAGCACCAGAGGCAGCTAAAGTTCTATTGAGTATGCACCCCGAAGGAGCTTGATAATGTACTTTCTTTTCTTCTATTGCAAGAGCAGGCATTTCACCAGTCTGTCTTGAAGGAGGGGGGGTTTCGGTGGAGATTCGTGGGCACCTTTTCTCAATATTGCCTGCCACCCATCCCTTTGACACAGCCTTAACAATTGAGTAGGGGGGCAGTAGGCTGACCTTGACCGCTCAGATGACGGAGTGGGGGAACGCCTCATGTGAGCAGATCCCCTAAAAATAGCATAGGCGGCAATTAAGCGCCAATCTAATCATCCGCCTGTGTAAACGGGCCGACGATTCCACCCTCATATTCCCCAGGCTTTTCAGACCGTTTCCTCATCATCTTTGGCTATCTGTTTAATTACGCCCCCGTCAGCCCCAGATGAGGGAGCGATAGCCTTATCACCACGGCTCATTTCCAAATCCATGAAATGAATCAAGCTAACCTCCCATCAGCAGACTGCTATGGCTTGGTGGCTCGGTGACATAGTGGCATAGTGGAGTCAGTGTGAGAACTTAGCTAACTGGAACTTTAGTACTTTTCCCAGGGAACAGAGGATGTTCCTAGACCTGGAGCAACGATGTTCCCCAAGGTGCTCCTTACATACAGTTCTAACTCACAGCTGTTTAGATGCAGATTTCACAAAATATTATCATGTTGCCTTGATTAACCTGACCAATTGTAAGGTATTAGTGAGTACCTTTACAAAGTGGCATCAGTGGCAGTGGAGCTGTTCCAAATGCCCACCCTCCAGAGGAAAAGACTGTGCTCGGCCAGCTAAAGCCAGGCTGAGTTTCTCTCCGAGGTGCGCTCCATTCTGACAGCCAGGGTCTCAGACATCGATTTTGGACGCGAAGGTTGGGCGGATCCGTCACCACGTCGGGGGCTGGCAGCAGAACCAGACAGGCGGATGGAGAGCTCCCCCTAGGTTTGGGCCGTCATTTATCTCTAAATGACAGCAGATGGTGGGCTTGGCGCCGGTGCCATCCTCTTAATCTCCCAAGGTGCATTTCTCTGATGGATGTGGATGAGGGGAGGGCTGGGAAGTGGCTGTGCACATCTGTGCTTCTCGATAACGGGGGGCTAAGTGTGTCTGTGTGCTAGCCGTAACTTCTCGCATATTAATCATACCACCGTCCTCTGAGTTTATTCACTTCTTAGCTACATCTCTCACCGCTTGTCCCTCTCAAGTGGTGAGAGAAGCCCTCCATTCAATCCTGTGGAGGAATTCTTACCAACAAGATTTTACACTGTTACAGCCAAATGGACACTAAATTCTGTTCTGAAGGTAAATTATTCCTTAGTTTAGTTTTAATAATATAACACAGGGTATCCTAAACTTGGTCCTCAGGAGCCCAAGGGGTGCACGTTTTGGTTTTTGCCACTACTACACAGCTGATTCAAATGATGAACTAATCATCAAGCTTTGATCAAGCTGTGTAGTGTTATGGCAAAAAACAATAATGTGCACCTCTTGAAGTCCCGAGGACCGAGTTTGGGAAACCCTGGTATAACATGTATCAAAGATGATTGTGTTTGTAACACATGAGTTGTTATATATTCTGAGAGCTGTAAGGCCTCAACATCCTGTATTCCTTAAAACGGCTCTCTCTTTGTCACTCACACAAACACGCAAAACACGTAGTAGACAGCAGGTGTATTTGGACAGTAGAGGCCCTCGGTCATTGGCTGACCTCCTTGTTAGGGTCATCTCATGGTGTTAATAACCCTGGCCTCTTGCCAGAACCATTAGAGTGGAGATAACGGCATCATTAGCCCGCCCATCCACGTCCTAACGCTCACATCTCCATGGAAACCCTGGGCTCTGGCTGCTCCGCGAGGCGCCCTTGGGATGCTCCCAGCGTCGTCATGGGGTGGCAGCTCAGTAGTGAAAGCTGATTTAGCGGCTGCATCAGAGAGCTGGCAGATTAGTGGAAGGGAAATAGGGGCCAGCAAACAGTCAGCAGGGTGATTGGCTCAGCAATAACAGAACACCCCTTTGCAGACAGGGACCGGCACTATGCGGATGCAATGACAAAAAAGACAGTTAGCGAACTCCGTCGGGGCTTTACGAGGCGTGACTTGCTTTCGCATAGACTTGATTGTAGATGTGCCATTCAGTAGTGTGATTATGTAATGATGGGAAACTGTTACAGAGGACTTGAAGTAGTAAAGGACCGTATTGGTTCGTAGGGGACATTAAGCATGGCCTAATGTCCATCTTAATAATACCACACGTAAACTTACATGCACCTTAATGTTAAGCATGGCGTAATGTCCATCTTAATAATACCACACGTAAACTTACATGCACCTTAATGTTAAGCATGGCCTAATGTCCATCTTAATAATACCGTACGTAAACTTACATGCACCTTAATGTTAAGCATGGCGTAATGTCCATCTTAATAATACCGTACGTAAACTTACATGCACCTTAATGTTGTACTCGTTGTGTTACTGTACTCTTGTTATTCAGTGCTGTCAGCATGTTATAAACCTGCTGCAGTCTATCAGAAATGGTCCCATTAGATGCCAGTACATCTTCCAACATCCCTCCATCTGCAGTGGGTGGTTGAAAAAATGATTTAATGAATTGAGTCATTCATGCCCAAATAAACAAATCAATTATTATGTTTGAGAATGACACGGTGCTTTGTTCAGAGTTCAAAGGAGTATCAAACTAGTGAGTTCTTGTATTTCCTTTCCCAGTCTGCTGGTTCAGGCTGTTTGATCACACTTTGGGCAAGGCGATCGAGCAGATTGTCTTGACAGATTGGTGTGGAGGATGAATCTGGAACAAACGTGTGGGAAGCAGAAGATTCTGTTGGATAATTATCCTCCATTAAAGCCCCTCTCTTACTAAAATATATCAGTGTAATATACCAATACATACACTTGGTGGGCCTGCAAGCCAGAGCTTTGCATTCAGTTCTCTATATGCTTGGAACACGGCACGGCATGTTGATAAGCCAACAGCTGTTGTTATGGTTGTTTTCATTGTTTAAATTGGCAAATGTCTTTAGTGACGGCAAACCTGAAACGTACCCTTCAATCGATTTCAGCGGCGCCCAGTGATGCCAGACGGTTGATCCCATAACAGGAGTTACGGTGGATCTTCTTTAGACTTTGAAAGTTTTATAGTCGCAGATCATTGTTGGAATCAAAAGCTAAACGAAGTATGTATCATACTAAAGGGTGACGTAAGGGTGACGTAAGGGTTATGCTACATTTGGCAAAGTCCCAGACTACGGACCTGTTTAACCAACCATTATGAATAGTCAAGGAATACACTGTATGTATGCATTACACAGGGTTTGATATATACTTCATTATAAATGGTTTAAGCTACACTTTCTGAGACAGATAACTCTTTTAGGGTTTTAAAAGACTAGGTGTCTAACATAAAACATGAATGGAATAATGGGCAATATGTGGTGTGTTTGTTTAGCGAAATGTTGAATCGTGAACGCTCCAGACGGTTTACAGAGCTTCTAGGAAAGCTGACACTCACTTAGCCCCAAAAACATCTATATCTAGTCAAGATCCCCCACTGCCTCTTACCATCGATCCTCAGCACAGAGAGAGATGGCTCAGGTCTAAATATTGTCCTTTGTATTTAAGTAACGTCTCTTAGCGACAGACCCAGTTACAGAGGCTTTCCGGTGTACTTGGCCTGAATGTGTTATTGCTGTTTCTCTGTGTAGACCACATCATCACTTGATGCAGACTGATAAACTGCTGAAGGACAGTATTCTATGTAAAGTATTACAGATTCAAACACAACAGGAAGACTGCTGTATAGCTGGCTCACAACAGAGAGTCACTTTCAGTTGAAAACGGACATTTAATATGTTATTTGTCAATGGGACAGAACATGCAAAGACGGTCTGTGTCTTTGGAAAAGGGCCTTTGCAAATATGTAGAAGCAATATTGACAGAGCTTTGGAAGTTCTAGTGCTGTAGTGGTTCAGACACAGTTCTGAGGACCTCTGGGCAGAGTCGTGAAATAAAATAGCAGCACCAGTTTAGCATCTGTTCTCCAAAGGAGCTGACAGGGTGACCTGTAGAGTATATGGCTGGACGGTATTCTCAAGGTTAGAGTGTCCTCTTCCGCCCTTGAGACCACACGCAAACACTCTGGGAAAGTTTTTACGTTGTGCCTGCCGCCTGCTCCTTGCTGACTGGCAGCTCATTAGGGCAGCGACGCGCCAAGCACGTGTTTGCTCCCAGACAGGCCGCGCCACGGGCTGCATGCTAATTGGGGAGGCGTTGCCGGTGTTGAAACGACCTTGTGTCCGCACCAGGCTCTGATTATGTGAGGGGGGCGGCTTGGCGGGACGCCCACGCGGGCGATTCGCAAACACGTTTTGTTGTCTGCCTAGCAGGGGGCCTCTCTCCTCCTCCGTTCCGACTTGCTACTCCTCACCCCTTCTTCGTCTTGTGAAGCCTTCGTTCTAATCTGACCTCCAGGTTTCATAGCAAAGTCAGCCAACTCTGACCACTCATCCAACGTGAGAGCCGTCAAAGGAACGAGAGAGTGAGAGAAATTAAAGAAAGAGAGAGATGTGAGAGGATAAGAAATAACGTTGAATAAGGACAGACATACAGGAATGCTGGAAGAATAGAAGAATGGTGTAGAACATAATTCTACAAACAAAGTTATACTTTTCCAGTCAGAATCAATGCAGCATGTACGGTTATGTTAGTTGTAACCTAACGCTATACTTCTGCCGAGTCATTCACCAACAGGCAGAGAAATGTGAAGGTGCGCTATTTAGAAATCACACATTTCCTGGTTGCTAAAATTATAATTGTTCGCCTAATTTCAGTTTATGTGACAAAACAAGCAACTATAATGTATAGAATCATTGTACCATCTAAATAGTTGTGAAATGTTTTTCAATAACCAAAAATATTGTATTTTCAGCTGTTTGAAGCTGGTGTACAAAACCAAAAGTAAAAGAAGCAAAAACGACAGATCTATAACTAACATTTCTATGTGAATTTAATCCAGTCGCCCAAAAAGTTACATATTGCATCTTTAACTGCAATATTTTCCATAACATTGTCATCATATGGTAGATATATCATAGCAGAGCTCTCTTCTCACAATGCAGGAGGCAGGTTTTCAGAGTAAAAAATCATGACTGGAGTAGGCTGAATAAAGGCCAATCAATGATCCACAGTCGCACACACACACACACACACACACACACACACACACACACACACACACACACACACACACACACACACACACACACACACACACACACACACACACACACACCGTGGAGAGGGTTGCCAGCCAGAGTGTTTAAGTGCCATCAGTCCTCCTGCCCTGCCCTCGTAGATAAAGAGGGACCTGCCATCAGCCACACGGCCGTCTCGTTCAGTCCTCATTAAAAAGCCATCGTATTAAGAAATCATTTCAGCTTGTCCTGATGAGCCTTTTATTGCCTACTCTAAAATCTTTTCACTTATCGAGGAGTCGAAGGGAGTGGGAGTGCTATGGAGAACGAGAGGTAGAAAGAGAACGAGAAAGAAGCTGAATGGAAGATTGCAGGGGAGGACAGATTTGATTTTTAAATTAAGGGCATTTTATCATGACATTCTGAAGGCTATTTCATCCTCAAGGGTAAAATGCTGGCTTTGGCTTCTCCAACATCAGATATGGATGTCCTATCTTGCTGCAGGGAAACACTCTTCAGAGAATTGTTGGCTAAGTTGGGAAGGGGTCTTCAGGCCAGGTCTTGGTTGTGTTGAATTATTGAGTGCAGTAGTCTGTGTGAGGAGTTGCTCCATAATTTTCTTGGGACTTACAGTATTAGGGCAGTTTTCTGACTTGGATGTGTTCTTTGGTCTTTAGCTCAACGGGTGTATCATCATGAAACGTGTCATAATAGCTGGAGAGATGCTGGTTATTAGAAACAGTGTTGAGGGGAGCTTCCTTTTACTAACATCTTCTATTCTCTTGGATGCAGTTTGGTTTGGTTTTGGGGTGTGGCTCAGGGGCAGCCATTACAGCAGTAGCCCATTACTCATCCTCCTAGCTGCTGTCTCGGAGCTCCCGCTCCAGTGCTAATGCAGATTACAGGGATATATGAGGGCTATTTTGTTCTCAGTGGGGTGGGAATGATCACTAGCAACCGTAGCTCTCTCAGATGCACGAGTATACATCTGTTCCCACTGTGAAATCGCACCCAAAGATCCATCAGAGCCAGAACCCAATCAAATCTGTGGATAGTACATAAATTACACGTTAATTAGCACTTTATAGGAGTTTAATTATTCATGTACAACATGTTAATAGATGGCAAGGCCTTTGCAGTTTGGGGTAGTTCCAGAGTCCACTTCTAATGGTTAGAGTGAGTCATTATTCATCTGTTGTGTAAATAGCCCATTTGTCATGTAGTGCTATTGGAGCAAAAAAATTTGAGCAATCTGTCTCTCCAATAGCACCAGTTTGAGGCAGATCAATCGATCTTTTTACAATAAATATGTCACTGCTCATTGTGTGCCATGTAATACTGAACCATTTGGAACAAAATTGAGAAGGGAAAAAAATAGGACACTTTGAAAAGAGAACCTATTTTTTGCACATCTATCAAATGAGGTCCATAGGGTCTTCGAGGAGGCTTCAATTGTGCTGCTAATGGCAGTACTACTAACCCATTTTTTACTGCAGCCATTAACAATAGTGATGTTTAGCAATGGTGATAGTAACTGTCACAGCATTACATTTATATTATTTTAATAATCTATCCCCCCGTTCTTCTTTCAGGGCCCCACAAAATCATTTGGAAGAAGTTGTTTCAGTGACCAACATGTCAGCAATTAGCACATTAACAGGTGGGTCGGCTGGTGCCACCATCTCACATACAGGTAAGTCATGTCTTCAGAAGACATCTATTATAGAGATAGAGCGAGGTTATCGGTCTACATAATACTTTACGCACCATGTCCATAATTGTACCTGCAATTGTGTAACCCCCCATCCCCCCTCTTTCTAAAACAGGTCACAAGATGTGCTGGGCTCACCCTCCATGAATCCCAAGAATCCCATCATGCCCTAGGAGTTTAAAAGCTCCAATCCAGCTCGAACTCAACCTGACATGACTCCAGTTCCCATCACCAACTTGACTCCAGTCTCTTGTTGTTCAGTCCTGCTGTTTCCACCCAGCAGTCTAGTTGTGACAGTGGCTTTCAATGAGAATCCAGTTGGCCTTCCCTCTCTTGTACCCCTCATTAACGTTGGCCCCCATGTCAGAGCCCTGGGCTGCAGAGGGGAAGGCTCTCATGGTGTCTCCGCTGTACGGAGAGCCAGGTCTGATCCCAGCCACGAGGAGCCCACAGGCGGAGAGCCCTGTTTAAAATTCCGCTCTGCAACGTGTCGGCTTTCCAATCCACCGGGATTGCATTATTAAACTTACACAAGCTCATTTCCATACAAAGCAGGATATCAGCGGCAGACAGTCATGCATATTTATCGCCGTGTGCCTGGCTTACGCACGAATACACTCGCACAATAACCCGCACGCAGGCATAACTTAGTAGTGGTACATAAGTGAGGGAGGAAACCGAGGTGCATTCCTAATGGTTTGAGCATGAGATGTCCTGAGTGAGGATGGTCAGTGAAATCTACATGTCAATCACCTGATAAACCGACACATAAACAGACAGTTTCTCACACGCAAACAGGGCAGATGAGATGAGTTACACTTTGAGATCTGACGAGAAGTGTATTACTGATAATCTACACGCAGAGTCATGCACACACGGTCCAGCCAAGCCTCCACCTGTCCATGTTGACTGTTGCCTGCTAGTAGCTAGTTCCCTTAATGTCCCTGTCTCTGTGTCTCCCCCCGTCCCTATGTCCCTGCTGCCCCACTGTTCTTCTCCTCCTCCACTAGTTTCCGAGCACCGGTTTCTCCTCTCCTCCTCCTCCTCCTCCCCCTCTTTTCTTCCTTGCCCTCCTTCAGGTGATGTCCGTTCTCCTCCTCCTCCTGTGAGATTGCTGCTGTGTCTTATGGCTTTTTATTCCTACGTGAGGGTAGATGTGTTCATGTAGGGATAGAAGCCACTAAACACACGGTGAGAGGTCAACGTGCAGGCCAGTAGAGCCAAAGCTTCCTTTTCCACACAGAGCAATAGCCTGCGGTGACGTTACAGTGGAGTTTACTGTCTAACTCTAGGCCTACATGCACCCGTTAAGTTACTTCTAAACGGGCCTCCCGGGTGGCGCAGTGGTCTAAGGCTGTGCCACCAGAGATTCTGGGTTCAAGCCCAGGCTCTGTCGCAGCTGGAAGCGACCGGGAGGTCCATGGGGCGACGCACAATTGGCCCTGCGTTGTCCGGGTTAGGGAGGGTTTGGCCGGCAGGGATATCCTTGTCTCATCGTGCACTTGTGACTCCTGTGGCGGGCCGGGCGCAGTGCACGCTGACCAGGTCGCCAGGTGTACGGTGTTTCCGCCGACACATTGGTGCGGCTCTCTTCCGGGTTGGATGTGCATTGTGTCAAGAAGCAGTGCGGCTTGGTTGGGTTGTGTTTCGGAGGACGCATGGCTCTTGACCTTTGCCTCTCCTGAGTCCGTAAGGGAGTTGCAGCGATGACACAAGACTGTAACTACCACCAATTGGATACCACGAAATTGGGGAGAAAAAAAACTACTTCTAAACAGAAATGTCAAACACATAGGCCTAAACAGAATGGCAACTCTCAGAGCCCCACCAACAAAGGCCCAATACAAAGCCAAAGAAAGTCCTAAGATATAGTCCAAAACCACTCTGTAATTCACTGGTTATCAAACAACCTTGTTCAAGAAATCCTTAAGAAAAGGGAAGCCATGGTCTACTAACAAATGGATGGAATACTTCAAGCTAAGGTAGGTCCACTACATCCATCTAAACTGAGGTGAGTTTCGTCCAGGTTCCCAACCCCAAATAGGATGAACATTAGAATACTGAGATGAATCATTGTAAAGTGTGAAATGTTATTCTATGTGCTTCATAAAACCTACTTCTAGCTGCCATCATAGCTGAAGTGTAATAATTCAACACCCTCACTAATGTACATGAATGTTCACACTATAAATCTACATCACAACACATGATAGGAGCATCAATTATTGACAGTGTTTTCTATAGACCTCCAAGCTTTCAGGGAGAATGTGTTGGAATAGATTACTGCCAATGGATTCACTGCCTGAGGCTGCGTGTGGCTGTCTGTTTTCCTGAGTTGAGTTGATGCATTAATATGAAGTCTTTGTATTTATATACATGCATCTCTGTCTTTTAAGAATCTATCTCCTGGCAGATTTTCCTGTAATAAATAATGCTCTTTTGTGTTTTGTGTTGTTGCCGTTCTTCATTTGTTTTCATATTTTCAATGGTGCGAATTGATTAATAAATTATGCATTCAGCCAACCTTCTGTACCGATCTGTTTCTTTTGCTCATCTGCACTGTTATTTAAATTATACACACACACACACACACACACACAAAAAGCATTCTTTTCGCAACACCTAGACAAACTTGTGTTCTCAAATTAAATACTGAAAGGCTTTCGCAGGGGTTGAAAAAGTCTAAACTCCTACTCATTTCGTATGTAAATAGCAATTAAAAAACACACCCAATCATGACCTTTGACCCTAACACCTGTAAGAGCACTGTGTTGAATCCTTTCATAAATTGTCAATGTTGATACATTTGTGCCAATGTGTTGTCATAAAAAAAAATCAAGGCAATATTGATGGGTTAATAGTTGACACTGGCTTGGCAAACAATATTTCGGACATGATTGTCAGGGAAAGCCTGAGAGAGTTTGAGTGATTGCAGGGACAGGTGAACCGTGACAGCAGAGTGGAGCGGAGCAGTCTGGAGTGAGTGATTGAGTTAAAGTGGAAACTTGATAGAAGACCAGCATGTTTTTCTTCTTCACTGTGGTTGGGAGCAACCCGCCCACACACACCAGCCATTTGTCTGGGGGATCCAGTTTGTGGTTTCATGATGAAACTAGAGGAAATCCGACTGCTGCCGGCACACCACACATTCTCTTTTCTATTTCTTCTCTCCTTTCTTCAATAATTCCTCCTCGTAGCCTTTTCCCCCCGAGCGCTGCTTCCACTTCTTACCGCAATTAGCGGAACGCAAAGAAGCCCACTTGTTTGTCAGCACGGAAATAAAATGGTAATTGGATAATCCATGGAATTTCGGCAGTGTGTTCGGGGAGTTTGTAATTAAACCTGAACTTCTGACAAATATTGAATCAGATGAGCCCAGTGAGTGAAACGCATGCTAAACAACTGCAGGGTGAGCCAAATGTAGCCTAAACTATGCCAGTCTAAAAAGGATTAAGATGTATTTACACAGGCAGACAAATTCCGATCTATTTTTCACTAATTGGTCTTTGGACCAATCAGATCAGCTCTGAAAAAGATCTGAGGTGATTGGTCAAAAGACCAATTAGTGGTAAAAAATATCAGAATTGAGGTGCCTGAGTAAATGCAGCCAGAGTCATGTGTATATTTGTTTCCCCATTAATTCAGAAAGTGATACTCAATGGTCATGTCCGAAATCTGTCTTGCCTACATTTTACTACAACAGCATACTGTATAGGCTGTTAATCGTAGTACACACTATTTTGAATGTACTGCTTAGTAAAAATGATGCAGTAAGCAAAACATGTCAGCATACTAGGACTCACATATACTGAGAATGCGTCATCTAATGCACAATTGCATTTCCCGCCAATTGTTCATTTTTGGTACAGCCTGTCCTGCCAGCGAATGATCAGTTGTTGTCAAACACACATGGGTCTGAAAAGACGATTCTCTTCCTCAATAGCATGCAGCCAATTCTACTAGATGAAAGACCTAAATTAGTTTGACATCTGGCGTTAAACAATGACTGACAGGGGGGTGCTGTTTGGAAGCCACCACACAGCCATTTTGGTACTCCATTGTAAAAAAAAATATATGAAGCTACAGAAATGCATTTATTAATGTCTACAGTCGTTTTGACAAGTATATTCTAATACAGACACCTTAATGCATACTTTACAATGATATTATGTGAATAAGACATGAACATGAATAATATATAAAAACATATTCCTTAAAGTAGTTTTTAGAGAGTGCTAATGTTACTGTCCCAACTACAACAAGGAAATACTTAAATACATGTAATTATGTCCTTGAAACGTTTTTGTGAAATATTATAGTATTCCATTAATTCCTATGACTGCGCCTTCTGAGGAGTACCAATATTTTTATTTTATTTATTTATTTATTTCACCTTCATTTAACCAGGTAGGCTAGTTGAGAACAAGTTCTCATTTACAACCGCAACCTGGCCAAGATAAAGCAAAGCAGTGCGACACAAACAACAACACAGAGTTACACATGGAATAAACAAGAGTACAGTCAATAACACAATAGAAAAAAAGAAAGTCTATATACAGTGTGTGCAAATGGCGTGAGGGGGTAAGGCAATAAATAGGCCATAGTAGCGAAGTAATTACATTTTATTGGCCAATACATTGCATCAGCAATCCAGGGTTTATACACATTATTTGTTTTAAAGAGTACTCAAATGTTGAAATTGGCTACTACAGTATTTATAACCCAAGTTTACTGTAGGTATGGGTATTCGGACAAGGCCAGTATCTGCGTCCTCAATACCAGTAGTTTATTTAGTCATCTTTGACCTATAGTGAACCTTGCTGCTGAGTCTTATTGGCTAAATATGTCTTAGCAAGACATATCTCACAATAACGCTTCCTTATCCCAGGTCCTCGAACGAGTGTGTCAGCATTCTGGCAGTGATCACAGTGGTTATGACTTTTTAATGGTTTGTTAATGGTCTTTGCTGTGTTGCATCCCAGCTGCCCAAACAACATTAATTGCTTCAATTGCTTCTGCTGTGTCCAGTATCAAGCTAAACCTGTAATTACTGAGAATGTTAGAGTTTTGCTCAGTCAACAACTGGATAATGTTGGCTGGAAAATAATTCCATTCCTGATAGGAATGGCTATATTCTCTCCCCACAATCATCCAGTGTAAGGTTCTGCTTTTCTTTTCTTGGTCAACCGTGTGTTCTTTTTCTTTGTGTTCTGGAACGTAGCCCTGTTTCTTTGTGTTCTGGAACGTAGCCCTGTTTCTTTGTGTTCTGGAACGTAGCCCTGTTTCTTTGTGTTCTGGAACGTAGCCCTGTTTCTTTGTGTTCTGGAACGTAGCCCTGTTTCTTTGTGTTCTGGAACGTAGCCCTGTTTCTTTGTGTTCTGGAACGTAGCCCTGTTTCTTTGTGTTCTGGAACGTAGCCCTGTTTCTTTGTGTTCTGGAACGTAGCCGTCTTTCATTTTTGTTATTTTATTTCACCTGCGTTCGTTTCTCACCTGGTCTCATCAGCTCCCTATTTAGTTCAGTTCTTTCTGTTTGAATGGTTGTGAGGTACTGTTTGTTTTTGACTGCGACCACAATGCCTGCCTTCTGTGAAGGCTTAATAAACATCTGCCACACTCTGCCTGTGAATCTACACCTTTTTCCCATGAGTATTCATTACATCCAGACAGGGTTGCATACTATATCTGCTGCATTTCTATAGGGTTGTATTTCTATAGGTTTATACAAAAAGGTTTTCCTGCAAAGAAAATTGCATTCACCACTGAACAGGCGCTTGAAGATAAATGAGACCTGATTGAATGTCCAGTTGAAGACAATTCGTCCCTTCTTGCCATACACATACAACCACCTACCTACAGCATGGACTAATGTCAACATAGATCCCCAAACACTGTATATTAGGGTAGTGCATAAGCAAAGCAGCTCAGTGATCACACCTGAAGCCAATACTGGGTAATGACTAAATAGACACAGCACCCCCTGCTGTTGGCTGATTCTGCAACACCCACTCACTTTACATGCCACTGTACACTCTTACACTCGCTATGTATAACCTAAAATGGTTCTTTGGCTGTCCCCACAGGAGAATCCTTTGAATTACCCTTTTTGGTTCCAGGTAGAACCTTTTTTGGTTTCATGAAAAACCCTTTCCACAGAGGGTTCTGCATGGAACCCAAAGGGGTTTTACATCAAACAAAAAAGGGTTCTACTATGTGGACAGTCGGAGAACCATTTTAGGTTCTAGATAGAGTGTAAGAGTGTACAGTGGCATGTAAAGTGAGTGGGTGTTCTACACTCAAAAATTCTAAGAGTGTAGAATAAACCTTTCTGAATCCATACATGATAAACACAATCAGTTTGTGTTACCTAGAGTGTCAGCCATTCCAAAATGCCGCAGGGCAAACTTAACCATTGTGGAATTAAAGGAGCCACAATGAGTCCCAAATGATGTGGTTTGACCTCATATAATTTCACAGCTGTTAGCCTACATATGAGCCTATTCTTGTCCTATTTGAACTATTTACGATATACTCTCTGGCTTCTGCAATCGATCTGAAACAAAGTGCATAAATACAAAATGTACTCTCAAACTTTTCGTAACGCTCATGGCAGCGTATGAATGGGTTTGACTTTCCTCTCACAGTGGGCTATTGATTGTGTCTGTGCCCCAGCTGAAGTCTTCCCAATTAGAAGATGCAATTGCTACGCTTGACAAGTGTTCCTCCCTACAGGTGTCATCTGATTTAGCATGGTAGAACAATGATCAACAGTGCTCACAACTGGGGTCTACTTCCATCCCCTCCTTGCACACGTTTGATTAAATTAATTAGTGTAATTTGCTCTCAAGCATTCAGCGTAACACAGAACCCCTACTTTTCTCCATCAAGATCCTGAAAAGTCAGAAGTGATGCTATGTTGCAATTGTGTGGTTTGTAAATACAGAGAACCACTATCATACATAAAGAGTGGGATTAGTTAAATGGGAGTGTCTCACTGATTGGCATCATTATGGGAATGCCTGCAGGAGCACTGACTGGGTGTGCAGCCAACGACATAGAGGAAGTTATTTGTAAAACTTTTCTACCAAATTTACTGTCTGTTCATGGAAAAGCAATTTAAAAAATGACAGACGTGGTGCTTCCTCAGAATACTAACAATAAGTTAAAGTTATATTCTCAAACATTCATTCTATATTATCAGACTGTTTTTTTATAATAAATATTGCCAGATGCTTTCTTAATGCAAGAATGCAGTCATATGCCATGTTCACGTGGTCGGAACTATAAAAGTCAGATATTTTTGACTTACTAAATGGTTGAACGTGGTAGGTGTAGAACTACAACCAGTTAGCAAGTCGGACATTTCTGAGTTTCCTATAGTTCCGACTAGCACGTGAACACAGAAATAGTCCTACTTGTAAACTCATAATTTCCATTGCCTGGTTTCAAAGACATTATCTTTTAATTTTATTGGTAATCAATAAGTATATTTCCTCCCTCATTCTCTTACTCCAAGCCTATAAAAAGTGCCTAACAAAAGTAGAGTGGAGGGCCTCATCAAACAAAAGACACTAAAAAGAAGCCTGTGTTATGTTCAGATAGCAACAGGCTTCCAGAGCAACCAGCAACACAGTACACACACACCAGTGCAAACACACACACACACACACACCAGCCAGGTCACCTGTCATACAAGTCAGTATTCAACGTCCATCCATGTCTGAGGATGTCGGGAGATGATGTGAAAACCGGCCACTAGGGGCAGCAGTGAGCGCTGTTATCTTCAAGTAGGTTTTGGTTTTGCTAGGGCGTTGTGGACGGGGATGGTGGATTGGCATAAGCATCTGCCTCTGATTCCAAAGATTGCACGTTTGAAGCATCTGCCTCTGATACCAAAGATTGCACGTTTGAAGCATCTGCCTCTGATACCAAAAGGTTGCAAGTTCAAAACCAGCAATAGAAAGTTGTTTTTTAGATTTTTTAAAAGCTTTTCCCGACCTTTAACCCTTACCTTGACCGTTTGGAGTTAATGCCTAACATTAAGATTTCGGAGTTAATGCCTAAACGTAACCTTAAACACTTTGAAATGTGACATTTGGAACAACTTCGAAATTTGATTTTTGAGAAACATTGACGAACGTCTAATTCTGACGTGAGACTGTGAGAACTAGTTGACACACACACACACACACACACACACACACACACACACACACACACACACACACACACACACACACACACACACACACACACACTGTTGCCGTCTCCATGATGCCAAGGATTAATTAGCACAGCACTATCGGCCCATCTCTTGCCAGAGAAAGCTTCATCCCTTGATGAAGTTGGCTGTGCCACCTGTCTCAAATATGCTTCTTCACCACGTTCCTCCGCTTTTCATTCATTCCCCCATTCCTTACTCATTAATTTAGCAGCCACCCTTCATCCAGGTGGGTTCACCATCGCTTAGCGACAGGGTTAAAAGTAAGATGTTAATCCACCTTGTTCATATGCTTTCATTCTTCCTGAGGACACTTGGTCACGTTAATGAGGGAAATGTCAAACGTTACCGTGTGCAATTACAGCAGAATGCCACGTTTGACTGTAATGGACAAATGTTCCATTGACTGATAATGATAAAGTCCTTTATTACAGTTTGACTTTTGGGCTCTTTCATTCTAAATGTCCTGACAAACATCTCAAGTGTGTCTTTGGAGGAAACTGTATTGTCATTAGCTTATAGTTTAGTTGATTCTTTTTGCACAACGGTGAAGTGTCCATACAATCAGTGGTGATTTTAGCAAGTATATCTTGGTGGGGCAAACTCCCACCAATTGTTTTTAGATGCATGCCAATAAAGCCACTACACAATATAACACTAAACAATACATTAATTGCACTTTAGCAGTGATAAACGGTGGCCACAAACTGTTAGGGCCTACATAAAGTTGTCCCAACAGCAGAGTTCCAACAGCAGAGTTCCAACAGCAGTCCCAACACCTTACCGTTGCTTGACCTGGCTATCAACAGAGCCTTGTCTGGCAGTGAAACAGTTAATTCAGCCTAATTTATTGCCTTTTAAACAACAGGTAGCGAGTTCAAACAGGTGCAGTTAATACAGGTAATGAGTGGAGAACAGGAGGGCTTCTTAAAGAAAAACAAACAGGTCTGTGAGACCCGGAATTCTTACTGGTTGGTAGGTGATCAAATACTTATGTCATGCAATAAAATGCTAATTAATTACTTAAAAATCATACAATGTGATCTTCTGGATTTTTGTTTTAGATTCTGTCTCTCACAGTTGAAGTGTACCTATGATACAAAAAAAATTACAGACCTCTACATGCTTTGTAAGTAGGAAAACCTGCTAAATAGGCACTGTATCAAATACTTGTTCTCCCCACTGTATCTCCCTTGCATATTACATAATTTATTGCAGCAGCATACAATACATTTTTGGACTCACCTTGCTGTGCTCACTTGAACAGGAATGTGGCGCGGCGGTCCTTTGTGGGTAAATTTTGTCATCAAACTTTGTTATCAAAGTCTGGCATTCTCTGGATTTATGGTGCTTTCAAGACAACTAGGAACTCTGAAAAAAACAAGGTTGAATCATGATGACGTCAGTGATCTTCAGGTCGGAGCTCTAGAAAGAGGGCTGAGTTCCCGACTTGCAATTCCAAATTGGATGACCGTTCAAAACTTATTTTCCCAGTCGGAGCTTGTTTTTTTCAGTTCCCAGTTGTCTTGAACTCACTGAAGTCTGAGATGTCCCAGTTCTGAGTTTCTAGTTGTTTTGAGTGCGGCTGAAGTCATGCTGGATTGACAGCATGGCCAATGTTGAAGGTTTATCTTTTTAAGCTTGGAAAAGAGACCCTTAAACCCAGACTTGGACCACACACACTCCACTGAATAGCAGGCTAGTGATTGCTTTGCAATGCTTGCAGTTAGCCACTGATTCCTTCCAAACCACTCATTGTTGAATTAGCGATTTCAAACTTCTTGTGTTATGTTTATGTCCAATGGCTGATGAGCACCGCTACGTTTTATCTATAATTTCTCTTCATTATTTCTCTTCATATGACGAGGATTAAAAATGATTTGCCAGTAGATTGTCGACTTGATTCCTGATGATGACTGCTAGCTTGCTAGCTATGATTTTGAAAGTATGATGTTGACATGTCAATCAAATCACAGCTACTGTAGATATAATGTGATTTGACATCATTTTAGCTGTGGCCAATGACCTTTAGCTTTCTTGGATGGGCACTTCTAATGTAACTCTATGGCAGCACCCAAAGGGCTTGAATTTTTGAGCTCTACCGTATATTTTTCAGTGACTTAGTATCCCCATAAGTGACTGAGCCAACACTGAGCCAATCACGGCACAACTAGAGAACATTACCAACACCTACACTCCGCTGGCTGCCCCACCACTACAGAAATCACTGAGCTAGGCTGAAACACCTGCATTTTGAAGCTGCCTTATTCAAGAAAGCAAAAAAGAGACCAAGTGTGTATGCAGCTTTATTAACTCAATGAATGTTTTTTTTTACATTTTTTTACATTGTTTGCAAACTGATATGTGACACGTAAAAGTGCAAAAGTAACATGCAAAACAGGTGCCCCAACTGCACTGAATGACGGGTCGTCACTGCATACAAAAATAATTACAATTCAAATAGGCTTAGTAACAGAAGGCAGAGCTTCAGCCTGATCTGATCTGGCTGCAGAGTGTATTATCCTGCCCTGATCAGTCTGGAGCTGCTGCTTATCTAACCTCAGAGAGAGGGAGCGGAGCGGCAAGGAGGGAGGCTCCCTATCAGTGCCTGAGTCGTTGAACCTGGTTAAATATAGAAGTGGACGAGATGGGCATCGATTTTTTTTTTAGTTGACGGCCCAGACTGACAGCGCTGAATGCAGCAGGCTTCACAGAGCTGTCGAGGGAATTTGCCAGACGAAGGTGATGAGATGAGATGGAAAGATCGCGGCTACAAAGCTGCACAGCTACGCGCTCCAAGCTCCCTCCACCCCAGCACAGCGACTCCCCCAAAGTAATTACTGCGCAGACCCCCACTCTCCAACTCTGGGAATGCAATAGGATTTTGGCTGGCTGAGCACCAGCCTGCCTCATCGCACTCCTTTTGCCAAAAAAAACAACCTGTGTGTGTCACACACACACACACACACACACACACACACACACACACACACACACACACACACACACACACACACACACGCACACACTCTAACACAGTCTCAGTCATCCTTATGTCTCTTTCCCCCCTCCAGCTATACACCCCCTCCCGTTTACAGACAAATGCTTGTGTAGTAACACTGTAATTATGATCTCTATTCATCTTGTGTGATTAAAAAAACGCTCAACTCAATTGCTATACAATTACTAAACTATAGTGCAACAATATGTTAATATGCCTACATTCATTGTTGTTACTAGTGTCACCAAAAAGGAGTTATTCTGATATCAGGATATAATTTTCTGTCTCCTACTGTATGTAAAAACTGTATGTAAAACTGTATGTTTTAGCCCTGCTTTCTTCAGCAGGAAGTTACAAAGGTTTCTGAATCTGCCTGTAGCACAAGGAATGATCCCCTTGCATCCTAATGCACCTCCTCCCCCTACAACCATCATGGTCAGCCACAGAAGATCTCACTCTTTGATTGGCTTGAAATGTCCTCAATGTTCAGGCGGGCACTAGGGCAGAGCGGCTGTTTGCAATCTACAGCGGCCGACAAGGGAATCGATGACCTATTTTCATCCCAGTGACCTGGGCGAGATAAACCGCAGCTTATCATTTTACCTGAGATTGATTGAGGCCAAGTGCAAAGACCCAACTCTGCTGGCTTCCTGACATGTAGAAAGACAGAAAGTGTTTTAATCTAGACAGCCCTGTCAGTAATTCAATAGCCCTTTGTGCAATCGGGAGAATGGTCTCCTGTTTAAGTCTATGGTGACTCATTTGAAGTCATAAGGTCCTAATCAACCAAACTTGGGATTCTGGGTTCTAAAATATTACTGCTAGGCCTGTAGCTTGGGTCTTTCATTACAACATGCTGTCATGCTGTGGTTCAGGCAACATATTGGTACTGCTCCTGGACTATGAACAAATGTGTCGAAAAATAACTAATGACGCATTGTCCTGTTAAATAAATAATCAAATTAATTAACAACTAGATTGGTGTATATTGAATAGTGGCCTTGCTTTGTCTTGTAATTTCTGACTCATTTCACTACTGGTATGTTGAATCAAATCAATCCAATTTTATTTGTCACATGTGCCGAATACAACAGGTGTTACAAGCCCTTAACCAACAATGCCGTTTTAAGAAAATAGAGTTAAGAAAATATTTAGTAAAAAATACAATCCAAAAAGGTAACAATAAAATAACAATAATAATGTCACTCATTTAATTTGTTATAGTTTAATTTAGACTTTGATATTATCTCTTTTGAAAATTCCCTCAATGTCCCCAACGTAAAGTGGTGTGGCTGAAAATCCTCTACCAGTTTCACAATTGTGAAATGTATTTCATCAGAATCCTGTACATTTAATTCAACTATTTCTTAGGTGGGACTTTCTACCTTTTTCTATCAAATGTCACACTTCTAACTATGGAACACTACATGACCATTTCATAAAATGAGGACAAAATAGAACAGGTTTTTAAACCAATTTAATGAGCCTTTGGAGGCCTTGAGACATTTTGCCTAATGAGGCATTCATGTTCGTCTCTCGCTCTTCCTGCCCTTGTGATCTATCTACCCCTGGTTAAATTGTTTGAGTATTGAGACCGATCTCTTTCTTTTGTCTCATCGCTTCAATTATAACCCCAATCAATTGAGATGGGAACATGAGTCAGACACACAGGTTGACGGTAGGTCTGCAAACTGACAACACAACTCGAATACTGATCTATGAAACACATAGACCAATCTAACATAACTAGCTGGCAAAACCAAGACATTCATAGTAATTCACTGAATACACAATATGTGACTACAAATCCTTTCATGGACGAGCCAACGTGTCAACAGTGTTAGATGATCTGTTCCATCTTTTAACAAGATGTTTCAAAATTGACTGTTCAAAGTGATTATCCTATTAACCTGTGTGGGTTCTGTAACGTGTAACAATGTAGTTACTAGTAGCAATGTTCTTGTAAGTAAGCATTTCACTGTAAGGTGTGTGACAAATACAGTATAGATGTTGTATTCGGCGCATGTGACAAATACAATTTGATTTGATTTTAGCTGTATGAATGTATGGGCTTCTGAGTGGCGCAGCTGTCTAAGGCACTGCATCTCAGTGCTAGAGGCGTCACTACAGACCTTGGTTTGATTCCAGGCTGTATCACAACCGGCCGTAATTGGGACTTCCATAGGGCCCTATTGGCCCAGTGTCGTCTGGGTTAGGGTTTGGCTGGGGTGGGCCGTCATTTTAAATAATAATTTGTTTTTAACTGACTTGTCTAGTAAAATAAAGGTTCAATAAAATAAATAAATAAATAAAAATGTCCATCCCTAGTCGTCTTGCCACAGACCATATCATCCTCTCTATACCATGGTATTTGTCTCTCTCTGGTGGTGATTACGGGTAAATGTAAGCCCTGTCAGAGCACTACATAGGGACCTCAGAAAATATACTATAGTATTGTGCATCAAATAGACCAGTGCTTCTCAAACCTCTCCCCGGGGATCGCCAGCCGTTCCATGTATTCATCTATTCCAGAGCCAGCAAACCTGATTCAGCTTGTCAACTAATCATCAAGTCCTTGACTAGTTGAATCAGGTGAGCTAGTTCAGAAAAATGATTGTTTTGAAACGTCTGGGGGTCCCTGAGGAGAGGTTTAAGAAGCACTGAAATAGACAACAGAAGTACAAACGGACACACATTATGCACAACCCAACACACACACAAAAAGCCTACACAACTTCTACTGTGATTGTTGATCAAACGGTCTAAAACAGAGCATTGATCAACAAGCAACATCACAACAGCTGAGCTGTTCCAAAATGTACTGCTTAAAACAACTCCAGCACATCACACAGCAGTGCATAGGCATGCTTGTGCCACATCAGAGTATTAAGGTGTACACAGACTAACATTTAATTGACTGGTCTGCTGGCTGTGCATTACGCCAGTGTCACGCCCTGACCATAGTTTGCTTTGTATGTTTCTATGTTTTGTTTGGTCAGGGTGTGATCTTAGTGGGCATTCTATATTGTATGTCTAGTTTGTCTGTTTCTGTGTTCGGCCTGATATGGTTCTCAATCAGAGGCAGGTGTTAGTCGTTGTCTCTGATTGGGAACCATATTTAGGTAGCCTGTTTTTTCATTTTGGGTTGTGTGTGATTGTCTATGTGTCGTGTTTGTGTCAGCGCAGTTCATATATAGCGTAACGGTTCATTTATTGTTTTGTTCAGTTTACTTTATGTTTTCGTCATCCATTCAAATGATGCATTCACACCGCTGCCCTTTGGTCCGCTTCTTACGACGATCGTGACAGCCAGGGATAGCCTATGCCACAAAGCTGGACAGATAATATTCTGAGAACTGTATACTTTAGAGTTCAAACAGTTAGAGACACTTGAAATGTGTATGTACTGTAGGCTATACAGATGTATGATCTTAATTTGATCACTCTTTTGATGCTGAGAATTTTCCTGCGCAGTGCATATGAGCTTCGGGATTTACATAAATTACTGAGGTTATATTAACAGTTTCCCACTTTTCATGTAGCCTAATTTTGACCAGCTAATAACTTAACCACCAATCAAGCAACATTTTGGACCAAATGTTCAAATTCTGTTGCTGCAGGATTATTTTTGCTGCGACAATGAGGCCCAAGTTTCACACTTGGGAAATGTCAGAATCAACCAATAGGAAGCTCTACGCAAATAACTTAATTTTAACTCAGAGGTTCTGAGTTTCTGAATTGTCTTCAATGCAACACTAGAGCTCTGACTTCTCCGACCTGAAGATAAAATAAAATAAAAATCTATTGGTCCCATACACATGGTTAGCAGATGTTAATGTGAGTGTAGTGAAATGCTTGTGCTTCTAGTTCCAACAGTGCAGTAATATCTAACAAGTAATCTAACAATTCCCAACAACTACCTAATACACACAAATCTAAAGGGGTGAATGAGAATATGTACATATACAGTGAGGGAAAAAAGTATTTGATCCCCTGCTGATTTTGTACGTTTGCCCACTGACAAAGAAATGATCAGTCTATCATTTTAATGGTAGGTTTATTTGAACAGTGAGAGACAGAATAACAACAAAAAATCAGAAAAACACATGTCAAAAATGTTATAAATGGATTTGCATTTTAATGAGGGAAATAAGTATTTGACCCCCTCTCAATCAGAAAGATTTCTGGCTCCCAGGTGTCTTTTATACAGGTAACGAGCTGAGATTAGGAGCACACTCTTAAAGGGAGTGCTCCTAATCTCAGTTTGTTACCTGTTTAAAAGACACCAGTCCACAGAAGCAATCAATCAATCAGATTCCAAACTCTCCACCATGGCCAAGACCAAAGCGCTCTCCAAGGATGTCAGGGACAAGATTGTAAACCTACACAAGGCTGGAATGGGCTACAAGACCATCGCCTAGCAGCTTGGTGAGAAGGTGACAACAGTTGGTGTGATTATTCGCAAATGGAATAAACATAAAAGAACTGTCAATATCCCTCAGCCTGGGGCTCCATGCAATATCTCACCTTGTGGAGTTGCAACGATCATGAGAACGGTGAGGAATCAGCCCAGAACTACACGGGGGCATCTTGTCAATAATTTCAAGCCAGCTGGGACCATAGTCACCAAGAAAACAATTGGTAACACACTACGCCGTGAAGGACTGAAATCCTGCAGCGCCCGCAAGGTCCCCCTGCTCAAGAAAGCACATATACATGCCCATCTGAAGTTTGCCAATGAACATCTGATTGATTCAGAGGACAACTGAGTGAAAGTGGTGTGGTCAGATGAGACCAAAATGGAGCTCTTTGGCATCAACTCAACTCGCCATGTTTGGAGGAGGAGGAATGCTGCCTATGACCCCAAGAACACCATCCCCAACCGTCAAACATGGAGGTGGAAACATTATGCTTTGGGGGTGTTTTTCTGCTAAGGGGACAGAACAACTTCACCGCATCAAAGGGACGATGGACGGGGCCATGTACCGTCAAATCTTGGGTGAGAACCTCCTTCCCTCAGCCAGGGGATTAAAAATGGGTCGTGGATGGGTATTCCAGCATGACAATGACTCAAAACACACGGCCAAGGCAACAAAGGAGTGGCTCAAGAAGAAGCACATTAAGGTCCTGGAGTGGCTTAGCCAGTCTCCAGACCTTAATCCCATAGAAAATCTGTGGAGGGAGCTGAAGGTTCGTGTTGCCAAACGTCAGCCTCGAAACCTTAATGACTTTGAGAAAATCAGCAAAACGGAGTGGGACAAAATCCCTCCTGAGATGTGTGCAAACCTGGTGGCCGACTACGAGAAACGTCTGACCTCTGTGATTGCAAACAAGGGTTTTTCCACCAAGTACTAAGTCATGTTTTGCAGAGGGGTCAAATACTTATTTCCCTCATTAAAATGAAAATCCATTTTTTACATGCATTTTTCTGGATTTTTTGTTATTCTGTCTCTCACTGTTCAAATAAACCTACCATTAAAATTATAGACTGATCATTTCTTTGTCAGTGGGCAAACGTACAAAATCAGCAGGGGATCAAACACTTTTTTCCCTCACTGTAATTATATGGATGAGCGGCATTGGCAAGGTGCAGTAGATGGTATACACAGTTGAAGTCGGAAGTTTACATACACAATTCCTGACTTTTAATCCTAATAAAAAAAATCCCTGTTTTACGTCAGTTAGGGTCACCACTTTATAAAAAGAATGTGAAATGTCAGAATAATAGTAGAGAGAATTATTTATTTCAGCTTTTATATCTTTCATCACATTCCCAGTGGGTCAGAAGTTTACATACTCAATTAGTATTTGGTAGCATTGCCTTTACATTGTTTAACTTGGGTCAAACCTTTTGGGTAGCCTTCCACAAACTTCCCACAATAAGTTGGTTGAATGTTGGCCCATTCCTCCTGACAGAGCTGGTGTAACTGAATCAGGTTTGTAGGCCTCCTTCCTAGCACACGCTTTTTCAGTTCTGCCTACAGATTTTCTATGGGATTGAGGTCAGGGCTTTGTGATGGCCACTCCAATAGCTTGACTTTGTTGTCCTTAAGCCATTTTGCCACAACTTTGGAAGTGTACTTGGTGTCGTTGTCCATTAGGAAGACCCATTTGCGACCAAGCTTTAACTTCCTGACTGATGTTTTGAGATGATGCTTCAACATATCCACAATAATTTTCCATCCTCATGAAGCCATCTATTTTGTGAAGTACACCAGTCCCTCCTGCAGCAAAGCACCCCCACAACATGATGCTGCCACCCCCGTGCTTCACGGTTGGGATGGTGTTCTTCAGCTTGCAAGCCTCCCCCTTTTTCCTACAAACATAACGATGGTCATTATGGCCAAACAGTTTCTGTTTGGCCATAATGCACAGGAGGCTGGTGAGTGGTGGAAGGCTCATAATGTCTGGAATGGAGTGTTATCAAACACATCAAACACAACCATTCAATTCATTCTGTTCCAGCCATTACTATGACCCCGTCCTTCACAATTATGGTTCCACTTTTGATTCCAATGTGATGATGATGGCAAAGGCAAACAAAAAAATGGCACAAAAGTGATCCATTTAAAATTATAAATGAAATGATATATTGATACAAATTCCAAACAAAACGGTAGATAAACACAGTTGAAACCTGTGTCTCTGCTTGGCATCTATCACAGTCTATCAATATCACTTTGCTGGTGCAATACAGGTAACTTACCAGGTATCACAATAAACAAATATAAGGTTTTTTAAATGTATTTTATTTACATTCCATACACAATTTCAGCACTTTTATTTTCTATCTATCAGTGACTATAACAAAATGTACTTAAAATAGTTTTCTGCTGTCTGAATGCTAAGAAAACGTGTACAAATAAATGCATGTAATTTTCCCCTTGAATATTGAAAACCACAGGGGGGAGATGTGCTCAGACTTGATCATGTGCATCTGTCTACGTGCTTTACAACTCATATCACCTCTAGTCGGCTAGGAGTCTACTTCAGACAGACGGTGCTCACAAGCACCTTGGAACTCTGTCAGTAACAGGCGAGACAGACAGCATCTATTGACCTGTTGCCTTATAGGATAGACCTACACAGATGAAGGATTTACTATACACAGTAAGAATTGATACCGAATGGAATTTGAAAAACAAAATGAAGTTTGGATTGATTCAGATTATGAGGAAGAGGAAACAGGTGAGTTTCTCTCTATTTCTTGTTTTGGATCAGTGTTTCTATGGTTTCTGATGAAGGTAATTATTTCCTCCTATCCTAGCAAGATTATTCCCCTCAGGAATTTAAAGGAAATTCCAAATAGAGAATTTAAGCTTGTCTTTACTATCAGGTTCATTTATTTATGGGAATTTCATTTCCCAAGCTTCCTGGATTGAAATACTGTATGAGGACCTTCATTCTCAAAAGGAGTTAAGAACAACCCAGTTATCCACTATAAGAAGTATAAGACCCTCATCCTGACACCTCTCTCCCAGGTGATTCCTCTGATTGGCTGCATGGCATTGTCTACTGCTGGAGCCATCTTTGCCTCCCTCTACTTCCTATTTACAAAGAATGATGTCATGTGAGATTTAATGTATACTATTTCATATGGATTATATTTGTTTGTCTTGCATTTATTTTGTTTCTAGTAATGTGAACTAGAAGTACTAACCTGACATTTAAAACAACTTTTATCTAAAGTGAATTTGGTTATCAGTCTCTGACAGGTCTGCCGTTTTTTTTACTTTCTCATTTGATAAAAGACAAACCCTGACATAGCAGGCAGGGATATATTCTGTTTTAATCATTTGTCTTCAACTTTCTTTCAGTTTAAATAAAAGTAGAATCCCTGAACCCTGGGAGGGAGTGGACCCATCTAAACCACAGAAGGTGATTTATAACATTACAAGCACTATTTCTATGTCTATTTCTGTCCTCTCTACGTTGGTGTTGGCATCAGTAGCCATTTGTGTCAGTGGTTCCTTCTCTGTTCTGCTTAGTCACACAAACAGAGCAGCGTTGCCAAGTATAACTATAACTCACTCATTGTGGGCGGGAATTATCCCATTTTAACTGTCATCTAGACGTCATTTAAACTAATCTAAACGTCTGTATTCATGGGTTATTCTCTGCATGGGCACCTATTGGTGAAGGAGGCAGGCGCCAGTAGTGTTACATGATGGGTGATTGATTGACTGTGGATGTAGTGAGAAGCTAGCAGTGTTGGGGAAGCTACTCTGAAAATAAAGTTTAATAAGCTACCAATTACTTCACACTGAAAGAAGTTAAGCTACTCTAAAGCTACCCCTGTGAAAAATATAGTTTACTTAACTAAAGCTGCGTTGAATAAGAGGTTCACTACATCGTAACTACTTCATGAAAAATTATCATATGTAAATCTGAATTATAGGTAGGTAATTTAGCCTATTAAACACAAAAATTATGTTTCAAGTGAGAATTAGGTAAGTCTTGTTCTGAAAAGGAAAGGAAATGATTGCTTACTTCACCCATATTTAATTTTCTTTCTGCAAAAAAAGTAGTGTGTAGCTCCAGAAGTTAGCTACACCGCTACATGGTAAAGAAGTAGTGTGTAGTTCCAGTAGTTAGCTACAGCACTACATGGTAAAGAAGTAGTGTGTAGTTCCAGTAGTTAGCTACAGCACTACATGGTAAAGAAGTATTGTGTAGTTATAGTAGTTAGCTACAGCACTACATGGTAAAGAAGTAGTGTGTAGTTATAGTAGTTAGCCACACCACTACATGGTAAAGAAGTAGTGTGTAGTTCCAGTAGTTAGCCACACCACTACATGGTAAAGAAGTAGTGTATAGTTCCAGTAGTTAGCTACACCGCTATATGGTAAAGAAGTAGTGTGTAGTTCCAGTAGTTCGCCACACCACTACATGGTAAAGAAGTAGTGTGTAGTTCCAGTAGTTAGCCACACCACTACATGGTAAAGAAGTATTGTGTAGTTATAGTAGTTAGCTACAGCACTACATGGTAAAGAAGTAGTGTGTAGTTCCAGTAGTTAGCTACAGCACTACATGGTAAAGAAGTATTGTGTAGTTATAGTAGTTAGCTACAGCACTACATGGTAAAGAAGTAGTGTGTAGTTCCAGTAGTTAGCTACAGCACTACATGGTAAAGAAGTAGTGTGTAGTTCCAGTAGTTAGCTACAGCACTACATGGTAAAGAAGTAGTGTGTAGTTCCAGTAGTTAGCTACAGCACTACATGGTAAAGAAGTAGTGTGTAGTTCCAGTAGTTAGCTACAGCACTACATGGTAAAGAAGTAGTGTGTAGTTCCAGTAGTTAGCTACAGCACTACATGGTAAAGAAGTAGTGTGTAGTTCCAGTAGTTAGCCACACCACTACATGGTAAAGAAGTAGTGTGTAGTTCCAGTAGTTAGCTACAGCACTACATGGTAAAGAAGTAGTGTGTAGTTCCAGTAGTTAGCTACAGCACTACATGGTAAAGAAGTAGTGTGTAGTTATAGTAGTTAGCTACAGCACTACATGGTAAAGAAGTAGTGTGTAGTTCCAGTAGTTAGCTACAGCACTACATGGTAAAGAAGTAGTGTGTAGTTCCAGTAGTTAGCTACAGCACTACATGGTAAAGAAGTAGTGTGTAGTTCCAGTAGTTAGCTACAGCACTACATGGTAAAGAAGTAGTGTGTAGTTCCAGTAGTTAGCTACAGCACTACATGGTAAAGAAGTAGTGTGTAGTTCCAGTAGTTAGCTACAGCACTACATGGTAAAGAAGTAGTGTGTAGTTCCAGTAGTTAGCCACACCACTACATGGTAAAGAAGTAGTGTGTAGTTCCAGTAGTTAGCCACAGCACTACATGGTAAAGAAGTAGTGTGTAGTTCCAGTAGTTAGCTACAGCACTACATGGTAAAGAAGTAGTGTGTAGTTCCAGTAGTTAGCTACAGCACTACATGGTAAAGAAGTAGTGTGTAGTTCCAGTAGTTAGCCACAGCACTACATGGTAAAGAAGTAGTGTGTAGTTCCAGTAGTTAGCTACAGCACTACATGGTAAAGAAGTAGTGTGTAGTTCCAGTAGTTAGCTACAGCACTACATGGTAAAGAAGTAGTGTGTAGTTCCAGTAGTTAGCTACAGCACTACATGGTAAAGAAGTAGTGTGTAGTTCCAGTAGTTAGCTACAGCACTACATGGTAAAGAAGTAGTGTGTAGTTCCAGTAGTTAGCTACAGCACTACATGGTAAAGAAGTAGTGTGTAGTTCCAGTAGTTAGCTACAGCACTACATGGTAAAGAAGTAGTGTGTAGTTATAGTAGTTAGCTACAGCACTACATGGTAAAGAAGTAGTGTGTAGTTATAGTAGTTAGCTACAGCACTACATGGTAAAGAAGTAGTGTGTAGTTATAGTAGTTAGCTACAGCACTACATGGTAAAGAAGTAGTGTGTAGTTCCAGTAGTTAGCTACAGCACTACATGGTAAAGAAGTAGTGTGTAGTTATAGTAGTTAGCTACAGCACTACATGGTAAAGAAGTAGTGTGTAGTTATAGTAGTTAGCTATAGCACTACATGGTAAAACAGTTGTTATCTACTTTAAAAAAAAAATCTAAATAGACAAAGCACATGTAGTTCAGTTCTCCCCAACACTGGAAGCTAACAGTGCTGGTATCAATTCCATTTCAATGCAGTCAATTCAGGAAACTGACATTCTAATCAAGCAATGAGGAAAAATGTCACTTTGCATTGTGAATTGACCAAATGTAAATGGAATTGACCCCAACCCTGGTGAGCATTTGTAGTAAAATGTGATCAGTAGTGGTGCTTGTTGTTGTAAGTGTTGCTGTTGTGTAAGTGACTGTGTTGTTCCTATTCTGAAGCTGGTCACTATCAACCAGAAGTGGAGGCCGATTGAAGAACTGGAACAGGTGAAGAGCATGACAAGGTGATCTCACACGTGCGGGCTCTCTCTCTCTCTCCTTCTCTCTCTCTCCACCCTCTCCCTTTCCCTTTCCCCTCCCCCTCCATCCTGATTGGGAGCCCATCAAGTTGCCTTCCTCCCCTTCCATCAGTCGAGCGGAATCATTTCGACACAGACTAGATTCTCTAATACTGCACAATAGCTGACTATAAGTGTGACCAAAGCTATTTGTTTGTGAAACATAATGTATGTGTGAGGGTGAAATAAGTTATTGCAATTGAAAATGGGCATGGTTTGTGTTATTAATGATTCATGAGCAGTGTCTGCCTGTGTGATCCAATCTAAAGCAATGGCTGTAGGATGACAATGCCACCATCAGAAAAATTAAAAATGTAAATGAATAACTTCACCATGCCCAAACAGGTATTCAATGTCTGCTTTTTTCATTTTTACCCATCTATGTCCTTTACCCATCTATGTCCTTTACCCATCTATGTTCTTATTTGTGAGGCTTTGAAAAACCTCCCTGGTCTTTGAGGTTGTATCTATTTTTGAAATTCAGTGTTTGGGACCCAGATAATTGTATGTGTAGGGTACAGAAAAGCATGTTTAACACTATTATTGCACACAGTGAGTCCATGCAACTTATTATGTTGAATTGTTTAGCAAATTTCAGCTTTTCATGTTTTATTCGTTTGTAAAAATTTCATACAACAAAATTCCACTTTAAAATGATATGTGTGTAGGCCAGTGACAAAAAATATATACATTTGATACATTTTAAATTCAGCCTGTAACACAACAAAATGTGGAGAAAGTTAAGGGGTGTGAATACTTTCTGAAGGCACTGTATTATCTCATTATAAAATCATTGTTTAAGGAAAACAACTATGACCACTGATCTGACCTATGACCCCTAAAATGCCGATTCTGCACTCTGCCTTTGTATGACCTTCAACAACTAAACACATCAAAAAAAGAAACCTCATCTCACTATTCAACTGTGTTTATTTTCAGCAAACTTGACATGTGTAAATATTTGTATGAACACAGCAAGATTCAACAACTGAGACATAAACTGAACAAGTTCCACAGACAGAAATTCAACAATGTGTCCCTGAACAAAGGGGGGGGGGGGGGGGGGATCAAAATCAAAAGTAACAGTCAGTATCTGGTGTGGCCACCAGCTGCATTAAGTACTGCAGTGCATCTCCTCATGGACTGCACCATATTTGCCAGTTCTTGCTGTGACATGTTGCCCCACTCTTCCACCAAGGCACCTGCGAGTTCCCGGACATTTCTGGGGGGAATGGCCCTAGCCCTCACCCTCCGATCCAACAGGTCCCAGACGTGCTCAATGGGATTGAGATCCAGGCTCTTCGCTGGCCATGGCAGAACACTGACATTCCTGTCTTGCAGGAAATCACGCACAGAACGAGCAGTATGGCTGGTGGCATTGTCATGCTCAAATCAAATCACATTTTATTTTCTGGAGGGTCATGTCAGGATGAGCCTGCAGGAAGGGTACCACATGAGGGATGAGGATGTCTTCCCTGTAACACACAGCGTTGAGATTGCCTGCAATGACAACAAGCTCAGTCCGATGATGCTGTGACACACCGCCCCAGACCATGACGGACCCTCCACCTCCAAATCAATCCCACTCCAGAGTACAGGCCTCGGTGTAACACTCATTCCTTCGACGATAAACGCGAATCCGACCGTCACCCCTGGTGAGACAAAACCTTGACTCGTCAGTGAAGAGCACTTTTTGCCAGTCCTGTCTGGTCTAGACGGTGGGTTTGTGCCGATAGGCGACGTTGTTGCCGTTGATGTCTGGTGATGACCTGCCTTACAACAGGCCTACAAGCCCTCAGTCCAGCCTCTCTCAGCCTATTGTGGACAGTCTGAGCAATAATGGAGGGATTGTTCGTTCCTGGTGTAACTCGGGCAGTTGTTGTTGCCATCCTGTACCTGTTCTGCAGGTGTGATGTTCGGATGTACGATCCTGTGCAGGTGTTGTTACACGTGGTCTGCCACTGCGAGGACGATCAGCTGTCCGTCCTGTCTCCCTGTAGCGCTGTCTTAGACGTCTCACAGTACGGACACTGCAATTTATTGCCCTGGCCACATCTGCAGTCCTCATGCCTCCTTGTAGCATGCCTAAGCCACGTTCACGCAGATGAGCAGGGACCCTGGGCATCTTTCTTTTCGTGTTTTTCAGAGTCAGCAGAAAGGCCTCTTTAGTGTCCTAAGTTTTCATAACTGTGACCTTAATTGCCTACCATCTGTAAGCTGTTAGTGTCTTAACAACCGTTCCATAGGTGCATGTTCATTAATTGTTTATGGTTCATTGAACAAGCAAGGGAAACAGTGTTTAAACCCTTTACAATGAAGATCTGTGAATTTATTTTAGATTTTTACGAATTATCTTTGAAAGACAGGGTCCTGAAAAAGGGACGTTTCTTTTTTTGCTGAGTTTATATTGGTAATGCAAAAGCAAAGTGCACTATCTAAAATCTAAATGTGTTTATCCAACTTTCTTGGCTTTCTCATAGTGTGTGTGTAAGGGCGTCATGATTGGGATAACCTGAACTCAGGGCCCGATAGAATATCAAGGCAAATCACAGTAACTTCAGTGAAAACATGGTGGAACAAAGCCAGAGTGCACTTAGTTACTTCATTTACTGCTTTTTGCCTTGGTTTTTACTTGGATTTTGTAGTTACAGCAAATTTGACACAAGATAAACCGATACTACAAAGCCTGATTTCAATTTTAACTCAATTTTGACCAAATGTGTAGTTACTGCTCTTTTCAATTGTAATGTTTTTTTGTCCGTTGTGTATTTCCGTTTGTGGAATGTTTAGATAAAGCCTGGAATAAAAGAAAAAGGGACACCTAGCATTAAATTGTAAAAAATATTTAGCTTCTATGTGTGGTAAAATGCACGTGTACAGTATATAGATTGTGTATAGGCTTGTCTCCCATGTGAATCTTCTCTTTGTGCCAGATTGGGTTCAAATGCCTTCTGGTTCTTTTTTCTGTATTTATCTGTATATGTTATGTTATGTTATGTTATGTATGTATGTATGTATGTATGTATGTATGTATGTACGTGCGTGCGTGCGTGCATGCGTGCGTGTGTGTGTATGTGTGTATGTGTGTATGTATGTATGTATGTATGTACCAGGCACAAGTTTGGACACACCTACTCATTCAAGGGTTTTCTTTATGTTTCTATTTTCTACATTGTAGAATAATAATGAAGACATCAACACTATGAAATAACACATATGGAATCATATAGTAATCAAAAAAGTGTAAAACAAATAAAAATATATTTTAGATTTTAGATTCTTCAAAGTAGCAAACCTTTGCCTTGATGACAGATTTGCACACTATTGGCATTCTCTCAACCAGCTTCACCTGGAATGTTTTTCCAACAGTCTTGAAGGAGTTCCCACATATGCTGAGCACTTGGCTGCTTTTCCTTCACTCTGCGGTCCAACTCAATTAGGTTGAGGTCGGGTGATTGTGCATAAAAAAGTGGCCTTTTATTGTCCCCAGCACAAGGTGCTCCTGTGCAATGATCATGCTAGTTTAATCAGTTTCTTGATATGCCACACCTGTCAGGTGGAAGGATTATCTTAGCAAAGGAGAAATGCTCACAAACAGGAATGTAAACTAATTTGTGCACAAAGTTTGAGATAATTAAGCTTTTTGTGCATATAGAACATTTCTGGGATTTCTTATTTCAGCTCATGAAACATGGGACCAACACTTTACATGTTGCGTTTATATTTTTGTTCAGTGTAGTTGAAAACAATGTGTTTGCTTGGTGTCTATCAATGACTGACTGCACCATATTAATTTGCTGGTCCAATACAGGTAAACACCAGGTGTCACAAGAAACAAAATAGAAAAGTCTTCTAAACATATTTGTTTTCCCTAAATAATAGTCTCTTTACATTCCAACCATTTAAACACATTTTATTTTCTATCAAAATGGTTCTAACAATTATATTTACTTGAAAGAGTTCTCTGTTTTCGAGATGCTCAGAAAACATGCAACAGAAATGCACTTGGCATTTTCACCTTGAACATTTGAAGCCACCGGGGGCGATGCGCTCACACTCACAGAGGAAAGTTGATCAACCGCCGGCTCAATTGAAACGCTGTGAAGGATTTCGATAGCGAATATGTCTACGTGCTTTACAACTCGTATCACCTCTGGTCGGATAGTAGCCTACTTCAATAGATGATCAGGATGCTCTGCGGGACTCTGGCGGCAGCAGGTGAGACAGTCAGCATCTATAGACCTGTTGCCTTATAGGATGGACCTACACAGAAAAAGATTTGCTAGACAGAATAATACTTTTTACCAAATTAATGTTAATGTTGTCTTTTAAATACCTGAACGGAATTTGAAAATAAAAATGTAGTATGGATGTATTCTGATGCTGAGGAAGAGGAAAGAGGTGAGTTTCTCTCTATTTCTTGTTTTGGATCAGTGTTTCTATGGTTTCTGATGAAGGTTATTCATTCTTCCTATCCTAGCAAGGTTATTCCCTTCAAGAGTTTAAATTAAATTCCAAATAAATCATTTAAGTTGTATTTATTTATGGGAATTTCCATTTCCCTTGCTTCCTGAATTAAAATATGTAGACCCGAATTCTCAAATGGAGTTAGGACCAACCATGCTATCCACGTATAAGGGTATGAGGCCCTTATCCTGACAGCTACATGTTTCTCTCCCCCAGCTGATCCTCTGATTGGCTTCGTGGCATTGGCTGCTGTAGGAGTCACCTGTGCCTCCCTCTACTTCCTGTTTACAAGAATGATGTCATGTGAGATTTGATGTATTTTATCATGTATTTGCTGTACATTTTTAGGGCTGATTTCCTGGACCCAAATGAACCTAGTACTGTACAAAGCATTTTTAGTCCAGGGTAAGATTTAATCTGGGTCTGGGGAATACACATTTTTTGTTATTGCATGTGCATTGTATTTCCTTGTCTGGTTATTTCATTGTGTTTCTAGTAATGGGTATGATTAGAAACTTGAAGTACTAACCTGGTATGATCTTGCTCTAACTGCAACCCCATGCTGATTTCCACATTTGTTTATCAGTCTCTGACAGGCCTGCCCCTTTAACTTTATATTTTGATAAAGACAAGCCCTGGCATAGCAGGCAGAGATATATTCTGTTTTAATCATTTGCCTTCAACTTACTTTCAGTTTAAATAAAAGCACAAACACTGAACCCTGGGAGAGACTGGACCCATCTAAACCACAGAAAGTGATTGATAACATTATAAACACTTTTTATGTCTGTCTATTTCTTACCTGTCTATGTTGGTATTGACATTTCTTGCTCTTTTTTTGCTTAATTAGTGAGCTGTGTATGCTTTACATTATAAACACTCTTCACATGCCTCATTATTTCTGACAGAGGACCACTCTAAATTGATATTGGTATGGGTATTGAGACCACTCTGTGGTTAACGTTATGGGTATAGGTTGTGTGCCAGTGCAGTGGTTGCTCCTCTATTCTCCTGAGTCACTCACACAACAGAGAAACGTTGCCAAGTAGGACTATAACTTACCATAAACAGCTGGGCACCCATCGGGGGGCGGGACGTCTCCTATTTCTACTGTCATCTAAAAGTAATTTAATCTGTTATCTTAACATCTGTATTCACAGTTGATTCTTTGCATGGGGACCTATTGATAAAGGAGGCATATGCAGTGGGGATGATTTGATGCCCTGTGGGATTGATTGACTGTGGATGTAGTGTGAAGCAGCAGGGTTGGTGTCAATTCCATTTCAATTTTGTCAATTCAGGATGTTGACTGCAACTGTAATTCTAATCAAGCAATGAGGAAAACTGGAACTTGAACTTGACTTTACTTTGTCAATGGACTAAATCTAAATGGAATTGACCCCAACGCTGGTGAGTATTTGTAGTAACATATGACCAGTAGTGTTATTGTTGGTGTTGTGCAGCTGGTCACTATCAACCAGAAATGGAGGCCCATTGAAGAGCTGGAGCTGATGAAGAGTATGACCAAGTAATCTCTCTCTCTTTCTATTTATCTCCATTCTCTCCCCTTCCTCCCCCCTCCATCCTGAATGACAGCTGCCTCCCTGCCCTTCCCTGCACCCCCGCCCAGTCTAGCAGAATCCTTTCTGCCATAACTATTTTCTCTGATACTTAGTGTGCGGAAACGCTTCTGCTATGCTGGTGGGGTATCACTGTGCTCAGTACTGTCCCCAGGACTGAGGATGTCCACAGCTGTAGTGTTACTTACATCACCAGGCTGTAAAGAGTAAAAGCTTTTGTCTTCACTGTAAACCAGCTGTCTGTCTGTCACAGTGATGTAACTGCACTGTACTGCACTATACAGTGCCTTGCGAAAGTATTCGGCCCCCTTGAAATTTGCGACCTTTTGCCACATTTCAGGCTTCAAACGTAAAGATATAAAACTGTATTTTTTTGTGAAGAATCAACAACAAGTGGGACACAATCATGATGTGGAATGACATTTATTGGATATTTCAAACTTTTTTAACAAATCAAAAACTGAAAAATTGGCGTGCAAAATTATTCAGCCCCTTTACTTTCAGTGCAGCAAACTCTCTCCAGAAGTTCAGTGAGGATCTCTGAATGATCCAATGTTGACCTAAATGACTAATGATGATAAATACAATCCACCTGTGTGTAATCAAGTCTCCGTATAAATGCACCTGCACTGTGATAGTCTCAGAGGTCCGTTAAAAGCGCAGAGAGCATCATGAAGAACAAGGAACACACCAGGCAGGTCCGAGATACTGTTGTGAAGAAGTTTAAAGCCGGATTTGGATACAAAAAGATTTCCCAAGCTTTAAACATCCCAAGGAGCACTGTGCAAGCGATAATATTGAAATGGAAGGAGTATCAGACCACTGCAAATCTACCAAGACCTGGCCGTCCCTCTAAACTTTCAGCTCATACAAGGAGAAGACTGATCAGAGATGCAGCCAAGAGGCCCATGATCACTCTGGATGAACTGCAGAGATCTACAGCTGAGGTGGGAGACTCTGTCCATAGGACAACAATCAGTCGTATATTGCACAAATCTGGCCTTTATGGAAGAATGGCAAGAAGAAAGCCATTTCTTAAAGATATCCATAAAAAGTGTTGTTTAAAGTTTGCCACAAGCCACCTGGGAGACACACCAAACATGTGGAAGAAGGTTCTCTGGTCAGATGAAACCAAAATTGAACTTTTTGGCAACAATGCAAAACGTTATGTTTGGCGTAAAAGCAACACAGCTGAACACACCATCCCCACTGTCAAACATGGTGGTGGCAGCATCATGGTTTTGGCATGCTTTTCTTCAGAAGGGACAGGGAAGATGGTTAAAATTGATGGGAAGATGGATGGAGCCAAATACAGGACCATTCTGGAAGAAAACCTGATGGAGTCTGCAAAAGACCTGAGACTGGGACGGAGATTTGTCTTCCAACAAGACAATGATCCAAAACATAAAGCAAAATCTACAATGGAATGGTTCAAAAATAAACATATCCAGGTGTTAGAATGGCCAAGTCAAAGTCCAGACCTGAATCCGATCGAGAATCTGTGGAAAGAACTGAAAACTGCTGTTCACAAATGCTCTCCATCCAACCTCACTGAGCTCGAGCTGTTTTGCAAGGAGGAATGGGAAAAAAATTCAGTCTCTCGATGTGCAAAACTGATAGAGACATACCCCAAGCGACTTACAGCTGTAATCGCAGCAAAAGGTGGCGCTACAAAGTATTAACTTAAGGGGGCTGAATAATTTTGCACGCCCAATTTTTCAGTTTTTGATTTGTTAAAAAAGTTTGAAATATCCAATAAATGTAGTTCCACTTCATGATTGTGTCCCACTTGTTGTTGATTCTTCACAAAAAAATACAGTTTTATATCTTTATGTTTGAAGCCTGAAATGTGGCAAAAGGTCACAAAGTTCAAGGGGGCCGAATACTTTCGCAAGGCACTGTAGCTGACTATAAATGTGACCAAAGCTGTTTGTTTGTGAAACAAATCGTATTAGTGTGTGAAATAATAATTATTGACAAAAAAATGTACCATTGCTCGTGTTATTAATGAGGAGTTAAGTACGTCAATTCTGGTGGTTGTTTTCAAAAGCTTGTGTCCCCAACTATCATCAAGCTAACTTTATCACAGCTCTGTCTGGCTTGTCTCTGTCCCCAGAAGTGTGTATGATGGACACATTAACCTGTGTAACGAAAGCCCTTGTGCCAAACTGTCCATAAGGTGACATCATAGTTCTGTCTGGCTTCTGTCTGTGTCCCAAAATGTCAGTCTAGAATTAGTATTCAGAAAACAATATCGGCCATGCATTGTCTTGACTGATGGAACAGTCCTAATGCACCAGACTGGGCTGCTTGGAGCCAATCCCTCTCTTAACATGATTACTGATTACACTGAGGCAGAGGGAGAGCAGGATGGGGATAGAGTTACCTTCAGGACACTGTGTGTGTCTGTTGTGTCCGCGTGCATGCACCTTTGTGTTGCTCTCCTTGTGTTTGGCATTCAGAGACAGTCCTCTTACTGGTTGATGGAGCAATAACACCTACAAGTCCCTCTCATAAAGCGTTATTATTATATCACCACTTACTACACGTATACACTGAGTGCACAAAACCTTAGGAACACCTGCTCTCACCATGACATAGAATGACCAGGGGAATCCAGGTGAATGATCCCTTATTGATTAACTGTTAAATCCACTTCAATCAGTGTAGATGGAGGAGACAGGTTAAAGAAGGATTTTTAATTGAGACAATTGAGACATGGATTGTGTATGTGTGCCATTTAGAGGGTGAATTGGCAAGACAAAATATTTAAGTGCCTTTGAACAGGTTATGGTAGTAGGTGCCAGGCGCATCGGTTTGGGTGTGACAAGAACTGCAACGCTGTTGGGTTTTTCATGCTCAACAGTTTCCCGTGTGTATCTAGAATGGTTCACCACCTAAAGGACTTCCAGCCAACGGCAGGCCAGTGGTCATTGATGAAAGAGGACAAAGGAGGCTGTGACACAAATTGTGCAGAGCAACAGACGGGCTACAGCTAGTGAATTGACAATCCAGTACAACATTGGTGCCCAAGGACTTATAAAATAATGCACATCTCATCATACATGAGTGGGAAGCATTGGAGTCAACATGAGCCAGTATCCCGGTGGAATGCTTTCGACACCTTGTAGAGTTCATGCCCCGACGAATTGAGGCTGTTCTGGGGTAAAAAAAAAGGGGTGCGTTCCTAATGTTTTGTACACTCAGTGTATGTGGGGGTACAGAGATGAGGAAGTCATTCAAAATCATGTTAAACACTATTATTGCACACAGAGTGAGTCCATGCAACTTATTATGTGACTTGTTAAGCACATTTTTACTCCTGAACTTATTTAGGCTTACCATAACAAAGAAGTTGAATACTTATTGACTCAAGACATTTCAAATTTTCATTTTTAATTCAATTGTAAACACAAAAATAAAAAAAATCCACTTTGACATTATGGGGTATTGTGTGCAGGCCCGTGACACCAAATCTCAATTTAATCCATTTTAAATTCAGGCTGTAACACAACAAAATGTGGAAAAAGTCAAGGGTGTGAATGCTTTCTGAAGGCACTGTAGCTGCCATTACCACAGATGAGCATGTGTCATTTAACCACTGGGTGAGCCTGGACAGGTAGACTCCCTGTGAGGCGAAGTCTGAACTCTTGTTACCTTGGTACCCATATACAGTTGAAGTCGGAAGTTTACATACACTTTAGCCAACTACATTTATACTAAATTTTTCACATTTCCTGACATTTAATCCTAGTAAAAATTCCATGTCGTAGGTCAGTTAGGATCACCACTTTATTTTAAGAATGTGAAATGAGTCAGGTTTGTAAGCCTCCTTGCTTGCACATGCTTTTTCAGTTCTTCCCACAAATGTTCTATAGGATTGAGGTCAGAGCTTTGTGATGGCCACTCCAATACCTTGACTTTGTTGTCCTTAAGCCATTTTTCCACAACTTTGGAAGCATGCTTGGGGTCATTGTCCATTTGAAAGACCCATTTTTGACCAAGCTTTAACTTCCTGACTGATGTCTTGATGTTGCTTCAATACATCCACATAATTTTCCATCCTCATGATGCCATCTATTTTGTGAAATGCACCAGTCCCTCCTGCAGCAAAGCACACCCACAACATGATGCTGTCACCCCCGTGCTTCACGGTTAAGATGGTGTTCTTCAGCTTGCAAGCATCCCCCTTTTTCCTCCAAACATAACTATGGTCATTATGGCCAAACAGGTCTATTTTTGTTTCATCAAACCAGAGGACATTTCTCCAAAAAGTACGATATTTGTCCCCATGTGCAGTTGCAAACCGTAGTCTTGCTTTGGCGGTTTTGGAGCAGTGGCTTCTTCCTTGCTGGGCGGCCTTTCATGTTATGTGGATATAGGACTCGTTTTACTTTGGATATAGATACTTTTGTACCTGTTTCTGGGATTGATTTGCACTTTTCGCACCAAAGTACGTTCATCTCTAGGAGACAGAACACGTCTCCTTCCTGGGCGGTAGGACAGCTGCGTGGTCCCATGGTGTTTATACTTGCGTACTATCGTTTGTACAGATGAACGTGATACCTTTAGGCATTTGGAAATTGCTCCCAAGGATGAACCAGATTTGTGGAGGTCTACAATTTTTTTCTGAGGTCTTGGTTGATTTCTTTTGATTTTCCCATGATGTCAAGCAAAGAGGCACTGAGTTTGAAGGTAGGCCTTGAAATACATCCACAGGTACACCTCAAATTGACTCAAATTATGTAGATTAGCCTATCAGAAGCTTCTAAAGCCAGGACATCATTTCAGGAATTTTCCAAGCTGTTTAAAGGCACAGTCAACTTAGTGTATGTAAACTTCTGACCCACTGGAATTGTGACACAGTGAATGTGTGAAATAATCTTTCTGTAAACAATTGTTGGAAAAATTACTTGTGTCATGCACAAAGTAGATGTTCTAACTGAAACTATAGTTTGTTAACAAGAAATTTGTTGAGTGGTTGAAAAACGAGTTTAATGACTCCAACCTAAGGGCATGTAAACTTGTATGTAAACAAACTTGTATGTAAACAGACTTCAACTGTATCAAAAGATATTGCTCTATAACCATATCAATTTGATATCTCAAGTAAAAAAGACTCTCTTTATTACCACAGAGACTAAATAGTCCATCCTCCTCTCTTTGAGGTAATCAATGATCTGATATGACTGGATGGGTGAAAGATCGGGTGAAAGATTGTGTGAGATCTGCACTTACCTAGAGGAAAGAGGAAAGAAATTAAAGGTGCACATGTAAAGGGTTTGAATAGGGTCTGTGTGTGTACGTGACAACAGTCTCACATACACACATCCTGCCACTCACACCCCTGTCTTGTGATCAGGAAGTCTAGCTCATTGTGACTTAGGCGTCCACTCCACTCAGAACACTGACTGTTTCCTTTTGTTTATTGGGATAGGCAGGGTTTGTATCCTTTCTACACTGATCACCCAGGCCAAGAGCAGAGTGCAGTACTAAAGTTCTAAACCAGGCTAGTCACAGTGTGGTGGTTATTAGTATAGAAGAAAAACAGGCTAGTCAAGTGTAGTGGTTATCAGCATGAGTGTATGCTTCACTTCTTCCTCACTGTGACACCTAGGCTCAAGTCTGGACGGAACACACCATACTGATGATAACTACGCCATCTAGTGGTATTAGTGTAATACAACAGCACAAACAGGATCTCACCACTCTAGTCTTCCATAGAAGCAGAAGAGACCACAAACTGTGTGTATCAAGAATGGTCCACCTCCCAAAGGACATCCAGCCAACTTGAGGACATCCAGCCAGCTTGACACAACTGTGGGAAGCGTTGGAGTCAACATGGGCCAGCATCCCTGCGGAACGCTTTTGACACCTTGTAGAGTCCATGCCCCTAATATTTTATGTTTTGTACACTCAGTGTATAATGGTCATGGAATGAGTATAATGAATTTGAATTGACACAAAACTTAGCCCAAAAAAATGTCTGCACACTACACAGGTAAAGTAGTGCATGAGAGCGCTTTTGAGAACACCGAACACGGTAGAAATGTTACAAACTAAACCGTGTTTTATAGACAAACTGAGCAAGGTAATGATTGCGTCTTTAGCATGAATGTAAAAAAGCACTATTGCTAACACATACAAATGCGAGCTCCCATCTGAACATTAATTAATAGACATTCAGAAATACAAATGGACCTATTCCACTCTAAGATCCCTCTGCTGAATGACAATACAAGAGGCACGAGTGTTATACTGTAGTACATGGTGGTAGGCTATGTGCAAAAGTGTGTTCATAACCTATGGCACACAGCATTTACTTGCTACAGATAGCCTTGGAGATCTGTTAAGTGGGAGTCGTGCACATGGCCTATTTATGCATCTACTTACTGGCATACCCCCACCCCCTGCTGCCAGAGAGAGAGGGTGAGAAAGGAAGCCTCTGAGTCAGCACTCCGCGCAGCCTTAGTGGAACAAGCCCTCATATTGCAGACACGTGAACTCAGATAGAAAGGCAACGATGAGTCCACCTCTGTCTCTTCTTAGGTAACACACAGGTTCCTGCTTGATGTGTGTGGGCTACTCCATCCTAACGGATGGCTTTCACAAGTGTTGTGTTGATGTGGCTAATAAGATTCAGATTCAATTCAAACACAATAACTACAACAAAGTTTCTTGTCAAAGTTTCCAACACAACAACTTGTACTACTTATGTTCTGTAGCTTGACATGGTTACATGTATTTTGTATTGTTTGGCTGAGCTAGCCAAAGAAGCTGTGACTACCTAGTTTTCCAGCTTCAAGGATGACAGCTTCTGGGCCTCTTTCTGTATCTAGACTATACTCTTTGGCTGCAAGGAGGCACTGTTGGCTACTTGGTGAGTGAAATGAAGACGTACTGCTGTGTAGTGAGGCCTAACACTACTCAAGCAAACAAAATACACTGCTGTGTATCATACAGCTGCTTGGTGTGAGGCAACTGACATTGATTGTTTCTCACTTTGACACATACACACATACACACACATTTAGTGTCAGGTTGCCTTTTACTGAAGCTGTACTCTGGGAAGAGGCAGGTTGCCAGATAAAAGTGACTGACTGATGTCCCTTTTTGACATAAGATGAACCCATGGTCTTGTTTCATTCATATCAAATGACTATGATAACTTTGTAGCTCATCAGAAAATATGTATTCTGTTTCACCGAGATTAGAGGTAAACTTCTCCAACTCTTTATGGGTCTGATGGTGCGACAGTGCAGCTGCTAGTGACCCCAAAAAGTCTCTTCAAAATGTATTTGAAGAGAGATAACTGTTTCGTGGTGAATAATAACATTGAATGTAATTGTGTGAAATACACTGTTAGAAAAAGGGTTCCAAAAGGGTGAAAAGGGGTTCTACATTAAACTCAAAGGGTTCTACCTGGAACCAAAAAGGATTCTTCAAAGGGTTCTCCTATGGGGACAGCTGAAGAACCCTTTTAGGTTCTAGATAGCACCTTTTTTTGAAGACACTGATATGTGAAGTACTGATTGAATTCAGCATAAGAGAAGCAAAGCATATGGCAGCAAAATCTGCCAAACATTAAAATACAGTTTTCCAGCCAAAGATTTAGCCTACTAGTCCTGAATTTAAAAAGTCCTTTACACAGGAAAATCAGGTTTTTGACTGCACTGGCCCTTTAAAACAGCCCAGCTCTAACTTTCTATCTTTTTCCCCCTTTTACATTGAAAGATGTGAAGGTAAAGTGAGGGATACTTTCAGAAGTTCCCTGCAAAGGCGAAACCCTAATTTCAAGTCCCCGGGTCCTTCATCTTGTGTTTGTGAATGTAGAACACGGCATTGAGGATATCGGCCTTTGAGTAATGACCTGACGGATCTGGGCTATTTCCCCTGGGCCAGAGGGCCTTCCTCCACAGTGCTGTGCTTTGCTGAGGAGCTTTTCCACCCAAAGTTGACAAACACGCACACAAAAAATTACGAAACATGCTCCACATTTTTCCAGTATTTTCCTGTTTTAAGATGTTGCAATGCAAACTGTGTCCTATAAAAAAAAAAAATATGCCCATGCTGAAAATCTATTTTAGATACCTCCATGTTTGTTTTAGACATCGATTTAGCTGAGATTCCACTTCACAGCATCTGAGCAAGCATTTAATGTTTAGCACACAAACTTTTCATCCGCTGCACCAAAAAGTTTCATCCTAGTTTTTAAAGGACTCTTTCAGTGCAAGTGGCCAACAATTCACATGGACATTTTAGGATATGGCCCCATTATTTTAATGGAGTGGTTGTGGATCATATCAAACTTACAAGCATTTCGCTACACCCGCAATAACATCTGCTAAACACGTGTATATGACCAATACAATTTGATTTGGTTTGATCAAGACAGGTGTGTTTTAGACATCCTGTTGGACACCAAAGATCAGTTCCTGGTGATCCAGGATTATACCATTTTCATCACACCACTCCACAGTTCGATAAACACGGGTATTCCTCATTGGGTAGAATCATCTGAGAATTTGATTGCATAAGTGTTTTGGAACAGTTGCATAATAAAGAGCTCCCTCCAATGTGAAATCCTGACTAAAATATTGAGACTCAAGGTTATAGCACAATCTGACAGTGCTGAAAGATGCTGTGGACCAGCTCTGCACCTAGCTGTTTATCTGTGTTAATGATAAAAGCCATCTGTACTCACTGTACCATGCAAACCATCCACAATTTAGAGTTGATGTGTGATGCATTAATCTACTTATATTTGACTGCTGATTCATTCATACATTTTTATGTAGACATTTTGTGCAGTATAATCCCCTCTTTGAGAGAGTCCGTAATTGCATGTAGCCACAGATACAGTGGGGCAAAAAAGTATTTAGTCAGCCACCAATTGTGCAAGTTCTCCCACTTAAAAAGATGAGAGAGGCCTGTAATTTTCATCATAGGTACACTTCAACTATGACAGACAAAATGAGAGAGAAAAAATCCAGAAAATCAAATTGTAGGATTTTTAATTAATTTATTTGCAAATCATGGTGGAAAATAAGTATTTGGTCACCTACAAACAAGCAAGATTTCTGGCTCTCACAGATCTGTAACTTCTTCTTTAAGAGGCTCTTCTGTCCTCCACTCGTTACCTGTATTAATGGCACCTGTTTGAACTTGTTATCAGTATAAAATACACCTGTCCACAACCTCAAACAGTCACACTCCAAACTCCACTATGGCCAAGACCAAAGAGCTGTCAAAGGACACCAGAAACAAAATTGTAGATCTGCACCAGGGTTGGAAGACTGAATCTGCAATAGGTAAGCAGCTTGGTTTGAAGAAATCAACTGTGGGAGCAATTATTAGGAAATGGAAGACATACAAGACCACTGATATTCTCCCTAGAGCTGAGGCTCCACGCAAGATCTCACCCCGTGGGGTCAAAATGATCACAAGAACGGTGAGCAAAAATCCCAGAACCACACGGGGGACCTAGTGAATGACCTGCAGAGAGCTGGGACCAAAGTAACAAAGCCTACCATCAGTAACACACTACGCCGCCAGGGACTCAAATCCTGCAGTGCCAGACGTGTCCCCCTGCTTAAGCCAGTACATGTCCAGGCCTGTCTGAAGTTTGCTAGAGAGCATTTGGATGATCCAGAAGAAGATTGGGAGAATGTCATATGGTCAGATGAAACCAAAATATAACTTTTTGGTAACTCAACTCGTCGTGTTTGGAGGACAAAGAATGCTGAGTTGCATCCAAAGAACACCATACCTACTGTGAAGCATGGGGGTGGAAACATCATGCTTTGGGGCTGTTTTTCTGCAAAGGGACCAGGACGACTGATCCGTGTAAAGGAAAGAATGAATGGGGCCATGTATCGTGAGATTTTGAGTGAAAACCTCCTTCCATCAGCAAGGGTATTGAAGATGAAACGTGGCTGGGTCTTTCAGCATGACAATGATCCCAAACACACCGCCCGGGCAACGAAGGAGTGGCTTCGTAAGAAGCATTTCAAGGTCCTGGAGTGGCCTAGCCAGTCTCCAGATCTCAACCCCATAGAAAATCTTTGGAGGGAGTTGAAAGTCTGTGTTGCCCAGCAACAGCCCCAAAACATCACTGCTCTAGAGGAGATCTGAATGGAGGAATGGGCCAAAATACCAGCAACAGTGTGTGAAAACCTTTTGAAGACTTACAGAAAATGTTTGACCTCTGTCATTGCCAACAAAGGGTATATAACAAAGTATTGAGATAAACTTTTGTTGTTGACAAAATACTTATTTTCCACCATAATTTGCAAATAAATTCATTAAAAATAATACAATGTGATTTTCTGGATTTTTTTTCTCATTTTGTCTGTCATAGTTAAAGTGTACTTATGATGAACATTACGGGCCTCTCTCATCTTTTTAAGTGGGAGAACTTGCACAATTGGTGGCTGACTAAATACTTTTTTGCCCCACTGTATACAACAATAATAATTTGGTGGGTGCTTATAATTATTTGTCCTATTTTTTTGTGCATTTGCCAACTACACCTGAGACACCCTCAGAGTGGTATCACGGGTTACCCTATCCCTACATTCGGTTGAAAACTCAAACCCTGGCATTAGAACTAGTGAAATTAAAAAGGCTACTTCATGCCGCCATATTTTTATATAATGTAACGACACTCGGTACACACAATGTGCTATATGCTTCAGAATGTGTTGTTTTACGTCAGTCAAATGTAGGTACTTTTCAATAAAAGGTTGTGTGCTTAAATCAGAAAATGCCTCTAAGGTTCAAATATACTTAATGGGCTTAGGCTACAGCAAAATGCTACACTCATGGTTAACTTATAACGATGCGTATTTTGCAAGTCTCTAGCTGTAGGATCACGTCCATCTATTGATCTGCAGCCTATGATCAGCCAGGAGAGTATGGCAGGGTGCCACCTGGATGACGTGCATGAAAACCACGCCTGTCCCAAACTCTTCGCCCACTGCTAAATCCATCGACCTTATTTTCCAAGCTTTCTGGAAGGACGAAGTCAGGGTGGCCGATAACAGAATGGCAAGCCAAATTATCCATAAAAAAATACGTTATACATCATGAGTAGTTGTAGGCTAGGTTCTGTATTTATTTATAGTCATTAAAATATTAGCTACACTTGTGCTCGAGACATGTAGGCTGGTTAACATATCCCAGGAATTGAACTTGCTGGTGATGATGCTCGTGGATCATGACTGTTCTGGGACTGATGTTCGGTTGGTTCGTCAACTCAACAAGGGTATGAGGATTCAACCAGGGATATGCAGCGGAGGGACCGAGCAGCAACGGGGATGTAAAACCGGAGACGTCAATGAAAATATCGTTTGTCTGCAATCTCAGGATGAAACGGGACGGGTGTGTCCTGGAAGCCCAGCACTGGCGACAGACACGCGGCTATCCTCCTGTTCCACAGCAGGTAAAGTCCAAAGAAAGCATTGTATATTTTTTCTGTAAGGTTTTCAAAGTAGGCGACACGAGATTAATGAAAACAAATGAATAACCCCTTTACATAGGAGCTCGTATATCTGATTCTGTAGATAAGTGTTGGTGCATGGGTGGTGATACAATGTAGCAAAATGTACAGTGCGCTACAATTTACACTAACATCCCACACTAACTTTAAATTAACAATTTAAGCAAGTACATCCCGTTTCATCCTGATGAAGCCTAAATGTGATTGTTTTTCTATAGGCCAACTCAGAGTTATTAAACATTAACTTTTTAATTTCCCTTGATGACCCAGATTTAATTGGTTATTTCTCAGCTCATCAGCCATAGTTTTCAAGGTTAATTTTTTATTTGACTGGATGACCCTCATAATCGTAGCCAGCAAAACTGTCTGACTCAACATAGGTCTTGTAGTGTACGTGGAGACAGTATTGCAATTTAGGACCTATTTAGTGCGCCTTTACTTTAAATACATATTGGATAGTTCGGCGCAAATGTTTTCAGTTCATTTTCAGAGTGGCGACAACAAACATCCCCTGAATTAAAGGAAACATGTATCTCTGAGTACAGTATTGATTATATTGCAGCACTTTCCCCAACCCAGACACAAAAGTCCATTCAAAAACAGACGTTATTTATTTAGTACGTTTCAGCAGCCTCTGGCCAGATTTAGCTCCTCCATTAAAGCTAATCGAACTAATGGGGGCGTTTTTGTCTTCTGTTCTAAAACACAAAAAATGTCCTCCAAGAAACTCCAACGCAGTAAATCAACTACTGTGTGTGACCTTGCATGGGATAAATTCAGGTTATCTGGGGTGAATAAACATGTTCTTGAAGGTTGAGTGTGATGTGAGAGTGGCTCTGATCAAGGGCAACCAATGATGATGTTGTCTTTCCAGACCGTGAACCAAGCAGTGGCAGTTACAACGTCTCCACTGGAACGGGAACCTTTTACAGCTGCGTCAGTCAGATCACCATCGGTAATTGTACTTTACAGAATGTCTTACTCTATATCCAAAAGAGAGCGCAAGGGGAGGCCATATTTGGTTTGGCGGGAAAAAGTCACACTGAAACTTTCAGAAATGTTTGGAAAATAGACCCTGTGTGAAAACGCTGACCACGCCAAGAAATTCGACTTTTAAAAAATGAGTCTGTCCTTTATCAGGTAGAAGTAGACCAGATCCAATATCATGCATCTTTTACACCTGCACATGAACAATTCCTCAGGTGCTGTATGTGGAGTTCTTGACAATGAAATTGATATAGAGTAGCCTAGATAAAAAGCTAATGTTTAATGGATGCATGGATGAGTTTTTGACCAGGCACAAGTCACCCACAGATTGATCATTCTAAATGTAGCACACATGCTTTACCTTGAGCCTCCTCTAGTCTTCAGAAAATGACAAATCAATAGCCTTTCTCAATAAGCTGCCTTCAGAGGAGTCAATATACCCCCTGGATGAGTGTGATTTTAAAATCTTTCCCCATTGTTTGGCCAGGATAGGGTACTCTGCATCACTATGGGTCCCCTAAGTGCTAATGGGCGATCAGTCTCCCCTAATTCAACCCTATTGGTTTGCTGTAGTCTTTACTCTAGTAAGTGCTGTTGATTATTGGAAATGAATAAGCGTATTATAACCATGGACAATTCCTGGATTACAAACAAATGGTGTTCTAAAGTGATGAGCTACATCTAATCAAATGTATTTAATTGATTTATTGATGCAGAATATTCGCCTGGTCAAACATACTGATTGCTGCACTCACCATTGTTTGAATTCACTTATTGACCAGGCCAGCTGATCACAGCCCATGATGAATCCAGATACAATTCCATTTTACTGTAAACAAATTGACCAGACTTTCAGCACGCTTATAGGGAAGGACGTTCAACAAGCACTTGCACAAATGACTGAGGATTGGCTGAGAGAAATTGATAATAAAAAGATTGTGGGAGCTGTTTTGTTAGACTTCAGTGCTGCGTTTGACGTTATCGATCTTAGTCTGCTGCCGGAAAAACACGTGTTATGACTTTACACCCCCGACTCTGCACTATACACGCCAGCTACTACAGCGAGTGAAATCACTGCAACACTAAACAAAGAGCTGCAGGTAGTTTCAGAATGGGTGACAAGGAATAAGTTAGTCCTAAGTATTTCAAAAACTAAAAGCATTGTATTCTGGACAAATCATTCACTAAACCCTAAACCTCAACTAAATCTTGTAATAAATAATGTGGAAATTGAGCAAGTTGAAGTGACTAAACTGCTTGGAGTAACTCTGGATTGTAAACTGTCATGGTCAAAACATGTTGATAAAACAGTAGCTAAGATGGGGAGAAGTCTGTCCATAATAAAGCGCTGCTCTGCCTTTTTAACAACACTATCAACAAGGCAGGTCCTACAGGCCCTAGTTTGGTCGACCTGGACTACTGTTCAGTCGTGTGGTCAGTTGCCACAAAGAGGGACCTCGGAAAATGACAATTGGCTCAGAACAGGGCCCTTACATGTACACAGAGAGCTAACATTAATAATATCCATGACATGCTGAATGCACTGAGGTGTCTGTTTAAACTACTAGCACACAGCTGAGACACACATGCCTACCCCAAAAGACATGCCACCAGAGGTCTCTTCACAGTACCCAAGTCAAGAACAGACTATGGGAGGTGCACAGTACTATGTAGAGCCATGGCTACATGGAACTCTATTCCACATCAGGTACAGCGCATTCGGAAAGTATTCAGACCCCTTGACTTTTTCCAAATTTTTGTTAAATTACAGCCTTATTCTGAAATTGATTAAATAGTTTTTCCCCCTATCAATTTACACAAAATACCACATAATGACAAAGCAAAAAACCCCTTTTTGGGGGACATTTATTTTTTAAAAAACATGTTTTTTTAATGGTATCACATTTACATAAGTATTCAGACCCTTTACTCAGTACTTTGTTGAAGCACGCTTGTCAGCGATAACATCATTGAGTCTTGGGTATGACGCTACAAGCTTGGCACAACTGTATTTGGGGAGTTTCTCCCATTCTTCTCTGCAGATCCTCTCAAGCTCTGTCAGGTTGGATGAGGAGCATCGCTGCACAGCTATTTTCAGGTTTCTCCAGAGATTTTAGATCAGGTTCAAATCTGGGCTGTGGCTGGGCCACTCAAGGACATTCAGAGACTTGTCCCGAAGCCACTCCTGCATTGTCTTGGCTGTGTGCTTAGGGTCGTTGTCCTGTTGAAAGGTGAACCTTCACCCCAGAGGTCCTGAGCGCTCTGGAGCAGGTTTTCTTCAAGGATTTCTCTGTACTTTGCTCCGTTCATCTTTCCCTCGATCCTGACTAATGCCCCAGTTCATGCCGCTGAAAAACATTCCCACAGCATGATGCTGCTACCACCGTGCTTCACCGTCGGGATGGTGCCAGATTTCCTCCAGATGTGTCGCTTGGCAGTCAGGCCAAAGAGTTCAATCTTGGTTTCATCAGACCAGAGAATCTTGTTTTTCATGGTCTGAGAGTCCTTTAGGTGTGTTTTGCCAAACTCCAAGCGAGCTGTCATGTGCCTATTACTGAGGAGTGGCTTCCGTCTGGCCACTCTACCATAAGGGCCTGATTGATGGAGTGCTGTAGAGATGGTTGTCCTTCTCTGGAAGGTTCTCCCATCTCCACAGAGGAACTCTGAAGCTCTGTCAGGGTGACCATCGGGTTCTTGGTCACCTACCAGACCAAGGCCCTTCTTCCCTGATTACTCAGTTTGGCTGGCGGCCAGCTCTAGGAAGAGTCTTGGTGGTTCCAAACTTCTTCCATTTAAGAATGATGGAGGACACTGTGTTCTGTTTTGCTAGCACAGACTGGAATATGTTCCGTGATTCTTTCAATGACATTGAGGAGTACACCACATGAGTGCATCGAGGACGTCGTCTCCACAGTGACTGTACGTACATACCCCAATCAGAAGCCATGGATTTCCGCTTTCAAGGAGTGGGACTCTAACCCAGAAGCTCATAAGAAATCCGTCTATGCCCTCAGATGAACCATCAAACGGGCAAAGCGTCAATACAGGACTAAGATCGAATTGTACTACACCGGCTCGGACGCTCGTTGGATGTAGCAGGACCTGCAAACTATTACAGACTACAAAGGGAAGCACAGCCGAGAGCTTGCCAATGACACGAGCCTACCAGATGAGCTAAATAACTTCTATGCTTGCTTCAAGGCAAGTAACACTGAAATATGCATGAGAGCATCAGCTGTTCCGGACGACTGTGTGATCACACTTTCCGCAGCCAATGTGAGTAAGACCTTTAAACAGGTTTACATTCACAAGGCTAAAGGGCCAGACGGATTACCAGGACGTATACTCCGAGCAATGCGCTGACCAACTGGCAAGTGTCTTCACTGACATTTTAAACCTCTCCCTGTCGGAGTCTGTAATACCAACATGTTTCAAGCGGACCACCATAGACCCTGTGCCCAAAAACACTAAGGTAACCTGCCTAAATGACTACCGACCCGTAGCACTCATGTCTGTAGCCATGAAATGCTTTGAAAGGCTGGTCAATGCTCACATCAACGCCTTAATCCCAGAAACCCTAGACCCACTCCAATTTGCATACCGCACCAACAGATTCATAGAATATGCAATCTCTGTTGAACTCCACACTGCCCTTTCACACCTGGACAAAAGGAACACCTATGTGAGAATGCTGTTCATTGACTACAGTTCAGCATTCAACACCATAGTGCCCTCAAAGCTCATCACTAATATAAGGACCCTGGGACTAAACACCGCCCTCTGCAACTGGATCCTGGACTTCCTGACGGGCCGCCCCCAGGTGGTGAGGGTAGGTAACAACACATCTGCCATGCTGATCAACACAGGGACCCCTCAGGGGTGCATGCTCAGTCCCCTCCTGTACTCCCTGTTCACTCATGACTGCATGGCCAGGCACAACTCCAACACCATAATTAAGTTTGCTGATGACAGAACAGTGGTAGGCCTGATCACCAACAACGGTGAGACAGCCTATAGGGAGGAGGTCAGAGACCTGACCGTGTGGTGCAAGGACAACAACCCCTCCCTCAACGTGATCAAGACAAAGGAGATGATTGTGGACTACAGGAAAAGGAGGACCGAGCACGCCCCCATTCTCATCGACGGGGCTGTAGTGGAGCAGGTTGACAGATTCAAGTTCCTTGGCGTCCACATCACCAATAAACTAACATGGTCCAAGCACACCAAGACAGTGGTGAAGAGGGCATGACAAAACCTATTCCCCCTCAGGAGACTGAAAAGATTTGGCATGGGTCCTCAGATCCTCAAAAGGTTATACAGCTGCACCATCGAGAGTATCCTGACAGGTTGCATCACTGCCTGGTATGGCAACTGCTCGGCCTCCGACTGCAAGGCACTACAGAGGGTAGTGCGTACGGCCCAGTACATCACCGGGGCCAAGCTTCCTGCCATCCAGGACTTCTATACCAGGCGGTGTCAGAGGAAGGCCCTACAAATCGTCAAAGACTCCAGCCACCCTAGTCATAAACTGTTCTCTCTGCTACTGCACGGCAAGGGGTACCGGAGTGCCTAGTCTAGGTTCAAGAGGCTCCTAAATAGCTTCTACTCCCAAGCCATAACTTTCCTGAACAACTAATCAAATGGTTACCCAGACTATTTGCATTGCCCCCCACTGGAATGCTGCTGCTACTCTCTTATCTATGCGTAGTCACTTTAATAACTCTACGTACATGTACCTCGACACCGGTGCACATTGACTCTGTACCGGTACCCCTTGAATATAGCCCAGATATTGTTATTTACTGCTGCTCTTATTATTGTTATTTCTTACTTTTTGGGATATTTTCTTAAAACTACATTGTTGTTTAAGGGTTTGTAAGTAAGCATTTCACTGTAAGGTCTACACCTGTTGTATTTGGCGCATGTGACATACAATTTTATTTATTTGATTGGACTTTCTTGGACCTTCAATGTTTTGGTACGCTTCCTCAGATCTGTGCCTTGACACAATCCTGTCTGGGAGCTCTACAGACAATGTTAACTTGCCAAAACTATATTTTGTTTTGTTTTGGCAAGCCGGTTAAGCTTCTGATAGGCTAATTGACATTATTTCAGTCAATTGGAGGTGTACCTGTGGGATGTATTTCAAGGCCTACCTTCAAACTCAGTGCCTCTCTGCTTGACATCATGGGAAAATCTGAATAAATCAGCCAGGACCTCATAAAATAATTGTAGACCTCCACAAGTCTGGTTCATCCTTGGGAGTAATTTCCAAATGCCTGAAGGTACCACGTTCAGCTATACAAACAATAGTATGCAAGTATAAACACCATGGCACCACGCAGCCGTCATACCGCTCAGGAAGGAGACGCCTGTCTGCTAGAGATTATTGTACTTTGGTACGAAAAGTGCAAATCAATCCCAGAACAACAGCAAAGGACCTTGTGAAGATGCTGGAGGAAACGGGTACAAACGTATCTATCCACAGTAAAACGAGTCCTATATCGACATAACCTGAAAGGCCGCTCAGCAAGGAAGAAGCCACTGCTCCAAAACCTCCATAAAAAAAGCCAGACTACGGTTTGCAACTGCACATGGGGACAAAGATCGTACATTTTGGAGAAATGTCCTCTGGTCTGATGAAACAAAAATAGACCTGTTTGGCCATAACGGACCATCGTTATATTTGGGGGAAAAGGGGGAGGCTTGCAAGCCGAAGAACACCATCCCAACCGTGAAGCACGGGGGTGGCAGCGTCATGTTGTTTGAGTGCTTTGCTGCAGGAGTGACTGGTGCACTTCACAAAATAGATGGCATCATGAGGGTGGAAAAGTATGTGGATACAGTGCCTTGCGAAAGTATTCGGCCCCCTTGAACTTTGCAACCTTTTGCCACATTTCAGGCTTCAAACATAAAGATATAAAACTGTATTTTTTGTGAAGAATCAACAACAAGTGGGACACAATCATGAAGTGGAACGACATTTATTGGATATTTCAAACTTTTTTAACAAATCAAAAACTGAAAAATTGGGTGTGCAAAATTATTCAGCCCCTTTACTTTCAGTGCAGCAAACTCTCTCCAGAAGTTCAGTGAGGATCTCTGAATGATCCAATGTTGACCTAAATGACTAATGATGATAAATACAATCCACCTGTGTGTAATCAAGTCTCCGTATAAATGCACCTGCACTGTGATAGTCTCAGAGGTCCGTTAAAAGCGCAGAGAGCATCATGAAGAACAAGGAACACACCAGGCAGGTCCGAGATACTGTTGTGAAGAAGTTTAAAGCCGGATTTGGATACAAAAAGATTTCCCAAGCTTTAAACATCCCAAGGAGCACTGTGCAAGCGATAATATTGAAATGGAAGGAGTATCAGACCACTGCAAATCTACCAAGACCTGGCAGTCCCTCTAAACTTTCAGCTCATACAAGGAGAAGACTGATCAGAGATGCAGCCAAGAGGCCCATGATCACTCTGGATGAACTGCAGAGATCTACAGCTGAGGTGGGAGACTCTGTCCATAGGACAACAATCAGTTGTATATTGCACAAATCTGGCCTTTATGGAAGAGTGGCAAGAAGAAAGCCATTTCTTAAAGATATCCATAAAAAGTGTCGTTTAAAGTTTGCCACAAGCCACCTGGGAGACACACCAAACATGTGGAAGAAGGTGCTCTGGTCAGATGAAACCAAAATTGAACTTTTTGGCAACAATGCAAAACGTTATGTTTGGCGTAAAAGCAACACAGCTGAACACACCATCCCCACTGTCAAACATGGTGGTGGCAGCATCATGGTTTGGGCCTGCTTTTCTTCAGCAGGGACAGGGAAGATGTGTCATGTACTGTCATGTTGTGTCTTGTCTCTGTCCTTTCCCTTCACCCTGTCTCCCTCTGCTGGTCGTTGTTAGGTTACCTTTTCTCCCCCGCTTTCCCCCAGCTGTTCCTTGTCTCCTCTGACTACCCATTCACCCCGTTTCCCACCTGTTCCCGTTTTCCCTCTGATTAGGTCCCTATATCTCTCTCTGTTTCTGTTCCTGTCCTTGTCGGATTCTTGTTTGTTGTGTTTCATGCCTGAGCCAGACTATCGTCATGTTTGCTGTAACCTTGTCCTGTCCTGTCGGAATCTGCCGGTCTATCTGAGCCTACCTATGTTTGGTTATTAAAGAAGCTCTGTTTAAGTTAGTTCGCTTTTGGGTCCTCATTCACTCACCATAACAGAAGAATCCGACCAAGAATGGACCCAGCGACTTCGGATCCTCTCCACTCAGCCGTCGGGATCCAGGGAGCGATGCTAGGCAGACACGAGCAGGAAGTGTCTGCTGCTCGACATGCCGTTGAGACCCTGGCCACCCAAGTCTCCAACCTCACAGAACAGGTTCACCATCTCCGCCTCGATCCACCGGCCACTTCCAGGGCTTTCGAATCTCCGGAGCCCAGAATCAATAACCCGCCGTGTTACTCTGGGGAGCCCACTGAATGCCGCTCGTTCCTCACCCAGTGTGATATTGTGTTTTCTCTCCAGCCCAACACTTACTCCAGGAGCACTGCTCGTGTCGCCTACGTCATATCTCTCCTTATTGGACGGGCTCGTGAGTGGGGCACGGCAATCTGGGAGGCAAGGGCTGAGTGTACTAACCAGTATCAGGACTTTAAGGAGGAGATGATACGGGTTTTTGATCGATCTGTTTTTGGGGAGGAGGCTTCCAGGGCCCTGTCTTCCCTATGTCAAGGCAATCGATCCATAACAGACTACTCTATTGAGTTTCGCACTCTTGCTGTCTCCAGTGGCTGGAACGAGCCGGCCTTGCTCGCTCGTCTTCTGGAGGGTTTCCGCGCAGAGGTAAAGGATGAGATTCTCTCCCGGGAGGTTCCTTCCAGCGTGGATTCCTTGATTGAACTCGCTATTCGCATTGAGCGACGGGTTGATCTTCGTCACCGAGCTCGTGGAAAGGAGCTCGCGCTCTCCGTCGCCTCCCTCTCCGCATCACTACCATCTTCCTCTGCCGGCTCGGGTGCTGAGCCCATGCAGCTGGGAGGTATCCACATCTCGACTAAGGAGAGGGAACGGAGAATCACCAACCGCCTCTGTCTCTATTGCGGTTCCGCTGGTCATTTTGTCACTTCATGTCCAGTAAAAGGCCAGAGCTCGTCAGTAAGCGGAGGGCTACTGGTGAGCGCTACTACTCCTGTCTCTCCTTCAAGATCCTGCACTACCTTGTCGGTCCATCTACGCTGGACCGGTTCGTCAGCTTCCTGCAGTGCCTTAATAGACTCTGGGGCGGAGGGCTGTTTTATGGACGAGACCTGGGCTCGGGAACATGACATTCCTCTCAGACAGTTAAAGGAGCCCACGGCCTTGTTCGCCCTGGATGGTAGTCCTCTCCCCAGGATTCAGCGTGAGACGCTACCTTTAACCCTCACTGTTTCTGGTAATCATAGTGAAACCATTTCTTTTTTAATTTTTCGTTCACCTTTTACACCTGTTGTTTTGGGCCATCCCTGGCTAGTTTGTCATAATCCTTCCATTAATTGGTCTAGTAATTCTATCCTCTCCTGGAACGTCTCTTGTCATGTGAAATGTTTAATGTCTGCTATCCCTCCTGTTTCCTCTGTCTCTTCTTCACAGGAGGAGCCTGGTGATTTGACAGGGGTGCCGGAGGAATATCACGATCTGCGCACGGTGTTCAGTCGGTCCAGGGCCACCTCTCTTCCTCCACACCGGTCGTATGATTGTAGTATTGATCTCCTTCCGGGAACCACCCCCCCCCGGGGTAGACTATACTCTCTGTCGGCTCCCGAACGTAAGGCTCTCGAAGATTATTTGTCTGTAGCTCTTGACGCCGGTACCATAGTCCCCTCCTCCTCTCCCGCCGGAGCGGGGTTTTTTTTTGTCAAGAAGAAGGACGGGTCTCTGCGCCCCTGCATAGATTATCGAGGGCTGAATGACATAACAGTGAAGAATCGTTATCCGCTTCCTCTTATGTCTTCAGCCTTCGAGATCCTGCAGGGAGCCAGGTTTTTCACTAAGTTGGACCTTCGTAACGCTTACCATCTCGTGCGCATCAGGGAGGGGGACGAGTGGAAGACGGCGTTTAACACTCCGTTAGGGCACTTTGAATACCGGGTTCTTCCTTTCGGCCTCGCTAACGCTCCAGCTGTCTTTCAGGCATTAGTCAATGATGTCCTGAGAGACATGCTGAACATCTTTGTTTTCGTTTACCTTGACGATATCCTGATTTTTTCACCGTCACTCCAGATTCATGTTCAGCACGTTCGACGTGTCCTCCAGCGCCTTTTAGAGAATTGTCTTTTTGTGAAGGCTGAGAAGTGCACTTTTCATGCCTCCTCCGTCACATTTCTCGGTTCTGTTATTTCCGCTGAAGGCATTAAGATGGATCCCGCTAAGGTCCAAGCTGTCATTGATTGGCCCGTCCCTAAGTCACGCGTCGAGCTGCAGCGCTTTCTCGGCTTCGCGAACTTCTATCGTCGTTTCATCCGTAATTTCGGTCAGGTGGCAGCTCCTCTCACAGCCCTTACTTCTGTCAAGACGTGCTTTAAGTGGTCCGTTTCCGCCCAGGGAGCTTTTGATCTCCTCAAGAATCGTTTTACATCCGCTCCTATCCTTGTTACACCTGACGTCTCTAGACAGTTCGTTGTCGAGGTTGACGCGTCAGAGGTGGGCGTGGGAGCCATCCTTTCTCAGCGCTCCCTCTCTGACGACAAGGTCCACCCATGCGCGTATTTTTCTCATCGCCTGTCGCCGTCGGAACGTAACTATGATGTGAGTAACCGCGAACTGCTCGCCATCCGGTTAGCCCTAGGCGAATGGCGACAGTGGTTGGAGGGGGCGACCGTTCCTTTTGTCGTTTGGACTGACCATAGGAACCTTGAGTACATCCGTTCTGCCAAACGACTTAATGCGCGTCAGGCGCGTTGGGCGCTGTTTTTCGCTCGTTTCGAGTTCGTGATTTCTTATCGTCCGGGCTCTAAGAACACCAAGCCTGATGCTTTGTCTCGTCTCTTCAGTTCTTCAGTAGCCTCCACTGACCCCGAGGGGATTCTCCCTGAGGGGCGTGTTGTCGGGTTGACTGTCTGGGGAATTGAGAGGCAGGTAAAACAAGCGCTCACTCACACTCCGTCGCCGCGCGCTTGTCCTAGGAACCTTCTTTTCGTTCCCGTTCCTACTCGTCTGGCCGTTCTTCAGTGGGCTCACTCTGCCAAGTTAGCCGGCCACCCTGGCGTTCGGGGTACGCTTGCTTCCATTCGCCAGCGTTTTTGGTGGCCCACCCGGGAGCATGACACGCGTCGTTTCGTGGCTGCTTGTTCGGTCTGCGCGCAGACTAAGTCCGGTAACTCTCCTCCTGCCGGCCGTCTCAGGCCGCTTCCTATTCCCTCTCGACCGTGGTCTCACATCGCCTTAGATTTTGTCACCGGACTGCCTTCGTCAGCGGGGAAGACTGTTATTCTTACGGTTGTCGATAGGTTCTCTAAGGCGGCTCATTTCATTCCCCTTGCTAAGCTTCCTTCTGCTAAAGAGACGGCACAAATCATCATCGAGAATGTTTTCAGAATTCATGGCCTTCCGTCAGACGTCGTTTCGGACAGAGGTCCGCAATTCACGTCTCAATTTTGGAGGGAGTTTTGCCGTTTGATTGGGGCTTCCGTCAGTCTCTCTTCCGGCTTTCACCCCCAGTCTAACGGTCAAGCAGAACGGGCCAATCAGACTATTGGTCGCATCTTACGCAGTCTTTCTTTTCGTAACCCTGCGTCTTGGTCAGAACAGCTCCCCTGGGCAGAATACGCCCACAACTCGCTTCCTTCGTCTGCGACCGGGCTATCTCCTTTTCAGAGTAGCCTCGGGTACCAGCCTCCGCTGTTCTCATCTCAGTTCGCCGAGTCCAGCGTCCCCTCCGCTCAGGCTTTTGTCCAACGTTGCGAGCGCACCTGGAAGAGGGTCAGGTCTGCACTTTGCCGTTATAGGACGCAGACTGTGAGGGCTGCTAATAAGCGTAGAACTAAGAGTCCTAGATATTGTCGCGGTCAGAGAGTTTGGCTCTCCACTCAGAACCTTCCCCTTAAGACGGCTTCTCGCAAGTTGACCCCGCGGTTCATTGGTCCGTTCCGTATTTCTCGGGTCATTAATCCTGTCGCAGTTCGACTTCTTCTTCCGCGATACCTTCGTCGCGTCCACCCGGTCTTCCATGTCTCCTGCATCAAGCCCGTCCTTCGCGCCCCCGCTCGTCTTCCCCCCCCCCCCCCCCCCCATCCTTGTCGAGGGCTCACCCATCTACAGGGTCCGTAGAATTTTGGACATGCGTCCTCGGGGCCGTGGTCACCAGTACCTCGTAGATTGGGAGGGGTACGGTCCTGAGGAGAGGAGTTGGGTTCCCTCTCGGGACGTGCTGGACCGTGCGCTGATCGAGGATTTCCTCCGTTGCCGCCAGGTTTCCTCCTCGAGTGCGCCAGGAGGCGCTCGGTGAGTGGGGGGGTACTGTCATGTACTGTCATGTTGTGTCTTGTCTCTGTCCTTTCCCTTCACCCTGTCTCCCTCTGCTGGTCGTTGTTAGGTTACCTTTTCTCCCCCGCTTTCCCCCAGCTGTTCCTTGTCTCCTCTGACTACCCATTCACCCCGTTTCCCACCTGTTCCCGTTTTCCCTCTGATTAGGTCCCTATATCTCTCTCTGTTTCTGTTCCTGTCCTTGTCGGATTCTTGTTTGTTGTGTTTCATGCCTGAGCCAGACTATCGTCATGTTTGCTGTAACCTTGTCCTGTCCTGTCGGAATCTGCCGGTCTATCTGAGCCTACCTATGTTTGGTTATTAAAGAAGCTCTGTTTAAGTTAGTTCGCTTTTGGGTCCTCATTCACTCACCATAACAAGATGGTTAAAATTGATGGGAAGATGGATGGAGCCAAATACAGGACCATTCTGGAAGAAAACCTGATGAAGTCTGCAAAAGACCTGAGACTGGGACGGAGATTTGTCTTCCAACAAGACAATGATCCAAAACATAAAGCAAAATCTACAATGGAATGGTTCAAAAATAAACATATACAGGTGTTAGAATGGCCAAGTCAAAGTCCAGACCTGAATCCAATCGAGAATCTGTGGAAAGAACTGAAAACTGCTGTTCACAAATGCTCTCCATCCAACCTCACTGAGCTCGAGCTGTTTTGCAAGGAGGAATGGGAAAAAATGTCAGTCTCTCGATGTGCAAAACTGATAGAGACATACCCCAAGCGACTTACAGCTGTAATCGCAGCAAAAGGTGGCGCTACAAAGTATTAACTTAAGGGGGCTGAATAATTTTGCACGCCCAATTTTTCAGTTTTTGATTTGTTAAAAAAGTTTGAAATATCCAATAAATGTCGTTCCACTTCATGATTGTGTCCCACTTGTTGTTGATTCTTCACAAAAAAATACAGTTTTATATCTTTATGTTTGAAGCCTGAAATGTGGCAAAAGGTCGCAAAGTTCAAGGGGGCCGAATACTTTCGCAAGGCACTGTATATTGAAGCAACATCTCAAGACATCAGTCAGGAAGTTAAAGCTTGGTCGAAAATGGGTCTTCCAAATGGACAATGACCCCAAGCATACTTCCAAAGTTGTGGCAAAATGGCTTAAAGACAGAGTCAAGGTATTGGAGTGGCCATCACAAAGCCTGACCTCAATCCAATGGAACATATGTGGGCAGAACTGAAAAAGCGTGTGCGAACAAGGAGGCCTACAAACCTGACTCAGTTCCACCAGCTCTGTCAGGAGGAATGGGCCAAAATTCAACCAACTTATTGTGGGAAGCTTGTGGAAGGCTACCCCAAATGTTTGACCCAAGTTGAACAATTTAAAGGCAATTCTACCAAATACTAATTGAGTGTATGTAAAAATTTGACCCACTGGGAATGTAATGAAAGGAATAAAAGCAGAAATAAATAATTCTCTCTACTATTATTCTGACATTTCACATTCTTAAAATAAAGTGGTGACCCTAACTGACCTAAGACAGGGAATTTTTACTAGGATTAAATGTCAGGAATTGTGAAAAACTGAGTTTAAATGTATTTGGCTAAGGTGTATGTCAACCTCTGACTTCAACTGTATATAGACAGGTGTGGGCCTTTTCAAATTATGTCCAATCAATTGAATTGACCACAGGTCTCAAGGATGATCAATGGAAACATGATGCACCTGAGCTCAATTTTGAGTCTCATAGCAAAGGGTCTGAGTATTTATTTATTTATTTATTTTAGTAATATGTATATATTTTAATTGTTTGTACTTTTTACCCCTTTTCCTCCCCAATTTCGTGATATCCAATTGATATTTACAGTTTTGTCCCATCGCTGCATCTCCCGTACGGATTCGGGAGAGGCGAAGGTCAAGAGCCATGCGTCCTCCGAAACACGACACTGCCAAGCCGCACTGCTTCTTGACACACTGCTCGCTTAACCTGGAAGCCAGCCGCACCACTGTGTCAGAGGAAACACTGTACAGCTGGCGACCAAAGTCAGCGCGCATGCGCCTGGCCGCCACGCTGAACCAATTGTGCACCTCCTCATGGGACTCCTGGTCGCGGCCAGCTGCGACACAGCCCGTAATCAAACCCAGATCTGTAGGGACACTTCCAGCACTGCGATACAATGTCCTAGACCGCTGTGCCACTCGGGAGACCCCTGTTTTTATTTTTAATACATTTGCTAAAATGTCAACCTGTTTTCGCTTTGTCATTATGGGCTACAATGTGTAGATTGATGAGGAAAACATTTAATTGAATCAATTTTAGAATAAGGCTGTAACGTAACAAAGTGTATAAAAAGGGAAGGGGTCTGAATACTTTCTGAATGCACTGTAACTGATGATTTAAAAAACAGACAATAATACACCTCATGGAACAGCGGGGACTGTGAAGAGACACACACACACGCCTACACATGATAATACACCCACTCTACACACAAGTACACCTGGATTTTGTATTATAGATATGTGGTAGTAGAGTAGTTGCCTGAGGGAACATACTTAATGTGTTGTGAAAAGTGTTATGAAATGTAATGTCATGTAATATGTTGCCTTAATGCAACACATTTTTTTACTTTGAGATTTGTGTATTGTTGTGAATTGTTAGATACTACTGCACTGTTGGAGCTAGGAACACGAGCATTTCGCTACCAATAACATTTGATTTGATTTAATGTTGCTGGACCCCAGAAAGAGTAGCTGCTGCCTAATGGGGATCCTTAATAAATACAACATAATACAAATCTAGCCCAATTCTAGGCACCTGCATAGTAGTATACCTTGGTCCCTCTAAGAGGCAGGAAGTGCTGGCGGTGGTGATCTGGGCCTGACGTTCCTCAGAGAGCTAGGCAGGGTCATTTTTTTATGATGACTGCGACAGAGATGTTGCTTAGAACACACTGTATCATTCAAACAGCTCATTGCATGGATGGTTTTAGAGGGCACCCTGAAGCACACACAGGTGTGGATTACCTTGTATGCTATAGCATTTCAAGTAGCATACAGTTGCAATGGAGGTTGAGATTTCCCAGGGATCCACTACATTTGCAATTATAGGAATAAAGATTTATGTTAATGAATAAAGAGTAGTAATAAAGTTGCCACCCGAAGAGGCGATACATTTTTTTCCTACATTCTTAACTCCATTTTACCGCTTGCTTCAGTGTAATATATAGCCTAATAAAAAATGCAATAAATTATGTATTACTGTCTACTGATGCTTTACACAACATTAATAAGAAGGGTACTTCAGCTCTTCAGTATGGGCCATTCTACTCTCAATGTTTGTCTATGGAGATTGTCAGCAACGGTTGTGGCTGAAATAGCCAAATCCACTCATTTGAAGTGTATCTTATAATGTGCTGGGGGTGTGTTTCCAGAAAAGCTAAAGAAGGCTCTCTTTGCTCTTTGGTGTGATGCCCGTTGAGTGTGGACGGAGATATTTGCGTTGATGCAATGTCTTTAGGATTGTTGGGTATGTTGGCAACCTTCATGTGGTATGCTTCAAAAGGAAAGTCAAATGCATAAAGTAAACTCTGTTAAATCAATTCAAGTTAAATGTACACTCTGCCGCATGCTATCAATGTTACCATATTTTTCTTATTTAATTCTACAGATTTTACAGAATTGACAGACTTCCACAAAGGTGCTTGCAGTTGGAAATGTTTCACAACATACCTTTTTAATAAAGATTTAGTTGTCAACTGTCAAAACATACTTTTTGTCATAAGTAGCCTCCTCATACTTAGTTATGATACTTCCCAAGATGTATGTGGAAGTAGACCACTGACAAAGGAGAAACGAAGATGGACTCATCAAACAAGGGAAAGGACAGTCGTGGAGCAACATCAACCACTAGAGAGCAGCATTGTTATGGACATAGCACCCACATTTTTCCTTTTGAACTGGGAGAGCGAAATATGTCAGCATTTTGCTTAATTGGTCCAACTAGGGAAGCGGAACCCTGAATTTCTGAGATATAGGAAATGTAATCGTAAGTGGAAACTCAATCCTCCAGAGAGCAACAACCTTAGTTTCATTATGAAACAGGAAATTATTTGAATAATATCACTAATTTCCCTTTTCAAGGAATGGGATTTTTCTGCAATGTCTGACTTTCTGGGATCTATTCAATAACAAGGATTTTCAAAGAACCATGACATTGCTATAAGAGAAATAGACTAAGTATGCAAGTTGCAAGGACAAGTGTTGACATTCACATGCTTTCCAGGGTTATGTGTTATAGGAAGGGAGTCCATGTTTTGAGAAACTCTTTCTGAGATATTAATATTCCCTACAGGGTTTGATCTCGGGGGCCAAGTGGCCATTGGCATCTCTCATTGGAAGAGTCCATTCCCTCCCAGAGGTCACCCCCTGTGTGACAGTCCTGATGGGGTTCGCTCCGAGGCCTCTGCTGCCACAGCCCCGCATCTCCCTGAGTACCAAGAGCCAGTGTCCTGTCCTGCCTCCCTGTCAATCAACCCGATATCATCCCACTGCAGCGCCAGCCAGGAGACCATCAGCGACAGCAGCACAAGTAAGGTTTCACCTTTCAACTTTGAACCCTGACTTCATTCTAATCTCAGCTCTGTGGTTTGGTCACTAGCAATCCGGCCTAGAAACGGCTTTATCCTGCCTAAGCTCAGAACCTTTGGCGTTCGGGGTAAATTGGTTCTGAGTTGCACAGAAGAGAGTATCCTGGAATCACATTATAGTGTGAACACACCTGGATCGTTCCATATCATTTCACCAAGTCATTACACCCACTATCTCAGATTGTTCTGAAATTATTTATGTAGTTAGAAACAGATAAGATGTCCTGCAGCATTATTTTGTTGAAATATAATTTGTTGAAATATAATTTGATCTCTGAGAAATTAAGCTAATTGATTGCATCCACATTGCCAATTTTTTATTTAGAGGATTCATATAATACTCAATAAATAAATTACAGTGGGGCGATGGTGGTCTGTGAGTGGCTTTTGACAATTTCTCTGGATTCCTCATGTCTAACTCATTGTTAGAAAAAAGTTTGGTCCAAATTGGATGTTAGGCACTATATTTATTGAATATTATATGAACCCTATACATTTAAAATGGCAAATTTGGGTGCAATAAATTAGCTTAATATCTCAACAAAATAATGTAGCAGGAATGATAATCTTATGTTTCTAACAACAGAAAGAATTTCCGAACAATCTGAGATGGTGGGTGTAAAAATTCAGTGCTTGAAACAAATATGGTTGTTACATAAGCATAAACACATTCTATTTCTGGTTAGTACCCGTGGGGGGAAAAGTACCCAGTTGTGATACTTAAGTAAAAGTACAGATACCTTTTAACAGGAAGTTACTCAAGTAAAAGTTAGTCACCCAGTAAAATACTACTTGAGTAAAAGTCAAAGTATTTAGTTCTAAATATACATGTACTTAAGTATCACAAGTAAATGTAATTGCTAAAATATGCTCAAGTATCAAAAGTAAAAGTATACATCTCTTCAAATTCCTTATATTAAGCAAACTAGATGGCACCCTTTTATTGTTTTAAACGTATGTACATGATGTACAGATAGCCAGTGGCACACTCCAACACTCAGACATTATTTACAAATGATGCATTTTGTGTTTATTGAGTCTGCCAGATAAGAGGCAGTAGGGAGGACCACGTGTTCTCTTGATAAGTGCGTGAATTTGACCATTTTCCTGTCCTGCTATGCATTCAAAATGTAACAAGTACTTTTGGGTGTCAGGGAAAATGTATGGAATAAAAAGTAAATCAATTTTATTTAGGAAAGTGAAGTAAACATTGACAACAAAAAAAATAGAATACAGATACCCCCCAAAAAAAGTCTTAATTAACTCCTTTGGAGATCGGTGTCCCTTCCACGGGACGGTTAAGGCTAATGCGAATAGCATGAGGTTGTAAGTAACAAGAACATTTCCCAGGAAATAGACATATCTGATATTAGCAGAAAGCTTAAATTATTGTTAGTCTAACTGCACTGTTCAATTTACAGTAGCTATTACAGTGAAAGAATACCATGCTATTGTTTGAGAGTGCACAATTTTGAACATGAAAAGTTATTAATAAACAAATTATAAAATGGTTCATTGGATCAGTCTAAACCGTTGCACATACACTGCTGCCATCTAGTGGCCAAAATCTAAATAGCACCTGGGCTGGAATAATACATTATGACCTTTCTCTTGCATTTCAAAGATGGTGCAAAAAAATACAAAATAATGTTTTTTCTTTCTTCTTTGTATTATCTTTTACCAGATGTATTGTGATATTCTCCTACATTCCTTTAAAAATTTCACAAACTTCAAAGTGTTTCCTTTCAAAGGGTACCAAGAATATGCATATCCTTGCTTCAGGGCCTGAGCTACAGGCAGTTAGATTTGGGTATGTCATTTTAGGCGAAAATTGAAAAAAAGGGGCAGATCCCAGAACTTTAAAGTATTTTTAATTAAGTACTTTACACCACTGGTTAGCAGACTGTGTTCCAGTTGGATCCTGCCTGAAAGCAAATTGTTAAAATAGTGTTACTAACATGGTAAAGCGTACAACAGACTTGAAAACACACTTTTGGCAAGCAGCCAGCTATTATATATGTAGGGTTTGTTTAATTTGCAGTAGCGTGACACTCACTCTGAGTGTTGCATGCAAGTAGGGTAACTAATGGTAGAATTTTTTAAGGGATTCCTCCTTTTAAAATATACACACTCTATACAACAATTGTGTGTGTGCATCAATGTGTTTATGTGCATGTGTCTGAGGTGCTGGCTTTAAAAAACACATTGACACCCAGAGCAGCAGCAACTGTCATTCCTTTGGTCAACAACCACACTGATAGAGCCAGCCCTGCTCCGATTGGCTACCCTCAAAGCTCCTGTCCCACGGATTGGCTGACGGGGATAACTGATTAAGAATACTGATTGTCTTGCAGCTCTCTTGCACTCCCCCTCACTCTCTCCCTCTCTCTGCATAGACATTCTGCTTGTATTTTTCCCTGAGAGAAGATCTAAGCTGGTCTGCATCTGTTTCTTCCTGAGCTTTGCCTCGTGCCGGCTGGACAGAGGTTTATATAATCTGAGGGATGTTTTGGGGATGAGCAGAGTGGTGTGTGTGTGTGTGTGTTTGTGTGTGAGGGAGCTCAGAAGCTAGAGCAGAGCGCTGCGGTGCTCGGGAGTGGAGGTAAACATGGGGAATGCAGCTAATTGCCTCTGCAGAAGGTCCTTTTCCTTTTCCAGCTGCGGGGTCTTTAGTACGGGAGCCAAGTTTAGCTAGTTGTAGCTACTGTAGCGCTTGCGGAACCTCCGCTGGGTCGGCCCCCGGGCTGTCGTCCTCTCCTGTTGCCCTCTGAGGGGTTGAAGCTCTCTCCCTCTCTACCCTGCATGGTGAGTGCTGCAGGCAACTTGTTTTAGACCCACAGCAGTGTTGTTGTTTTTTCCCTCTGTAGTGGTTTTGCTGCAGTGATCTCTCTCTCTCTCTGTCGCTCTCGCTCACCCACCCCCCCCTCTCTGTTTCGATCTATTTCTTTCTCTGTCCCTCACTCATATGCTATGACCCAAATGTACTCTTCTTTTACTGTCTATCATCTCTGTTCTCTTTTCACACTATTGTGTTCCTGAACCGTACAGGCATTTGACCTTCACACACGCATACACACACACACTCACTCCTTCTTTCTCCCATCTCTCCTTGGCTCCCATTCCCCCCTTCTCTCTCTCCCGTATCGCCCTCCCTCCCACACGGTTTCACTCCGGGGGTTGTAAATGAGCTGTGTGTCCAAAGTGTAGCACTCCTCCATTATGCATGGTTCAGAGAAGGAGAAGTGGGTCAGGGATCAGTGGAGACGCCGTGTGTCCAAGCTCTGTTTCCCATCTGACAGGTGTGAAACGGCCATTGTGTTGCCCCGGGGCCTGATGGAGCCTGGAGGTCTGTTGTCCCCTGACTGTGCTGGTGTAGTGGTACAGAACCCTCCTCTGTCTTCCTGGTCCCCATGGCAACCATCCCCCCCCTTTTCTATTTTCCGCTCACTTACCCAACCAGCTAGCCTACTGTGAGCTGTCATGCTAAGGCAAGGTTATGTCATATGAACTGAGGAGGCGCTAGCGATTTCATTGGGGAATCATTTTTTGCAAGAAAGATTTCTCTACTGACAATCCATCAGTGGTTATGATTCAGGGTTACAAATCAACTAGCAATACTGTTATACTGTAGCATTTTTCATTTAATTCAAAAGTCATTTTCGCAGCATAACTAGCAGTTCATGCACTTCGTTGCAAAACATCTTAATATTCAACAAAAGTTTTATTGTACCCAAGAATGTAAGCCTGGAATCCTTGGGCTTGTTTCCTTGATGCGTGGAGAAGTCCGCTAAATAGTTATTTGAAAACCAACCGAAACTAGCTTCGACTATTTATTTGAACCCTACTTCTGATTTTTAAGTATTCTCATGTAGCCTAGATTGTTGGTTAATCGGTGTGTCTGACTGGGTATCATGCAACATTTGCTGTTGTCTGTCCTGTTCAACAGTTTTAGATTGTTTGTAGATTCCATGATGAATATATTGTGTAGGTGGTCTAGTTTTTGACGAGTTCACCATTTCCATACATTCAGATCCAAAAATGGGCGTCCATCCCAAAATATCTCGGTGCTCTGTCTGTTTTCCTCTGCTGCCAAGGCTGAGGTGACCTCACCAGTAGCTTATGTTACAAATGAATGGAGATTCCGTATGAATTCAGGACAAAGAAATACCATGATTTTTTGGGATTTTCACTATTTTATTCATATCATTTTTCTTTGGGGGAGGTATTGTTGACATATTTGACATTTGTATCTAAAAGTATAATTGAGGAAAAAAAGTTGGCATATTTATAACATTTTGTCCTGGTTTCATATGGAATTACTCAAATGCAGGTGTGACAGAGAGTCTTATAATGATACAGATTAAATGAGTGCCGACTGTTTAAGCCATAGAATTACATACAGAATCACATGAATTATAGGACCACTAAGAGCTCAGCTCACTAAATTTATGTGCTCATAAATACCATGAAATGTGAAATAAATATTCTGAATCAATACTAGCCAATCTCTTTTTCATCATGTAAGAGGTAACATTTATGGGAATGAGGGAAAAACAATTTGACTCTTGACAGAAGGATTATTTTGTAGGAAACACTACTTTTGTGAATAGTTAGATATTACTGCACAGTTGGAGCTAGGAACACAAGCATTTCGCTACACCCACAATAACATCTGCCTGTGTTACATGTGTAATTGACCCAAAAAAATGTATTTGCTGTGAATTGTGAGCCAGGCTAAATAATGTTAGCTAAACAGTGGCGATTTTAGCATGTAAATCTTGGTGGGGCAAACAAAATAAAATGTGGGATGCATGCCAGCAAAGCCACAACACAACACTAAACAATACATTTATTGCACTATAACAGTGACCACAAACTGGTAGGGCCTACATGTATTTTGTATTTAACCTTTATTTAACTAGGCAAGTCAGTTAAGAACAAATTCTTATTTACAATGATGGCCTAGGAACAGTAGGTTAACTGCCTTGTTCAGGAGCAGAATGACAGATTTTTACCTTGTCAGCTCGGCAATTCTAACTAGCAACCTTTCAGTTACTGGCCCAACGCTCTAACCACAAGGCTACCTGCCGCCCCAATAAAGCTGTCATACATAGAGTCCCAACACCTTACCACTGCTACACTTGGCTTTCAGCGGAGCCTTGTCTGGCAGCGAAGAAAGTTAATTCAGCCTCATTTACTGCCTTTTAAAAAAACATAGCTGATATGGCTGACTTGCTTAAACAAATGTGGTTTCTACTGACAATTGAGATATACAAACTATGGCATAAGAGGACGACAAGCGGATAAGAGGCAATCCATCATTTCGATTAATGAGCGAGCAACAACGGACGTAGTCAATAACTATTTGTTCAGCACTTTTGAAATGTACAGCGACAGAATTCCGAACATGGGCCGTTCTTAGTGTACTCCCTGTACAACAAGTCAGAACCGTATGAAAAATAAAGGGGGCACATAAACAGACAATGAAAGCTCTTACAATATTCAATTATTATATTTCTCTAAAACAGGTTATAGGCTACATGTGCACCACCTAGTTAGAACAGTAGATCAAATTAAGAGGTGAAAATAGACAAAATTATTAGGGTAGGCACACTGAACGCCGTTTGGGTCTTTGCGTGTCAAAAATATACATGTCATACAACACTATTTGACGCATTAAATAAGCTTTTAATTTGACAAGTCAACTTACACAATTCTATTATAGAATCTTGTGTGTGCTGAATTTGCACGTGCAAGCCAAGCGCCACCACTACTATTAGTAGCACTGTACAAAACAAATTTGCAAATAGCCACACACCTGCCACAAACGATGTGTTTACAATACCACGTTGGTGAAAATTAAACAAAATATTAAGATGAGGCACATGGGCTACTAACAGCTTACTACACAACATACACTTAGTATTACTTTTTTAGCTACAGTATGCATATCTCCCTTGCATATTACATTATTTATGCTGCAGCATACAATACATTTTTGGACTCACCTTGTGAAGGTGGAGCGGCGGTCCTTTGTGGGCAAATTTTGTCATCAAAGTCTTGCATTCTCTGGATTTATGGTGGGTACACTGGGGGAAAAACAGGGGTTGCTTTGCAATGTTGCAGTCAGACACTGATTTCTTACAAACCACTCATTGATGAATTTGTGATTTCCAACTTGTTGTGTAATCTTTATATCCAATGGCCGATGAGCACCGTTACATTTTATCTATAATTTCTATTCATTATTTCTCTTCATATATGACAGGGATTAAAAATGATTTGCCAGTAGATTTACTTCATTCATGGTGAAGACTTGCTAGCTAAGACTTTGAAAGTAAGATGCTGACATGATCAGTCCAATCAAAGCTACTCTACATATAACGTGATTTGACGTCATTTTATCTGTGGCCAATGATCTTGAGACTTGTAATATAACTCTATGGCAGGACCCAAAGGACTGAAATTTTGGATGTCTACTCTTACTAAGGACTTAAACTTGGCGATGACATAGTGTCCCAATGAGTGACAGAACACTGAGCCAATCTCGGCGCAATGCTCCTATTTTCTGCTGGCTCGCCCCACCACCACAGAAAGCACTGAGCTGGGCTGAAACACCTCCATTTTGGAGCTGTCTCACGCAATAAAACCAAAAATATACCATGTTTGTCGCCACTGTAGCTAAATGGTGCAGCTTTACTCACAGATTAGCAAATAAAGTCACCTAAGAATCACTGTAGTCCCATGTTACATTTCCTGAGTGTAATTTCATTACATCCACTGAATGTAACTTCGTACTTTGTTTTGCTGTCTGCTAACTTCATTGCATCTTGGTAATGGCCCCCATTCCTGGAGGAATAGAGCCTATTTTTCCCTCCATGTGGTAGACTCAATCACTAACTTAATAACCTGTCAAGTAAGACTGCTTACCTGTTCATGTGCAGAGGCCATGAGCCACTGTTGGTGCTATCTGGGATCCTTGGAACTTCCCTGCCCTTACTCTAACCAGTAACCGTTTTAAATTTCAACTTCAATGGGGTGTCGTCAGAGTTGGGAAATCCCAAGGATCCCATTTAGACTTTTCCCATGAGCCAGTCTATTTGTCCTGCAATTAGCTGGTGATGTGATGCAGCACACCTGAATGTAATGTACTTCTCATTATCAATCAGAAGTTTCTGATAATACACTTTCTGATAATACACTGAATAGTACTATGTGTTTGTGACTGTACAATGGTTTTGTGTGAGGAAACTACTTAAACCAACTAGCTTAGCCTGAACATCCTCCTGAGATAGCTAGCATAGCAACATGTTAGCAATGGCTTGGCCTCCACGCTTATGGCATGGATTACCACATGACAATTGCCATTTTGTGTGTGTACCTTGGGTCAGGATTTTGGCCGATATGCTCATTTACTCTGCACTGTGACTGTCTGACTCGGTGTAAATCAGTTTGTGTGTGTGAGTCTCAGTTGGTAGAGCTTGGTGCTTGCAACACCAGGGTTGTAGGTTTGATTCCCATGGGGGACCAGTATGGGAAAATGTATACACTCACTACTGTTGATCTGGATAAGAATATCTACTAAATGGCTATAATGCGTGTGTGCTGCTACCTAGTGGTCACTCAGAGGCAACAGAGCCACTGTTGTTAATTATTGATTGGCTTTATGTTTCTCTATGGACACCTAGGCTTCTATGCTGATATCATATCTTATCATCCAACCTAGATCAACCTAATGGTCTATTAATGGGCCAATCATCTTGTTCAATATTTATAATTTTCCAGGGTCTAATCTACTGACTAGTTAATATAAATCATGTAAAGTATATCTTAAATGTAAAGTGTTTTTCTCAATGTTGTGAATTGTGCTTAATCTTGAACTTAGAGGGTATTGTGGTAGTTGTGGTAACAGCACGATACAGACCTTGTGTTTGGAAGTAGCAGGTCATTTCGATTTTGATGGGCACAGATGGAATTTTAAAGTGTGCAAATGATATGCTTTGATGTGTCAATTCAGACCGGCAGAGCTGCGTTAGACAACTCTTTCAAATATGAATGTTATTATGGATGGAATCATTCGATTTCTATAGTGCCCTGGCTTTTATCACTCACATCTCCTCTGGGGCTGCAGTAACCTCTACTCGCGCTATAAAATAACCCCTAGCAGCTGATGGCTGAGTGAAACGTTTATTACAACTGAAGTCACGGAGGGAACCCGACCATCGATTTCATCCAGGAAGAAAGAGTTCGTGGTGGTTTTATTACCTGCTGTTATTTCAATACCTCAGCCACTGCGGGAAGGGAGCGTTCTCCCTCCCACTCCTTCTCTGTATGTCTGGGGCTCAGCAGAAATATTTTGCTGAGTCGCGGAGCTGTCACAAAGGGAAATTCAGCGTTCAGACCAGCGACGACCTTCCCCAGAGCCTCGTCAGATGGACGAGTGGGTCACAGACCTCTTCAGAGGGGTTGTTGTTAGCCTACTTACTAGGCCATGTTAGATAATGGCTCCTCTCAGCGGGTGCACAGGATCACTTCAGGGCACGCAATTTATTTCTCTGATCAATTGCATTAGTGTCAACAATGTGCAAACAATATAGCTCAGTGTTTGTATTATTTATTTTATACAGGCTTTTTTGCTCATCTTTATTAAAGGGTGTCAATTATTTCAGGCCCGACTGTATAGAGATAGATATATCTATACATCTTCTTTGGGGCCACTGTAAAGTTTACTCATGATTTGCATGTCTGTATAATAGTGATGGGGGTGTATTATTTTGGGACAATATTATATCAATATTTGACACAAAGTATTTTATTTGACATTTTTTGCTACTATTGGTAGCGTTAGCTAGCGCTATCGGCTGTGGGCCTACCTGCGCCAAAACGCTGGTATTTACCTCCTATATCTTGTTCTCCATCTTCTTTTTAAATATTAAGCCAACATGGTTTCAGCACTTTTATTTCCCTGACTGATCAACACTAATTTTCTCATGGCTCTCTCGTCCCGCTGCAGCAGACATATGGTGAGCAATATGTTTGAAACATCAAATCACAATAATATCACAGTATCGAATCACAATAATATCACAGTATCGAATCACAATAATATCACAGTATCGAATCACAATAATATCACAGTATCGAATCGCAATACAATCACAGTATCGCATCGCAATAAAATCACAGTATTGCATCGCAATACATATAGAATCACAATGCATATAGAATCACCATACATATCGAATCACACTGCAAATAGAATCACCATACATATAGAATCACAATGCATATAGAATCACCATACATATAGAATCACACTGCATATAGAATCACCATACATATAGAATCACACTGCATATAGAATCACACTGCATATAGAATCACCATACATATCGAATCACAATGCATATAGAATCACCATACATATACAATCACACTGCATATAGAATCACCATACATATAGAATCACACTGCATATAGAATCACACTGCATATAGAATCACCATACATATACAATCACACTGCATATAGAATCACCATACATATCGAATCACACGGCATATAGAATCACCATACATATAAAATCAGACTGCATATAGAATCACACTGCATATAGAATCACCATACATATAGAATCACACTGCATATAGAATCACACTGCATATAGAATCACACTGCATATAGAATCACCATACATATCGAATCACAATGCATATAGAATCACCATACATATAGAATCACACTGCATATAGAATCACACTGCATATAGAATCACCATACATATACAATCACACTGCATATAGAATCACCATACATATCGAATCACACGGCATATAGAATCACCATACATATAAAATCAGACTGCATATAGAATCACACTGCATATAGAATCACCATGCATATAGAATCACCATACATATAGAATCACACTGCATATAGAATCACACTGCATATAGAATCACCATACATATCGAATCGTGAGATTTGCCATACATTATCATATCGGCACCTAAGTATGGAGATGATAATATTGTGAACTCCCTGGCATTTCCCAGCCCTACTATATAGGGCTCTGAATTCACCTATCTCCCATTTCCTAACCAACAGAAGATGTCTCCTGAAGGTTTGATAAGGTCTCAAAAGTTACAATGTAAATGTTCCATCTCCCTTACGGTTAGGTTATTTTATTTGTATTTTTATTTTATTGAACCTTTTATTTAACTGTGGGTTTTTATTTTACTTTATTTACTGAGCTCTGATAATACCCCTCACCCTCTCTTCTGTCATCTGTTTTCCACTAAATGTGGGGCCTCAGTCTTTACTGATGGTGGATTGGATTATATGATGAACTCTCTCCCTCTCCTCTCTCTCTATTTTTCTCTCTTTCGCTCTCTCTCTCTCTCTCTCTGTTTCTCAACTCCAGGTGTGAGTTTCTCTCTACATGGGGCTGAGCTCCAATGGCAGAGCCCCCACAGACGCAGAGTTCTGCGGGCCCCGGCCCCTGGGGTTGAGGCTGCGGATTTCTCCTTCCCCCCCAACAGGTCGCCAGTCAGAATGGAGGAGTCCTTGGCTGGGGCTCCTGATTCCCCCAGCACACAGGACAACGTGCCACCCCCCGGTAAGCCATTTGGCACCTCCTTCAAGGGGTACCTCAACCAAATAACATTACTATAATGTAACTGTTGTGCAGCATCTTTTTTTATTTATTTATTTATTTTTTCTCACCAATTGTTAGTAGTTACTATCTTGTCTCATCGCTACAACTCCCATATGGGCTCGGGAGAGATGAAGGTCGAAAGCCATGCGTCCCCCGAAACACAACCCAACCAAGCCGCATTGCTTCTTAACACAGCGCGCCTCCAACCCTGAAGCCAGCCGTACCAATGTGTCGGAGGAAACACCGTGCACCTGGCTACCTTGGTTAGAGCGCACTGCGCCCGGCCCGCCACAGGAGTCGCTGGTGCGCGATGAGACAAGGATATCCCTGCCGGCCAAACCCTCCCTAAACCGGACGACGCTAGGCCAATTGTGCGTCGCCCCATGGACCTCCCGGTCGCGGCCCCAGAGTCTCTGGTGGCACAGCTAGCGCTGCGATGCAGTGCCCTAGACCACTGTGCCACCCGGGAGGCCCCAGCATATTTTTAAAGAGCAAATTTTATGAGACAAAAAAAACTTTTGTGAAGTTGAAATCTGAGTGGTAGTCATGCACTTCATTTAAAAAAAAATGTTTTTTAAGATTTTTGTCTATGTTAATTTTTTTGTTAGATTAAGTAAATTAGGAAGTAATCTAGGTGTCTACAGAATCAGAAACATATTGAGGGTTTGACGAATGACGCTGAGTTTTCTGCTGATGTTCTGTCCAGTTTTGAAGGATGTGAAGTTGTTAATGGAGAGTTTGGAGGGACTGAGCACTCCGTCCAAAGATGGAGACTCGACCCTGCTCGACCCCGGGACCAGTAGCATCCTGGACGACAACACCAGGACTGACCCGGCACCAGAGGTGAGAGGTCAATTACAGGTGTGTCCGTAAAGCACGTATGGTCGATGTGGGTTGAAGCTGGCTGCTGTCAGTGTTATTCTTATCCTCCATGGGGGAACTGTAAAGACGTTTAGTCTTCTTAGGGTGAGCTCATTGGTTTCTTACTACGGTAGTGTGATATATAACCCTTGGAAGGGCATATTTAGATCTTGTGCTTATGAGCAAAGCACTTTAGCTCAACCGCCTCTGTAAATGTTAAGCAGTGCTAATGGTAAAATATATTAAAGTCACTTTGGGTCAAAACAACCTTATAGTGGTTACTCCCTCCCTCTGTTTCTCTCCCCAGGTAGGGAGAAGTAGGTCCAGTGGCTTGTGCTTCAGCGATGGCAAGTGCCACATCGACTACATCCTGGTTTACAGGAAGTCCGGTCCGCAGTCGGAGAAGAGGGAAATATTTGAGCGCAACATCCGGGCCGAGGGCTTGCAGATGGAGAAGGAGGCGAGTACTACGTAGTATTACAGTAACATACTATTACAGTAACAGTATATTATAGTATGACAGTATTACAATAGTCACTGAAGCTCTGCCTGTCACTCATAAACCAATACAAATGTGCTGATGGCAAGTTTCATCCTCAATCCTGTTTAGAAGGAGCAGGGAAGCAATTGTGCTGAGAGTGTGTGTGTGTGTGTGTGTGCGTGCGTTTTTGCATGTGTGTGAGTGGCTGATGCCTAGTGTGCTGACGCAGTAACATCAAGGTCATCACGTGGAGCATTCAAAGAGACTATGCTTCTTCTCTCTTTTAACAGCATAATTTGCTGTCAGACTGCTTAGGATGACAACAAGATGCAAGGCAGAATTCTGCTTGAAATTATCAGAGAATGCAGTACTGACTATATAACTGTGCTACTGGGATTTTGAAGAAATCAAACTCACATAGTTTGGTATCTTTTAAAGATCCTAGTAAAAACTATTCCACAGCCATGACAGTGAAGGCCTGTGAACTGTTCTGAGATCAGTCACAGGAAATTGATGTCACAGGAAATGATGAGAGAGAAAAGAAAATCAATATTTCAACTGTCCCTTTCCTCTTTACGTCCAGGTATGTCCATAAACCTCTACTCTTGAAGATTAGTCCAAATGAGGACTAAAAGAGATCCAAATAAAGTCAAATCTACTGAAGCTCGATACATGTGTGGCAACATGATTTAGAATAGAAACATTTTCATTTAAAACATTCGATTTTATATTATTCACATTTTTTCACGTGCTAAGAAACTGTTCTAAGAAATATTATCAACAGGACGCAATACTTCTAATGCTGGGTCTTTTCCCCTCAAACAGTTGTCTGTGTGCAACAGTGATGTGATCTTCCTGAAGGTGCATGCTCCCTGGGAGGTGCTGTGTCGCTACGCAGAGCTTATGAGCATTCGGATGCCGTTCAGGTGGGGAGACGAACACACAGCCTCTGTAGTTCCGGACACTCACACACATAAATCACATCGACAGACACTGCCTGTCTCTCTCTCTCCCTCTCTCGCTCTGTCTCGCTCTCTCACTCTCTCTCACTGACTCTCTCTGTCTCGCTCTCTCTCGCTCTCTCTCGCTCTCATACTATGAGTCTACAATTATTTGCAATGCACTTTTATTTTCTGTATTTCTTCATGTTTGTTAGATAGAATCTGACCCCTCTAGAGCACTCTCACCATTCTAACACATGTGAGCACCGGTACATGTGTTCCAAGGCTTAAGTGACCTAGACTGCTAGACCGCCCCAGGCCACTGCAATGCATTAATGCACTGAGATTTTTAATAGTTGATAATGTTGTGGGAGTTTTCAGGAGGAAAATCTACTACATGCATCGACGGTACAAGTTCATGAGTAGGTGAGTGCGAATTGATTTATTGATTTGAATTTTGGGGCACAACCCTAATGTTAATGGTCTCTGGCTGTGTGTGATGTGGTTTGGGGTTTTCTGTCACCATCCAGGATGGAGAAGAGAATCAACAGATTTCGAGGATGGCTGCCTCGCAAACCCATGAAGTTTGACAACAACACCCTCCCTGACCTGGAGGAGAACGAGAGCTTTACCGCCCCCTTCAGTCGCTCCAGAATACATCAGTGAGTGTGTGTGTGTGTGTGTGTGTGTGTGTGTGTGTGTGTGTGTGTGTGTGTGTGTGTGTGTGTGTGTGTGTGTGTGTGTGTGTGTGTGTGTGTGTGTGTGTGTGTGTGTGTGTGTGTGTCCACCACCACCAGTCTGGTATATGTTTTTTCCTCACTAACTTAAAGGTGAAAATGAATCAATGTCTTCCATTTTTAAACCACAATTCTTAGTTTTGGGTACCACATTTTTGTGATGTAAACAAATGAACAAAATTTCCTTGTGGGTGTGGTCCAATTTTAGGGGCCTTTTTGGGGGGGCTCACAAGCGCCCGTCGAGGCAAAATGATATAGAATGCACTGAGATGACATCAGGCCAAAATGGTGTGCTTTTCCAAAGCTCAATCAATCCAACGGACTGGAACGGTCTAGAAGAAATATGATCTAGGATCCTTTTCTGTATCTATATTATGTTCCAGTTTCACCATTCACAACAAAGACACGTTCTTCAACAACGCCACCAGGAGTCGCATCGTCCATCATATCTTGCAAAGGGTCAAATATGAGGAGGGCAAAGACAAAATGGGTGAGATTGTCATCGTCATCTAACACAGTTACAAATGGCCTCTGGATAATACATTTACACTGTAATCATCTAGCAGATGCTCTTATCCAGGGTGATTTACAGGAGCAATTAGGGTTAAGTGCCTTGCTCAAGGGTACATTGACAGATTTTTCACCTAGTCGGCTCAGAGATTCGAATCAGCGACCTTTCAGTTACTGGCCCTACGCTCCTAACCGGTAGGCTACCTGGCACCTCTCCAAGTAGTACAAGTCCACTGCTAGATGTGTTCCACGTTTGAGATACAGCATGTCTCTGGTGTGTAGAGTTATTGACGGTGTCTTCATGTTCTTGTTCATGCTCCAGGGCTGAATCGTCTTTTGAGCAATAGTTCATACGAAGCAGCTTTTCCCCTTCATGAGGTAATGCACTGACACTTCACACATTGGCTTGGAAGAGAAATATCACGTGTAGGGTCTTCATTTGAGTCAGTTCACTACAGCAGGAAAATAATCCTGCAGCAACGGGAAATGTCAATTATTATTTGGTTTATTTAATGGACATTTTTGTAGGGGTTGATACATTTTTCATTGCGACAAATCAAGTCTGATATTTCAAAGTGGAAATTACCAACTTTAGAAGCATTTTTAAAACTCAAATACACTACAAGTTTGCATTTCCTGTCAGCAACAAAAAAAAGTGATCAAATTTAGATCCCACATCTGTAGATATGATGGTACATTACTTGTGTGTGTGTGTGTGTGTGTGTGTGTGTGTGTGTGTGTGTGTGTGTGTGTGTGTTAACAGGGGAGCTACAGAAGTAAGAACTCCATCCGGACGCATGGGGCAGAGAACCACAGACACTTGCTGTATGAATGCTGGGCCTGGTGGGGTGTGTGGTACAAGTACCAGCCACTGGACCTCATAAGGTACAACACTGTGTTAACACTCCTGCTCTAGAAGGACATCACGGGTCTAATACAATGTATTATCTGCACCTTGCAGGTTGTCCCTAGATCCTGCAAGCAATACAACTTCACCAGCCACATGTATTAAAGCCACATGAATGAATCAATGGAGTGAATTTACTAGATCATTAAAAACGTATGCAGCCACATTGCAGTGGTGGTACATAATGACGTTTGTCTCCTGGCGGTGTTGTCAGGCGGTACTTCGGGGAGAAAATTGGTCTCTATTTTGCCTGGCTGGGTTGGTACACTGGGATGCTGTTCCCTGCGGCGCTGGTTGGGCTCATGGTCTTCCTCTACGGCTGGTTCACCCTAGACCACTGCCAGGTCAGGTAATGTGAGCTCACCTAATACTCATTGGTCTTCTTTAATTAGGTTTTACCTCATTGTTTTACCTTAGTGAAGGATAAAAATATGTATAAAATACTATGTTTGGTCTTGTGTTCTTCAACTAGAAAAAATACCAAACAGTGCATGCTTTACACTGGTGTATATTTGGCCTTAGTCTGATAGAAGTCTATTACCAATGCTATCAATGTCTTAGTCGTGTGGCAACACTGACACAGGCTGATAAATGCACTAAGAATTGATGAGTGTATGGAACCAGGCTAAAGGTTGTCTGTGATTCTCCAGTAAAGAAATCTGCCAGGCCACTGACATCATCATGTGCCCCATATGTGACGAGTACTGCCCCTACCTGAGACTCTCAGACAGCTGCATCTATGCCAAGGTGACTTCCGTACTACCATGTTAAAAGTTTGCCCCAGACTGAGCACTGCTGACAAACATCAGGGCAGTTGTGGCTAATTCCGATCCTGGAGAGCCACTGGGTGATTCAAATGATTAACTAACGATGGTCATGAATTTAGTTGGGTTGAAACAAATTTTTTGACAAACATTTATTCCAGAGCTATGCCACAGTAACATAAGTTTAACACATTTAGCAAGGTAACCTTTTTACTTCACATTTTTGTCATTTAGCAGACGCTCTTATCCAGAGCGACTTGCAGTAGTGAATGCATACATTTTCATACTGGTCCCTCATGGGAATCGAACCCACAACCCTCGCTCTACCAACTGAGTTTACACGGGACTTTGTGATCTTTCTATACAAATGTGACTACTTTGTGTTTGCACTGAATTCATGTTTTCAGAATTCATTTCTCTAAGCAATTGCTATTGATGTGTTTCTTGGCTTTAGGTCACCCATCTTTTTGACAACGGAGCAACAGTTTTCTTTGCTGTATTCATGGCTGTGTGGGGTGAGTTTTTATCATTTATTATAAATATGATAGGTTCAATTTAAAACATCTAATTTTATTGAAAAATAAAGTTTAAGAACTAACTTACTCAACCGTTTTATGGATCAGCATTCCATGCTCACTATATTTAAGTGTCAGTATTTACAGTGAAGTGTTACAGGGTCCTCCTCAGCATTGCACAAGATCCCAGGCAAAAGGTGTATAGGGAGAGTTAGTGCAGGGCCCAGCCTCCTCATCGTCATAGCAGCAGGGTCTAGGCAGGGAGGATTCAGCCACTTCTACGTCATAACGACAGTAAGCCGGTGGTTTCACACTCTTCAAGTCCTCTGGAAGTTGAATGATGGAGGAAGGGACTGAAACATATGGAATACAGGTGTTATTAACATTGCCTCCTGTTTAGTCGATTGAAAGGTTGCATTTCAACCTGCTTAACTTTTGATTTCAGAATGTAGTGGGATCGAAAGTGTTCAGTGGATTTGATAAAACCAAAACAAACGTTTTTGTCAAACTACATACTTGCCTTGGTCAGTTCATTGATCACTGCACTGTCAAGGCAACATCCCTGGAATAGACCTACCTGTTGTGAGGAGCTTCCCCGTAGACGGCAGGTTTTTACGAGCCTGCTTTAGCCTCGTGTCAAAACTCCAGCACTTCAGCAGGCAGAACACAGCTAGGTAGAACTGCAGGCCAAAGGCCAACAGAAGCGCCAGCCAAATGAAGACCTGGGCGGCTGTGTGAGAAGACAGGTGGGGAAAAAGAGTTAGGGAGAGAAAGAGTGAGTGAGATAAAGGAAGAGAGCAAAGCTGGTAGACTGACATGGAGGAAGGGATGATCAAATGTCTACAGTTTATCCAAAATGTCCCTGGGGAAATGGACCCAGATTAGACCAAGCACCTCTGGACAAGCGCTCCTAATGGCCAGGGCCAAGCCCTTTGCAACGTATAGCAAAGTAACCATACAGAAGTTGTAGACTGTAACCAGTGTGGTGGAAAAAGGTAGTCCGATCTCAATATAAAAAGCTTTATTACGAGCATGCATGCAAGGGAAAACCAATTTGACTCGCTATTTGTTCTCCACAGACATTTTATACAGACCAAGGATGGGTGGGGTGTTTCACATGCACTTCAAATGAGTCCGGTACTTCTGCTTATCACCACAGATAGTAGACTCTGAGAAAGACCAATCATATCAAGGACATGTCCAGGTCATGTCAAATTAAAAATCGAATTTCCTCTTCCACACCAGTCCTCTTCCATCTGTTTTCCAGAAACGTACACAATTGAACAATAGGCATGAACAATGGCTTTAATACACTGTAGATACCTGACTGTAAGCTGCCCAAACACTAATCCATATTACCAGTCCTCTATTTTCCAGATAGTTCAAATGAGAAATACAAGTTGTGTGATGTATCTTCGACTCTTCTCAGGTGACTTCCAAAGCTGAGGTGGTGAGTGCGCTGCCAGACTGTGCTCATATTAAAATAGCTGTAACTCTTAGTTTTTCAATTATTGATTGCACTGCAAATTCAGACATTGTCTTCAGGGCTAATGGAAACCACTCTTATAAATTTCCTTGTCATTCATCTTTTATGGTGAGCAATTTATGGTATAGAGGGATTTAACTGCCACATACATTGGATCAGGTATTCATTACACACTCTACATATAATACTGTACTGTAAGTCAGCAATTTAAATTCAGTTTATCCAAGAATAATTAATTGACCAACACAAACAATGGAGCAATGCTCCAAGGTGCATTCTAGGCCATTTTCACATGCAATATATAGCACTTGATTTACAGTTGAAGTCGGAAGTCTACATTACACTTAGGTTGGAGTCATTAAAACTCATTTTTCAACCACTCCACAAATTTCTTGTTAACAAACTAGTTTTGGCAAGTGGATTAGGACATCTACTTTGTGCATGACACAAGTCATTTTTTCCAACAATTGTTTACAGACAGATTATTCACTTATAATTCAATGTATCACAATTCCAGTGGGTCAGAAGTTTACATACACTAAGTTGACTGTGCCTTTAAACAGCTTGGACAATTCCAGAACATGATGTCTTGGCTTTAGAAGCTTCTGATAGGCTACTTGACATCATTTGAGTCAATCGTAGGTGTACCTGTGGATGTATTTCAAGGCATACCTTCAAACTCAGTGGCAAAAGAAATCAGCCAAGACCTCAGAAAAAAATTGTAGACTTCCACAAGTCTGGTTCATCCTTGGGAGCAATTTCCAAACGCCTGAAGTTACTACGTTAATCTGTACAAACAATTAGTATGCAAGTGTAAACACCATGGGACCACGCAGGCTCCATGCCGCTCAGGAAGGAGACGCGTTCTGTCTCCTAGAGATGAGCGTACTTTGGTGCGAAAAGTGCAAATCAATCCCAGGACAACAGCAAAGGACCTTGTGAAGATGCTGGAGGAAACAGGTACAAAAGTATCTATATCCACAGTAAAACGAGTCCTATATCAACATAACCCGAAAGGCCGCTCAGCAAGGAAGAAGCCACTGCTCCAAAACCGCCATAAAAAAGCCAGACTATGGTTTGCAACTGCACGTGGGGACAAAGATCGTACTTTTTGGAGAAATGCCCTCTGGTCTGATGAAACAAAAATAGAACTGTTTGGCCATAATGACCATCGTTATGTTTGGAGGAAAATGGGGTAGGCTTGCAAGCCGAAGAACACCATCCCAACCGTGAAGCACGGGGGTGGAAGCATCATGTTGTGGGGGTGCTTTGCTGCAGGAGTGACTGGTGCACTTCACAAAATAGATGGCATCATGAAGAAGGGAAATCATGTGGATATTGAAGCAAGATCTCAAGACATCAGTCAGGAAGTTTACGCTTGGTCGCAAATGGGTCTTCCAAATGGACAATGACCCCAAGCATACTTCCAAAGTTGTGGAGAAATTGCTTAAGGACAACAAAGTCAAGGTATTGGAGTGGCAATCACAAAGCCCTGACCTCAATCCTAAAGAACATTTGTGGGAAGAACAGAAAAAGCGTGTGCGAGCAAGGAGGCCTACAAACCTGACTCAGTTACACCAGCTCTGTCAGGAGGAATGGGCCAAAATTCACCCAACTTATTGTGTGAAGCTTGTGGAAGGCTACCCAAAACATTTGATTCAAGTTAGCAATTTAAAGGCAATGCTACTAATTGAGTGTATGTAAACTTCTGACCCACTGGGAATGTGATGAAAACTGAAATAAATCACTCTACTATTATTCTGACATTTCACATTGTTAAAATAAAGTGGTGATCATAACTGACCTAAAACGGGGAATTTGTTTTAGGATTAAATGTCAGGAATTGTGAAAAACTGAGTTTAAATGTATTTGGCTAAGGTGTATGTCAACTTCCGACTTCAGCTGTATGCGATTCACTCACCCGCCGTTGGCGTGGGTTCTGGCTGCCAGACCCAGACGTCTGACTGGGAAAGGTCCAGAGAGAAGCTGTCATTCTGGGGACGGCCCATCGCTCTACTCCTTTACACCGGACCAGGACCAATCTAGACAAGACGGAGACATTAGCATGTAGCGTCAACCACATATTGCTTTAGATAACAACAACTTGGACTTGACAGAGGCTGTCATAATTCTTCATAAGAGCTTGTGACAGTAGGGTTGCATGTTTCTTCAATGCACGTTATGGTTACTGATTGCATACTTCATGAGTCAAGATTTTTGTCATACTGTTCACTGTTTGAATGGTCACGTGTTGATCAGTAATCGTTGTTTGTGATGGCTTTACTAACATGGAACCCAAACTGGCTGCGCACGTGCGATATCGTGCATACATTTATTTTGTCCTCCCACACCAAACGCGACCACGACACGCAGGTTAAAATATCAAAACAAACTCTGAACCAATGACATTAATTTGGGGACAGGTCGAAAAGCATTAAACATGTATGGCAATTTAGCTAGTTAGCTTGCACTTGCTAGCTAACGTTAATTAGCTAGCTGAATCGTTTCTAGTCATCTCTCCTCCTTCCAGGCCTTTTCATCTTTGAACTTATATGGTGATTGGCATCTAACTTAATTTTACCACAATGACCGGCAAAACATTTCATCTTTCAATCACCCACATGGGTATAACCAATGAGGAGATGGCACGTGGGTACCTGCTTCTATAAACCAATGAGGAGATGAGAGAGGCAGGACTTTCAGCGCGATCTGCGTCAGAAATAGGAATGATTTCTATTTTAGCCCTTGGCAACGCAGACGCTCGTTGGCGCGTGCGAACAGTGTGGGTGCAATAATTGAATAACATGGATTTCTACATTTATTTTGCGACACTCGCGCATGCGACGTGTCCTGTCTGGTCAGCATGTTAGGCATCGTGTACTTAAAGCTTGAATCCAGCAGTGAAACTGTCACATCTGTTTGCGATATTACAACAACAAAGACGTTACTTAAAACAACAAACTGTTTTTCCCCCCTCGGACATCTTTGCATACATGAGAGAACAGCAGAGTATGTAAGATGCTGGATGCTTATTTCCTCAAAACAAGAACAGGTGGGGTGCCAGTGGTGCTGTTTCGCCAATTGCGGATTTCTTCCCTAATGTGTTAGCGAGATTCATGTGTAGGATAATGGGGTCAAATGTAGGTTAAATCTCCACCATTCATCATTCTCTTGAGTGCAATGTCTACTAAAAATATTTTATCTAACCCTGCCTTTAATTAATTAGTCACAAATTGGCGATTTCATCTCCTTGGTACAAAGTTACAGTACTTCAATGGTCAAATTGTCACGGCTGTTGAAAGGAGAGGCCCAAGGTGCAGCGTGGTAAGCGTACATTTTCTCTTTATTTGGAAAAAAGACGCCGAACAAAAACAACAAACACTACAAAAACAAACCATGAAGCTAAAGGCTATGTGCCCTAAACAAAGTCAACTTCCCACCAAGAAAGGAGAGAAAAAGGACTACCTAAGTATGGTTCCCAATCAGAGACAACGATAGACAGCTGTCCCTGATTGAGAACCATACCCGGCCAAAACATAGAAACACCAAATCATAGAAAACGAAACATAGAATGCCCACCCCAAATCACACCCTGACCAAACCAAATAGAGACATTAAAAAGCTCTCTACGGTCAGGGTGTGACACAAATATATTGCGTGAACTCTGCTTCACTCAACTTCATGCAACAAAGTAGATCAGCTGAAAACGTGAAACAGTTACAGTAGGTAGCAAAAATGAATAAACTAACCTGAAAAATGTAAGTAATACATGTCAGCTACACTTCAATAGCACACTACTCTTTTGTAACAATCCCATAGCCTACTCACGTTTTTAGTATTTTTGTTGTTTTTGTTGCTAAAGCAAATTATGGAAAATCTACAAGTGATAAACAACCTAACTGCATTCGGTGCTCTTTCAACTGGTAGATTGCAATCATTTACTGTAGTGCAATTACATTTACATTTTAGTCATTTATCTGACACAATATCCAGACACACTTATAATCATGTAGGTGCATACAAGTGGAACCAACCACAGGTATAAAAGTATGACAATAAAGCAAAACATTTCAAAATAAATTTGGGATTAATCAAGGCTAAATAACTGCATAGGCCCTCAGATACTTAATACAGCATGGTTCCCCAACTGGCGGGCCGTGGGCCGAATTTGGCCCGCTGGTGCTTTTTTGGGGCCGCCAAAGTTTTCTGAGCAAAAACATTTTCTTTTTTTTTGTGGTGAATTTTCATTGTTGGACATGAGACTGTAAAAAAGAAAACAGTTCATCAGCTTTAAGTTACTTTAATTTAAGAAATCTGTTCCCAAGTATTCTCACGCATAATAGAGAGACAGGACGTGATCATATACAAATGCAAGCAAGGTTTGAAATGATTGTTTTAGTCAAACATAATCTGTTTGGGCAGTCTTTTTGCAGTCTACAAATGATTTGTAGTTATGTTCTAACCTCCTAACCATCCGCTCAAGAAAAAACCGTCCCGCGGCTGAATCTAGTTGATGATCCCTGCAATACAGTATCGTTGGACTGCCTGCAAATAAGTATACAACTCAACCTACCTGGGTTTGTCTGGAGAGCAGGGGATCTTGCTGCAGGGCCTTGCTGTTGTCCAACACTGACTATTTCTTGGCATTCACCTACAGTAGAATACCCATTGAAATCACTTCATTAACATTCCTCTCAAGTGAGCTCCCCTGCTGCTGGCTCTGCAGAAACATGTGCCTTTCCACCAAAAGAGACCGCTAGTCACTGGCCGGCCTCGTGCAACTGTCTGGAACTACTAAAACATGTGCCTTTCCATTCAGAGCTACTAGTTTAACTGATCTTAGTCCAGCCTCTGCAAAGAGATATTGCTCTGATTGTCAAGTGACACACTGGTAAACAGGTTGGCAATGGATAACCCATCCAAAGGAGAACCTTTCCTCTCTCTCTTCAGTGCTTTAAAGGCAGCAATGGCTTGTTGGTGAAATGACCTATTGTGACCATCCTAAATAGCTAAACTAGTGAACGATTTTAGATAACTGAAGTAACAGTATGAATCCTGGCACCCAGCAACCGTGCTGCAAAATACTTGTGTTATTGTCTTATCTGAATGTGTAGAACTTCTAATCATTTTAAGTCATGCAAAACAACCTTCCTTCGACAAAGAAAGCGATGGTTGAATTTAAAGGGTTCCTGTTTTTGGCGGCATTGCAAGAGATGGTTGAATTTAAATGATTCTGTTTGTAATACATTGCCAACATTGTTTTATAGCTTGAACACAAGTGTACATATTTGTCCCACATTGAATATGACACATACTCACCTAGCCCTAACAACCCTCAAACACTAACCTAGTTGTGTATTTTAGCAACCGTGTTTCTCGAGTTCTGGAAGAGGCGGCGAGCGGTCCTTGCGTATGACTGGGACCTAATTGACTGGGAGGAAGAGGAGGTAAATATATCTTTATTATGATCAGCATCATCAAATTAGAAATAATCTCCCAGGCAAAACGTGTGTGTGTTTATAGCAAGAAGAACTTTTCAGATTTTTTTGTGATTTTTTAAAATACATTTCTTATAAGATTTTAACAATCATACCATGAAGGTCCTAGGGACGTTCCACTTTGCTGAAATATACAAAATATTACAAGAGGGAGCATTGCCTTGAGATTCCCACTCGGGTTATGACTAGGTATGAGTAATGGGAACTGGGTTACTTACTGAGATTTTCCACCCAAACCCAATCCCTTTTCTCTGGATAAATAACAGCAAGAAACCCGTAAATTATTTCTAGTCCTTCTCTCTGCTATCGCATACAGTGGGGCAAAAAAGTATTTAGTCAGTCACCAATTGTGCAAGTTCTCCCACTTAAAAAGATGAGAGAGGCCTGTAACTTTCATCATAGGTACACTTCAACTATGACAGACAAAATGAGAAAAAATTCCAGAAAATCACATTGTAGAATTTTTAATGAATTTATTTGCAAATTATGGTGGAAAATAAGTATTTGGTCAATAACAAAAGTTTATCTCAATACTTTGTTATATACCCTTTGTTGGCAATGACAGAGGTCAAACATTTTCTGTAAGTCTTCACAAGGTTTCCACACACTGTTGCTGGTATTTTGGCCCATTCCTCCATGCAGATCTCCTCTAGAGCAGTGATGTTTTGGGGCTGTTGCTGGGCAACACGGACTTTCAACTCCCTCCGAAGCTTTTCTATGGGGTTGAGATCTGGAGACTGGCTAGGCCACTCCAGGACCTTGAAATGCTTCTTACGAAGCCACTCCTTCGTTGCCCGGGCGGTGTGTTTGGGATCATTGTCATGCTGAAAGACCCAGCCATGTTTCATCTTCAATGCCCTTGCTGATGGAAGGAGGTTTTCACTCAAAATCTCACGATACATGGCCCCATTCATTCTTTCCTTTACACGGATCAGTCGTCCTGGTCCCTTTGCAGAAACAGCCTCAAAGCATGATGTTTCCACCCCCATGCTTCACAGTAGGTATGGTGTTCTTTGGATGCAACTCAGCATTCTTTGTCCTCCAAGCACGACGAGTTGAGTTTTACCAAAAAGTTATATTTTGGTTTCATCTGACCATATGATATTCTCCCAATCTTCTTCTGGATCATCCAAATGCTCTCTAGCAAACTTCAGACAGGCCTGGACATGTACTGGCTTAAGCAGAGGGACACGTCTGGCACTGCAGGATTTGAGTCCCCTGGCGGCGTAGTGTGTTACTGATGGTAGGCTTTGTTACTTTGGTCCCAATTCTCTGCAGGTCATTCACTAGGTCCCCCTGTGTGGTTCTGGGATTTTTGCTCGCCGTTCTTGTGATCATTTTGACCCCACGGGGTGAGATCTTGCGTGGAGCCCCAGATCGAGGGAGATTATCAGTGGTCTTGTATGTCTTCCATTTCCTAATAATTGCTCCCACAGTTGATTTCTTCAAACCAAGCTGCTTACCTATTGCAGATTCAGTCTTCCCAGCCTGGTGCAGGTCTACAATTTTGTTTCTGGTGTCCTTTGACAGCTCTTTGGTCTTGGCCATAGTGGAGTTTGGAGTGTGACTGTTTGAGGTTGTGGACAGGTGTCTTTTATACTGATAACAAGTTCAAACAGGTGCCATTATTACAGGTAACGAGTGGAGGACAGAGGAGCCTCTTAAAGAAGAAGTTACAGGTCTGTGAGAGACAGAAATCTTGCTTGTTTTTAGGTGACCAAATACTTATTTTCCACCATAATTTGCAAATAAATTCATTAAAAATCCTACAATCTGATTTTCTGGATTTTTTTCTCATTTTGTTTGTCATAGTTGAAGTGTACCTATGATGAAAATTACAGGCCTCTCTCATCTTTTTAAGTGGGAGGACTTGCACAATTGGTGGCTGACTAAATACTTTTTTTTGCCCCGCTGTATCTCCATGATCAATCATCAATGCTCACATTGAGGACAGACAGCCCACCTCAGTATGGAGCACAGAATTGTTACAATTATTTTTATGTTGAGGTACATTCATGTAATATATTTTTTTAAACACCCCCTTTCTAAAATTAGGGTTTTACATTTAATAAAAAATATATACATTCTGCCCACTTATTTTCCTTCCAAATGTGTTTGCCAGTTTTGCACATATCTAAATATTACCAAAAGGGAGGGTTATACGCTAATACACACGTCACACAACATTAGGGGAAATATTATGAAAGTTGTGTATATATAGGTGTAAGCCTACTAATTATAGAAATGTAAAATAGGCCTTACTGCATACATTTTTTTCAATCAAATGTACTTACCTGTAATTGTAGCTTTGTAGGCCGCATGTCCTGCACCAGCATAACAGCTTCTCTCCCAGCTTCATGGTTTGAGCGATGTCCATATAAAACAGTGACACAGTCCACACTCCAAACATTAAACACTTTGAATGACACTTCCAGTTTTGGTGGGAAGTACTGGGTTACCCGGGAGAAAAGTGGTTTTATTCTCGGGATGGAACATTTGTAAAATACCAGGAAAATATTCAACCTTGGTTATGACACACTGCTGTGTTCTTGAAATACCCACAGTTATGCGTTCTACAGCTGTTTCAAGAAAGCCAAGGAGACGTGTCATGATCACGTTCCTAGAACATTTTGCAGACGTTTGCAGAACATTCTGGGAGCGTTTGTGGCTCAGCCAGCTTTCTGTGTGCTGCAGGAGGAAATCCGCCCCCAGTTTGAGGCCAAATATTCCAAAAAGGAGAGGATGAACCCCATATCTGGAAAGCCTGAGCCGTACCAGGCCTTTACAGACAAGTACAGCCGACTCATCGTCTCAGCTTCTGGAATCTTCTTTATGGTAAGTCCCTGGAGTAGGTATAGTGAATATTTCATAATAAATTCATTTGAGTAGGGACAGATTCATTAAAATGGTTTGCATGTTGCCTCGTGCTTGCCGCAAAACCAGTTTCCCACTGGGTTTTGTTTGAATTCATTCAAATCTTCAGTAAGTGGCCCATGCAGGAATCAAACCCACCACTGTGACGTGGCAAGCAAGCCAACACAAGCCAGTGAGCTATCAATCAGATTTGCCTTGTTGCTATCGGTGTGTCTGACCAGAATGTTTTATTGACCACAGATCCTGGTGGTGATCGCTGCCGTCTTCGGCATCGTGATTTACCGCGTGATCACAGTCAGCACTTTTGCCGCCTTCGGCTGGGCTCTCATCAGGAATAACTCTCAGGTGGCCACCACCGGCACAGCCGTGTGCATCAACTTCTGCATCATCATGCTCCTCAATGTGGTAAGGGCTTTGTTGAGAAATGCATTTAGGATTATGAGATTAAAAAAGTGGCATATATATATATACACACACACTGAGTGTACACAACATTAGGAACACCTGCTCCACCCAAAGGACATCTGGCAAACCAGTGGTTAAAAACGGGTAATTGATGAAAGGGGACAAAGGAGGCTGACACAAGTTGTGCAGAGCAGCAGACGTGCTACAGTTAGTCAACTGACAGTCCAGTACAACATTGGTGCCCAAAAACATACAAAAGAATGCACAACTCGTCATACCTTGACACAAATGGGGTATGGCAGCCGACAACCTTACAGAGTTCCACCTTTTTCATTAAAAACAAGAAACTGCGTTTGCAATGGGCTAAGCAACGAAGACACTGGAGAATTGGAAAAACATTGCCTGGTTCCTGCTTTTTCACATTGGTGTGTGTCAACATTGCAGCCTAGTGGTGATGGTGTGGGGTGTGTTTTCATGGCACACATTAGGCCCCTTGATAAAAGTGGAGCAACATTTGAATGCCAAAGGATATCTGAACATCGTTACCAATCAGGTGCATCCCTTCATGGCAGCAGTGTATCTGTCTGCAAATAGATTTTTAACAGCAGGATAATGCCCCATGACACAAGGCTAGGATTGTCCAGAAATGGTTCCACGAACATGAATGAATTCAGCTTAATGCAGTGGCCTGCCCAGTCATCAGATCTCAATCCAATTGAGCATCTGTGGGATAAGATGGAACAAGCTATTTGGAGTAGAGATCCACTACCAGCAATTCATGGGGGAATCATAGGAGTCAACATGGGCCAGCATCCCTGTGGAACGCTTTCGACGCCTTGTCCATGACCCAATGAATTGAGGCTGTTCTGAGGGCAAAGGGGGGTGCAACTCAATATTAGGAAGGTGTTCTTAATGTTGTACACTCAGTGTATATTGTCTATCAGCGGTGAAACCCTAATGTCGTGTAGCGCTTTTTGATTCAGTTAACTACAGTTGTGCTCAAAATGTTGATAAAAATGGATCCTAACGCCCTTCAATGTCATGACGTATCGCATTTTAGCTACAACCGCATGAGAGTCAAGAGAGTCATAGAAAACAAACCCTATTAACTGGTAACCTTGTTTCTTTTCAGTTGTATGAAAAAGTTGCCCTTCTGCTCACCAATTTAGGTAAGCTACAACTGTTCCTCCATCTGTCATCATGCGTCATCACACGTTTTATACACATCCTCTCTCCTTCTGTCGCCCTCTCTTTATTCTTCTTTCTCTCTTATTCTCTATTTTCTCCCTCTTTCTGTTTCTCTGTCTCTCCCTCTGGCTCTGTGTCCACAGAGCAGCCGAGGACTGAGTCTGAGTGGGAGAACAGCTTCACCCTGAAGATGTTCCTGTTTCAGTTTGTCAATCTCAACAGCTCTACCTTCTACATAGCTTTTTTCCTGGGCAGGTGAGGAAACATCTCTACTTCATGGTGTAAATCGTAATACTCGGCTATATTTCATAGAGATTAGTTAGTAAAATGATGTGACCACCTTTGTCAGGTTCACTGGTCGGCCAGGAGCCTATATCCGCCTCATTAACCGCTGGAAACTGGAAGAGGTGAGTGAACTTGTATGTTTTTCATTGGGCTTTTGAAATGTGTTCAACGTGGAAAATTTATAGTGGAAAGTACTCTCGTGGACAGATGCACATAACATAAATGGTAGTAGCATCTGTCGACAGACTGTGGGATGCCACTACGAATTAGGAACTTTGTTCCAGTACGTCGATTTTTCATCGCTGATCACATCACAATTTCGCAGTTGCTCGCATCTTTCGAATTTAGGAAGTGGAGGGGACATTTTGTCCCGTGGACTTGCCAGAAACTGTCTGAGAGTTTCAGTTTAGAGGGGTGGAGACTTCACTAGTCTCTTTAGTATATTTCCTAACACGTCTCCGCCCAGAACTGAATTGAGTTTATGCCGCAAATACCCCCAAAATGTGCTCTGGGTGTCCCAGATTAAGTGGAAAGTAGCTTGGAACACTGTATTCTCACTCTAACCTCTGTGTTATGAACCAGAAAACTAGGGTTACTGGATAGTTAGTTGAGGAGTTATGATTGAATAAAGTGTCGGTGCTGTTTCCCCTTTCTGTGTAGTGCCATCCCAGTGGTTGTTTGATAGATCTCTGCATGCAGATGGGTATCATCATGGTGCTCAAGCAGACCTGGAACAACTTCATGGAGCTGGGCTACCCGTGAGTATGGCCTGGCTTAGCCAATTAGACGCAACTAGCACCTATCGTGTCATCTCCACCAGTCATCCACTGTGACTTTATAATTGGTTGTTTGTCAGGCTGATCCAGAACTGGTGGACGCGGCGAAGGCTGAGGCAGGAGCACGGCCCCAACGCCAAGGCCAGCTTCCCACAGTGGGAGAGGGACTACAACCTGCAGCCCATGAATGCCTACGGACTGTTTGACGAATACCTGGAGATGAGTATGTGCCCTTTGACCCTGAGCCCACGTTTAAAGCAACTGTCCAATGGAAATCTCACTTTTAAAACTTAATATTCTGTAAACTCATATCCAAATAATGTTGTTGACTCATCCTATACTCGTATTTGTGGCCAAAGCATACATTGGAGGAAAACACCTTGCTATTTCCACATAGAGGATGATGTCATCCTCCTGGCCAATCAGTTGGTCTACTCATATATATTTTTTAATTACCAGTGTATACCCACAGCTTTCTGTTGTTGGGCTACAACATTCCAATACAAAAAAGCTGCCTTTTAACATACTTAAGCACCAATTTTTTGGATGAAAAATATTTCACTCATATTGTAATTAGTTCTAGGTTATATTCCATAGAAATCTGGAAACACTGGACAGTTACTTTAAAATGCAAATCATTTCAATCTCACTATCAATCAATTGACCAATCAGAAGAAACCAGTGTGGCTTGAGCGATATAGACCTGAGTGAGCAACCAAGTAAGCCACTGCTCTGCATTGAGAACACTGAGAGTCATTGTCGTCATCATCTTGTACACAGTTAATACACAAGTGCAGAAAACATAGCTAACTCCTCTGTGTAAGATGGGTGTAAAAATGTGTTGATGTTGTCATCGATAGATCCCCCTTTCTGTTTGTCCCATTCCCATCAGTGGTGCTTACACTGTTCTGTTTGTTATGTTCACACGCTTTGACTAGAAATGGTTCAATTGTAGACACTTTGGAATGATTTGGACATGAAATGCTAAACATGTTAATTTTGGGGATATTGAGTTACATTGGTCTTTGGATAATAAAACAACAATGTTAGAATTTGGGAATTGTGGCCACTGGCCAGGTATATAAAACCAAAGGATGGATTGATGTCTAACCTTATCTCTAGATGTCTTACGGTGTAAGGAAAACAATGTACATGTGTATATTGGGTGAACCATTTCCTTAAACAATTTGGGTAACACTTTACAAGGGGTTCTTATTACCGTGTAATTATTCCTGTGAGTACAGTGTAATTATACATGTGAGTACAGTGTAGTTATTCCTGTGAGTACAGTGTAGTTATTCCTGTGAGTACAGTGTTACAAGAATTTTAATTACTCATTGTTACACTCCAACTTAGAGCAGCACAACTAACCCTAGCAGCACCTAGACATAACCGTTAGTTACGCTAACAGTAAGTACAGTGTAGCAATGACTAATTACAATTATTTTTGCACCGCTTACAATAATAATTCAACAGTAATAAGAGTAGTGTAATGTAAATTGTTAATAAGTTGAGAGAACCTATTGGTCAGATGTGGGACACCAACTCCGTTGTCATTTTTCCCTGATTGCCTGATTGCTTGCAGTGAACATGAAAGGTACTGTAGAACAAAATGTTGTTTACTAGTTAGGTCATGAATGCATGTGCCAAATATGTTTATTGCGCTCCTTGCCATCATATTCTGCTTTGCCAGGCAAACTGCACATGGAGAGGAGAAAGGCCATGAATATTAGCTAAGGATCTAATTACTTCTATAGAAAACCGATTTCCACTGGGCACAACAGTGTTCTTTGAGGGGCTGCAGGTGGTTCTGTGGTGGACAAAGTGCTGGTGTTAGTGCCAACTTTTTCTCCAGGCTGCCAAAACAATAACACACCTGACTACAGTCTATTGATGACTATAGATCACCTCAGAGGGTGTTGATTAACCTAGCTAGTTTCTGGGTGGTGGAAATGACCTTTCTGTCTGAGAGATTCCAGACTGAAATACAGCCTACTTGAATAAGTGGCCAGTTCATAGATTAAACGTCACAGGGCCCACATAAGGCTGAAAACACCTGTCATAAGAATACAGAATTTCTAACAAATTATACCAGTATCACAAATGACCCGGGAATGTAATTGACCAAGAAAACACTGGTGTAAAGAATGAGTGGTTATGACCTGGGTATGATGTCATTATTGAAAAGTTAACTGAAGTATAATGCTATGCAATTCTCCATGTGAAATGTCCACATCAATCTGTAAGCTCTTCACCTTTACAGGAATGACATCCTCTAAAACGGCATGCAGCCTCTGCCAACTTTACTAACTAGGAGAGATCATTATTGAAATGTCATCATTTCACTATTTTATAATCCTCTAATACAGTCTGATATTTAAGAACTGTTGAGTATAAACCGGAACATGTTTGGACAGTAAGATCTCTAACCTGCTCTTGTTACATTCTAGAATACGTTGACCTACATAACTGATTTATACTCTTTGCCCCCGTGGGGAGCTGGAGGTCGAAGGTCAACCATAAACTAGCACTCGTACAGTGTTTGCTCACGTAAACCATTATATACAAGCCATGTACTGTATATATCATGTTTACATTTATTTACCATCAATGTGAATGCTGGTAAATGTGAATAATTAACGTCTACATAGAAAAGTCTGCCCCAAAACTATCTTTTGGTATTTGTTAAATTAGTCCATTGTTGACATAGTCCCAAAATGTTTTTCTTGTCAGCGCTCAAGTTAAGATACGTAACTTTCAAAATACAGTAATCATCACTATATGATGCATTTTGCATTATATGATGCTGCGGTTTGCACCATACGGGGATGATTTCTGTGTTTTGAAAGTTACATATCTTGAAAACTTGAGTGCTGACAAGCAAAACCTTTTGGGACTATGTCAACAATGGACTAATTTAACAAATACCAAAAGATAGCTTTTGGGGTGGAGTTGTCCTTTAAGTATGATTATGTGAGGTATACATAAAGCAGGCACATGCCATGTATTAATCACACAATGGTTACTTGAAGCATTTCTCCTACATGTGTTTGGTGTAGACAGATTTATGTGTGACAATGTCAGATGACCGTGACATTTATGACAGTGACAGATCAGTGTAACGCTTAGGCTAGGATTCCGTGGTTGCATGCAGCTATGTCCACATGCATGTGTCACTGTTTATTTTAACCCATATTGCTATTTTAACCCATAATGCTATTTTAACCCATAATGATGCATAGATCCATTATGTGGCGTCTCTGTAGGCTTTTTGAATGCTGATTTGTAATTACGCTCGATGTACTATACCGTCTGTGACTTCCTTGGCGAGGCTCTTCACGAAGCACAAAATCAAATGGCAAACCTTGTCCTGTGAAATGCCCACACGCACTGACATACAGTAACAATTGTGACATTGAATGGTATAACCTCAAATCATATTGGCCTTTCTGAGTGAATATGGCTTTGGGGTGGCCTTCTGTACAAAATGTAATGGGGTTTTTGAATGGGGTTTTGAATAGGACTACTGTTGACGCTTTACTCCCTGTGTCTGTGTGTTTCAGTCTTACAGTTTGGCTTCACCACCATATTTGTGGCAGCTTTCCCCCTGGCCCCGCTCCTGGCCCTCCTCAACAACATCATCGAGATCCGCCTGGACGCCTACAAGTTTGTCACCCAGTGGCGGAGACCCCTGCCCTCTCAAGCCAAAGACATAGGTTAGGCTCATCTTCCGGTCTGACAATCCCCTACTGTAGGGCCATTTTCAAAGGAACGCAAAACATGCCATATAGGCGTAATTGTTCTACGCCAACAATCAACACCGTGCCTCAGCTATTTTCACTCAATGGAACCCTATTTCATTAGTTTCAGCACAGACAAACGATTTTAGCGGGCCAGTCTATTATGCTTTATACTTTTGGAATCATTCTCAAACCCCTTTATAAGTATTCTTTGAAGAAGTCCTGACAGGCTGCTTGCTGGTGAACTGTAATAAATCATTTGCATCGGAGCAAGAACATTGTTATTTTCTCTCCAGGGATCTGGTACGGCATCCTGGAGGGCATCGGTATCTTGTCCGTCATCACCAACGCCTTTGTCATCGCCGTCACCTCCGACTTCATCCCACGCCTTGTCTACGCATACAAGTACGGCCCGTGTGCCGGGCAGGGCCGGGCCGGGGAGAGGTGAGCGAGCCTGACCACAGTGACCACACAGGCAAAGTGTCTGCCTTTGACATGTTTTCTGGCATCACAACGTCAAACCACTGACATTTTAATGTTTCCTGTCCAGGTGCATGATGGGATATGTGAACGCCAGTCTATCGATGTTCAGAGTGTCTGATTTTGAGAACACGTCGGTGCCCAGGACAGATGGATCGGATACGTTTGGAGAAGCAGTGAAGTACTGCAGGTAGGTTTGGTGACCAAAGAGAGTCTTGGTATGGTTGGGCTTGTTTGAACAGAAAAGTCATAACCTTTGACCTTTCGACCCTGTGCTTGACCCCCCAGGTATCGTGACTACAGAGAGCCCCCAGACTCGCCCGGTGAGCCATACTCCTACACACTGCAGTTCTGGCATGTCCTGGCCGCACGACTGGCCTTCATCATAGTCTTCGAGGTTAGTTTGTACAGTTCATTCCATTCAACAAAACCATAACACAATATTCAGCCGAGATGACATTCTGTAATTTCTGTACTATTGGTGTTGTGTTCTTTTGTAGCACATGGTTTTCACCATCAAGAACCTGATCGCCTACCTGATCCCAGACCTGCCCAAGGACCTGCGTGACCGCATGCGGCGGGAGAAGTACCTGATCCAGGAGATGATGTACGAGGCCGAGCTAGAGAGACTGCAGAAGGAGAAGAACGAGAAGAAGAAGAATTACAGGGCCCATCATAACGCATTGCTCTGAATGCACAAACAGGTGATGAATAACTACACTGCACTGAAGGGACCAGCACGGAATACAGACAGACAATCTATAACAGTTTGCAGGCTGCAGAGTGTGGCGCATAGGAATTACATTTATATATAGGAAGAATAACTCACCTGTATGACCAAGATGTAGCACCACTCATCTGGGTGAAGCACGGCTGTCATTTTATGCCTGAACGCTCAACACACATCAGCTATCGAAGTAAGATTTGCCAATTGAAGCACGGGACGACAAGGGACCAGGTTGTGCAAGGAAGGGAAATAAGTAAATAAAATTAAAAAGTAATGTCCCTTTTGTTCCTGTTGTCTAGAAGTTCCACTACTGTTGTGATTATCTACTGACACTCTCTCTATGACTCCACAGGTCATACTGGTGTCCATTTTTGCTCGGTGGTGTTGTGAGTGGGAATGACAGAGACCTGGCTGCATGCACGCCAGGGACTGTCCTGCCTGTCTGCGTCTCCCACTGGACCAGGTGAGCGCCCCCAAGAGGACCGTCAGCATGCTCCTCGCCATGGTGTTCAAACGTACTGTACGTCATTCTGAATCCGAGAGGCCAGTGGGTGAGGGGAAAAAAGAGGACATACGTTGGAACATTTGACAATGGGTTTACTACTTTTTTTCCCCCAGATTGCTCCTTCCACTTTGGACTCTCAACTGTACATATCTTGAAAACCTGAATGTAGATTTCAAAGAAACACAAAAAACAAACTTTTGCAGTTCTGTTGTCACAACTTAAAGAAATATTCTGTCATCTGTGCGGTTGAATGACAAACCCTGTTTACAATCCTAGCCTTTTCATTTCGAGGACAAATTCATGAGGAATCATGATCAATGGCTTTTACAAGTTTGTAAACCTTCGGCCATGTTCTCTGCTTACGTTGTGTGCTGCTTACAATGTTATTTTGAAACGTTCCATCAGATCTGTGTTAGTGGACGCAGACTGCTCAGACATCCAATGCCTTCCTTTACAATGGATACTAATAAGAGTAATAAAAATTCGTATTTGTTACAAACCGGTTTTGTAATTGTCCCATTTGCACTTTGCTGTCATTTTAAAACCATCTCAACATGTTTCCATCTGACAGAATGTGCCACTACGAGAATCTCCATGGCGGTTAGCACATCCTTAGCGGGTAGGTCAGGTTGTCAGAGCACAGTATGCATCACTAACACTGATGTCTCCTCCAGCTCGTTTAGAGGCTGCCCACCAAGTAACTGTAGCTACTGTCTGCCTCTAGTGTCTAGTGTCTAGTGTCTAGTGTGGTAACACCTGACACCCCCTCTGCAGTTCCCTACTTGGCCACCAAGGGACGCCAATACACCTACCTTCTGATGCAGCCACAGGCATCAACAATGAGAGAGAGAAGGGAATAGGTGCACAGTTCTCACATTTTTTTTGTCAGGTGTCCAAAGATAAACACAGTCATGTTCTGATACTTTGAAGGTGAGAAGTATCTTTATTTTTGTTTATTGTATGGTGGGTTTTTTGTGCCCCTGGAGGAATTCTTGTTTGGTTTACACCATTATTGGTGTAAAATATCTGTCAAATCCTTAAAGCTTTATGTTTATTTAAATGCTCTCTACTGTTGGCAGCTTTCTCCTGTACGTTTATATAATTCCTAGTGTCTACATGTCTATGTAATAGTAATACACATTTTGCAGTTGGTTCCCCAAGCACCGCCTCAATATCGACCACTTTCTTTCATATCCGTAGGAATTGTCAGACTTGTTTCACACATTTGGCACTATAACAGCCTATCAAGGTGAACTAGCTTGTTATCCCTTTCTGTGATAGGTAACAGTTACATTGAGGATAAGACGTCATTTAAAACTGTTACAGCTCCTATTCATGATTGACTTTCAGGGGTCTAATAAGACAAAAGAAGAAGATGGCTGAAGTGGCCAGTCAAGGTCGTGTTGGCAATCAGAGCACACTGAAAGGCCTTTTCAGCAGCAAACACAGGGCTGGATTCCAGCAGAAATCGCATGTTCCTGTTTGAGCACAAAATACACAAATGTTGAGGGTAAATTTCTTGGCTGAATGTCATTGAAGAGAGACAGCATTTTGGTTGGAAGTTGATTGTCTTGACAATGGAATCACAACCATCTTGCATCTGTCTTGACCCTGGAAGCCTGAGAAAAGGGCTTTGTAATGCCACTGGGAAGTTCCAAACCATTCTGTATGTTTTATGAAAACGGCTTTTACAGTATGTTGTCTATGGTCATATTGTGTGAGCATTATAAAGCCATTCTGAGGTTACATAAAGTATCCCTTCTTAGTCTAACGGTCTGACCTTGACTGGAACTGATACATGTGGAGCTGGAAGCTGTTGGAAATCACATCAGCATGCTAAATCCTCCTGACCCTTGGAAAATGCTTGTAATCTACTGTTCAGATTTTTAACTTTCTCTTGTACATGATGCACATCACTGCAAATCGGAGGCTATAAGTTCTATGTAGTCCAGTGCCATGTCCTTCAGGTTGGTTACTGTGGTGTGGTGGAGGAGTTAGCGCAGGGTGCACATCCACGCGTAAACTCTCCATTATGAGAATTAAAAACAGGAGGGGAAACATGGCGTTTCCTATTAAGGCAAATGTTCTCCTCTAAGAGGATTATCCCTGACACCGGCTTTGAGTTGCGTAAGGCTATCCTGGGAATCTGCGATCATATCAGCCATGGCCTCATATCCTGTATTTTTTCAGAAATGTCCAATACGAAGTGGTAGGGACCTGGGAACATAGAATGAATGAATAGATTATATTTCTATGTACAGGCTCCTGTTTGATGGGATGTAAGCTTCATTTGAGTTTTCATCCATTTGGTTCAGACCAGTGACCAGTGTTCCTTGACCCGTCTGGGTTTTTTTTCTTCAAATGTGTATCCCTCTCTAGTCTTTTTAATCAATCCAACTCATTTTCTAATACTTATTCATGCAGAACTACTCAGTCTACCTCTCCAGTCTGTCTCAGCCACGATTCCGACATCAAACACAATGTCTCATGTTATACCCAGACCTATTGGTGTTCGATATCATTTAATAGGAGTTCTCAAATATAGACTTTCAGATTTTAATTGAAGAGACCCCTGCATTGTGTGGTTCCTTGAATGTTGCTTGCCTCATGATCAACCATGCCTGATACCTGAAAACCCATGTCAGCTCCTAGAGCTAATTCTAAGGCTTTAGCTCGGTGGGCTACCACGGACAACTTGGGTTTGATACTGGTCAAATTTGTATACCCCAAGATCAAGGCTCACGGGTAAAAGCTATTTTGTCAGGATCCGGAACTTCAATGTGAGGGTGAAAAAGCTCTAGCACACCTGAATCACACAGTGATGGTCCCACAGGCATTTCCCAACCCCAGTGAGAGCTTTGCCAGAATAATGCATAGGCCCTTGAGCAACAGAAAGCACCAACACACAACTGATGTTTCTAACATGGTCTTGTATTTTTATCATATGTCATAAATGATTTCAGCACTCCCGTGGTGACAGTGCCATGGTGCACGTCCTTGAATGTCAGGACCCCAGCTGTCGGCCCTAATGTTGCTGATGAAGAGCCCTCCTCGCAGGCTGTTTGCACAAACAGATTAGATGTATGACTGTCTTCCTCTGTCCCTGCTACAGGGAGAGAAAGAACCACTCACTGGTTGCCTGGAACGACACAGCAGCCTGTTCCATCTCACACACACACACTTAAGTGCGCCTACAACCCTTGTAACAGCGGATAGATAATAATGTAGTCTAATAACACGGTTGATGATGTGGAAAGCTACTCTCATCCTGTCCAAACCGTGACCCCAATGCGTGCACCCAATGCGTTGAAAGGGACCATTTTTAAGAGTGAATCTGTCAGCCCTTGTCCCAGTGAAAGTGGCAATTATGTCAACAGTGCACCACTCTTCACCTTCCCCACACAAGAAACTGGGTCAAAGGTACCACGTTCTATTTATTGACTTGTCCATGGAATCCATTTCTGTTTATATGAAATGTTATGGCACCATTTTACCAGTCCTGTTCTAGGAAATAGTGTCACAACAAGAGTCTTATTCCCCTCACTTTAATAGGTCCACCGACCATACGAATGAATTCATTCTGAAAGAACACATAAAATTGTTATAAATTGATGATACATTTTTTTTAAATTAAATTAGTTCCATATTTAATAAATAAACAATAATTTAGTATGTGCTGCATCTCTAAGACAAACATTTTGAAATGCTGCTTAATAGTTTCATAGCCAATCATGTTTGACCTTTTCTTGCACATGTAACTGAATATCATTTAGAGATTAGGATCAAATGTCAAACGTGAAAGCTTTCAGAGGAGGCATGTTAAAAATCTAAGTGAATAAATATACATTTATAGATATGGCTAAATTTGCTAATGTAGACCCATCATAACAACTCTTATCTCTTTGAATGTATTTGTCTTGTTTCACAAGCTCCTGCTAATCTAACCTGTTAATTGACTTGTTTACTTTCCAAACGTACATCTCCTTCTTGCTGAATGTTTTTTGTATTATTTATTTTTTTAACCTTTATTTTAACATGGAAGATGTGCCCTGTATAATACAACATAAATATACACATTATACACACAATAAAACACCCAAAAAACTGTAATAGGAAGCACAAATAAAACATTACAAATCATGTGTAACTCTGTACCAGAGTTACACATAGAATAAACAAACATACCATCAATAATACAGTAGAAAAATCCATATACAGCATGTGCAAATGAGGTAGGATAAGGAAGGTAAGGCAATAAATAGGCCGTGGTGGTGAAGTAATTACAATATAGCAATTAAATAATGGAATGGTGGAATGTGCAGAAGATGAATGTACAAGTAGAGATACTAGGGTGCAAATGAGCAAGATAGATAAATAAATACAGTATGGGGATGAGGTAGATTGGATGGGCTATTTACAGATGAGCTATGTACAGGTGCAGTGATCTGTGAGCTGCTCCGACAGCTGGTGCTTAAAGCTAGTGAGGGAGGTAAGAGTCTCCAGCTTCAGATATTTTTGCAGTTCATTCCAGTCATTTGCAGCAGAGTACTGGAAGGAGAGGCGACCGAAGGAGGAATTGGCTTTGTGGGTGACCAGTGAGATATACCTGCTGGAGCATGTGCTACTGGTGGGTGCTGCTATGGTGACCAGTGAGCTGAGATAAGGCGGGGCTTTACCTAGCAGAGACTTGTAGATGACCTGGAGCCAGTGGGTTTGGCGACGAGTATGAAGTGAGGGCCAGCCAACAAGAGTGTACAGGTTGCAGTGGTGGGTAGTATATGGGGCTTTGGTGACAAAATGGATGGCACTGTGGTAGACTGCATCCAATTTGTTGAGTAGAGTGTTGGAGACTATTTTGTAAATGACATCGCCGAAGTCGAGGATTGGTAGGATAGTCAGTTTTACGAGGCTATGTTTGGCAGCATGAGTGAAGGATGCTTTGTTGCGAATAGGAAGCCAATTCTATTTAATTTTGGATTGGAGATGCTTAATGTGTGTCTGGAAGGAGAGTTTACAGTCAAACCAGACACCTAGGTATTTGTAGTTGTCCATATATTCTAAGTCAGAACCGTCCAGAGTAGTGATGCTGGACGAACAGGCGGGTAAGGGGCAGCGATCGGTTGAAGAGCATGCATTTAGTTTTACTTGCATTTAAGAGCAGTTTGAGGCCACGGAAGGAGAGTTATGTGACATTGAAGCTCATCTGGAGGTTAGTTAACACAGTGTCCACGGAAGGGCCAGAGGTATACAGAATGATGTCGTCTGCGTTGAGGTGGATCAAAGAATCACCGGCAGCAAGAGCAACATGATATGGGTCTGGAAGGAGAGTTTACAGTCTAACCAGACACCTAAGTATTTGTAGTTGTCCACGTATTCTAAGTCAGAGCCGTCCAGAGTAGTGATGTTGGACAGGCGGGTAGGTGCAGGTAGCGATCGGTACGATAAGAGCAATTGGAGGCCACGGAAGGAGAGTTGTATGGTATTGAAGCTTGCCTGGAGCGTTGTTAACACAGTGTCCAAAGAAGGGCCGGAAGTATACAGAATGGTGTCGTCTGCGTAGAGGTGGATCAGAGACTCACCAGCAGCAAGAGCGACCTCATTGATATATACAGAGAAGAGAGTCGGCCCGAGAATTGAACCCTGTGGCACCCCCATAGAGACTGCCAGAGGTCCAGACAACAGGCCCCCCGATTTGACATAATTAACTCTATCAGAGAAGTAGTTGGTGAACCAGGAGAGGCAGTCATTTGAGAAACCAAGGCTGTTGAGTCTGCCAATAAGAATGTTGTGATTGACAGTCGAAAGCTTTAGCCAGGTCGATGAATACGGCTGCACAGTAATGTCTCTTATCGATGGTGGTTATGATATTGTTTAGGACCTTGAGAGTGGCTGAGGTGCACCCATGACCAGCTCTGAAACCAGATTGCATAGCAGAGAAGGTATGGTGGGATTCTTCCTAGGTTTTGGCCTTTCTAGGGAGTTTTTCCTAGCCACAGTGCTTCTACACCTGCATTGCTTGCTGTTTGGGGTTTTAGGCTGGGTTTCTGTACAGCACTTTGAGCTGATGTACGAAGGGCTATATAAATAAATTTGATTTGATTTGATTCAAAATGGTCGGTAATGTGTTTGTTAACTTGGCTTTCGAAGACCTTAGAAAGGATAGATAGAGGTCTGTAGCAGATTGGGTCTCGTGTCTCCCCCTTTGAAGAGGGGGATGACCGCGGCAGCTTTCCAATCTATGGGAATCTCAGACGATACGAAAGAGAGGTTGAACGGGCTAGTAATAGGGTTTGCAACAATTATGAACACTAACACATACAGTGGGGAGAACAAGTATTTGATACACTGCCGATTTTGCAGGTTTTCCTACTTACAAAGCATGTAGTAATTTTTATCATAGGTACACTTCAACTGTGAGAGACTGAATCTAAAACAAAAATCCAGAAAATCACATTGTCTGATTTTTTAAGTAATTCATTTGCATTTTATTGCATGACATAAGTATTTGATACATCAGAAAAGCAGAACTTAATATTTGGTACAGAAACCTTTGTTTGCAATTACAGGGATCATACGTTTCCTGTAGTTCTTGACCAGGTTTGCACACACTGCAGCAAGTATTTTGGCCCACTCCTCCATACAGACCTTCTCCAGATCCTTCAGGTTTCGGAGCTTTCGCTGGGCAATTCAGCCATGGTAATGGTAATGGTAATTCAGCCATGTAAAGTCAGTTAAGAACAAATTCTTATTTACAATGACAGCCCGGCCAAACCCTAACAATGCTGGGCCAATTGTGCGCTGCCCTATGGGACTCCCAATCACATCCAGTTGTGATACAGCCTGGAATCAAACCAGGGTCTGTAGTGACGCCTCTAAGAATGAGATGCAGTGCCTTAGACCTCTGCGCCACTCGGGAGCCCAAAGGTGCTGTATTGAAAAAGTTGACAGTGTTGCAATTCATAACAGTAACCGCGTTTCCACCCACACCATATATAAAAAAATCACAACAGCTGTGATGGAAACAGGAGGTTTTGGTACATTTTTATAACTTCTAAGAGATAATTTGTTCTTTCTTTTTGTGTGAGAAGTGGCAGTGGAAACGCCTTTATTGATATAGTAACCATCATATCGAAGTAAACTTGGAGTCACGCGATGACATGGTGTGTGTGATCCTCCCACTACGACTCAGAAAATCATGCCGTTTATTAGGCTACAAAGGAAATAAATGATGATGAACTTCACAGGGTGGTGAAAGTATGAGCTTGATGCTCCTTTCCAATAAATGTTGGTCTTATTCATCTGTTATTTACCAGGTTTGTTGACTGAGTACACATTCTCATTTACAGCAACAACCTGGGGAATAATTACAGGGCAGAGGATGAATGAGCCAATTGTAAACTGGGGATTATTAGGTGACCATGATGGTTTGAGGGCCAGATTGGGAATTTAGCCAGGACACTGGGATTAACACCCCTACAATAAGTGCCATGGGCTCTTTAATGACCTCAGGACACCCGTTTAACATCCCATCTGAAAGACAGCACCCTACACGGGGCAGTGTCCTGCAATCAGAGGAAAGAGTGTCTCCTACTGGCCCTCCAACACCACTTCCAGCAGCATCTGATCTCCCATCCAGGGACTGACCAGGCCCAACCTTTGCTTAGCTGCAGAAGCAAGCCAGCAGTGGTATGCAGGGTGGTATGCTGCTGGCACAAACATGTCAAGTTCTGTTGACATGATTATCAATGCTGGGCTGCCATTTGACAAATACAAATATTATCGCTCTTATCCAAAATAATCTCATGTATTGCAGACTAACATACCCGCAGAGCCTACCCGCACTGTATCTGCTGGCTGTTGGCTAGAGCGCACGTGCCAAGACCAGAGTAGGCTAATTGTTTATTTAACGCAACACGTTTTTGTTGAAAATGTGATGGAATTCATTGAACAGTAGATTTTAAATTTTGTACATGAAAACTAAGGTGAAAAAGTACATTTTGTGTGCACTACATCATCACGCACTGATTTTAATCCACAGCAATTCAGTTTGGTGGAAACACCACTGTTGGGAAATGTGCAGATTTTAGAATATCAACATGAAAATCTGTCGCCAATTGAATGGAAACCTAGCTCCTTACTAACTTAAATAACTATGTACCAGGAATGAGCAGCAAGTGCAATCAATCAGGCTTGATTGACATTTGGCTTCTTTGTCATTTTAAAAAGTGTTACACAGGAAGAGGAAGAAGGAGAGCCAGGTATGAAAGATGGTGGGCAGTTTGATTTAGGGAAGTAGTATTTGGGCACAAATGTTTAAAGAGGTACAACTTGGGAGACCATAAACCTCGGAAGAGTTAGTAGCATAAACCAAATACATGTTTATTCATCACATGCTTCGTAAACTAACAGTGAAATGCTTACTTACAGACCCTTCCCAACAATGCAGAGAGAAAGAAAATCAGAGAAATAATAGAAAAATTCAAGTTAAAAAATAATAGAAAAGTCAAACAAGTAATAATAATTACACAGTGAGTAACAATAACTTGGGCTATATACAATGTACTCAAAGCATGCACAGACCAACTGTCAACTGTCTTCACAGACATTTTAAACCTCTCCCTTACCAAGTCTGTAATACCTACATGTTTCAAGCAGACCACCTGTGCCCAAGGAAGCGAAGGTAACCTGCCTAAATGATTACTGCCCCGTAGCGCTCACGTCGGTAGCCATGAAGTGCTTTGAAAGGCTGGTCATGGCTCACAACAGCATCCTTCCGGACACCTTAGATCCACTCTAATTAGCATACCACCCCCAACAGATCCACAGATGACGCAATCACACTCCACACTGCCCTTTCTCACCTGGACAAAAGGAACACCAATGTGAGAATGCTGTTAATTGACTACAGCTCAGCGTTCAACACCATAGTGCCCACGAAGCTCATCACTAAGCTAGGGATTATGGGACTAAACACCTTCCTCTGCAACTGGATCCTGGACTTCCTGACAGGCCTCCCACAGGTGTTAAGGGTAGGCAACAAAACGTCTGCCACGCTGATCCTTAACACTGGGGCCCCTCAGGGGTGTGTACTTAGTCCCCTCCTGTATTCCCTGTTCACCCATGACTGCATGGCCAAACACGAATACAACACCATCATTAGGTTTGCTGACGACACAGCAGCGGTAGGCCTGATCACTGACAACGATGAGACGGCCTATAGGGAGGAGGTCAGAGAACTGGCAGTGTGGTGCCAGGACAACAACCTCTCCCTCAATGTGAGCAAGACAAAGGAGCTGATCGTGGACTACAGGAAAAGGTGGGCCGAACAGGCCACCATTAAAATCGAGGGGGCTGTAGTGGAACGGGTCGAGAGTTTCAAGTTCCTTGGTGTCTACATCACCAACGAACTATTATGCTCCAAACATACCAAGACAGTCGTGAAGAGGGCATGACAAAACCTTTTCCGCCTCAGGACGCTGAAAAGTTTTGGCAATGGGTCCCCAGATCCTCAAAAGGTTCTACAGCTGCACCATCGAGAGCATCCTGACCGGTTGCATCACCGCCTGGTACGGCAACTGCTCTGCATCTGACCATAAGGCACTACAGAGGATAGTGCGAACGGCCCAGTACATCACTGGGGCCAAGCTCCCTGCCATCTAGGACCTATACAATATGCAGTGTCAGAGGAAAGCCCATAAAATTGTCAGAGACTCCAGCCACCCTAGTTATAGACTGCTTTCTCTGCTACCACACGGCAAGCGGTACCAGAACGCCAAGTCTAGGACCAAAAGGCTCCTCTTCTACCCCCAAGCCATAAGACTGCTGAACAATTAATAAAATCGCCACTGGACAATTTACATTGACCCCCCCCCCCTTTTGTACACTGCTGCTACTCTTTGTTTATTATCTATGCATAGTCACTTCACCCCCACCTACATGTACAAATTACCTCAACTAACTGTACCCCCGCACACTGACTCGGTACCAGTGCCCCCTGTATATAGCCTCGTTATTCTTATTGTGTTACTTTTATTATTACTTTTTATTTTAGTCTACTTGGTAAATATTTTCTTAACTCTTCTTGAACTGCACTGTTGATTAAGGGCTTGTAAGTAAGCATTTCACGGTAAAGTCTACACTTGTTATATTCGGCGCATGTAACAAATAAAGTTTGATTTGATACACAGGGCACCAGTACCAATTCGATATACAGGGGTACGAGGTAATTTGAGGTAGATATGTACATATGGTATAACTAGGAATAAGTGACAGATAATAGGGGTGGCAGGTAGCCTAGTGGTTAGAGCTTTGGACTTAAAAACTAAAGGTTGCAAGAATCCCCAAACTGGTAAGGTACAATTTGATGTTCTGAATCAGGCAGTTCCTAGGCTGTCATTGAAAATAAGAATTTGTCCTTAACTGACTTGCCTTGTTAAATAAAGGTAAAAAAATCGTATAAACATTAGCAGCAGCTTATGTAATGAGGGTTATTTCAAAAAGGGTCAATGCAGATAGTCCGGGTAGCTACAGTGCCTTGCAAAAGTATTCGGCCCCCTTGAACTTTGCGACCTTTTGCCACATTTCAGGCTTCAAACATAAAGATATAAAACTGTATTTTTTTGTGAAGAATCAACAACAAGTGGGACACAATCATGAAGTGGAACGACAATTATTGGATATTTCAAACTTTTTTTAACAAATCAAAAACTGAAAAATTGGGCATGCAAAATTATTCAGCCCCTTTACTTTCAGTGCAGCAAACTCTCTCCAGAAGTTCAGTGGGGATCTCTGAATGATCCAATGTTGACCTAAATGACTAATGATGATAAATACAATCCACCTGTGTGTAATCAAGTCTCCGTATAAATGCACCTGCACTGTGATAGTCTCAGAGGTCCGTTAAAAGCGCAGAGAGCATCATGAAGAACAAGGAACACACCAGGCAGGTCCGAGATACTGTTGTGAAGAAGTTTAAAGCCGGATTTGGATACAAAAATATTTCCCAAGCTTTAAACATCCCAAGGAGCACTGTGCAAGCGATAATATTGAAATGGAAGGAGTATCAGACCACTGCAAATCTACCAAGACCTGGTAGACCTGGCCGTCCCTCTAAACTTTCAGCTCATACAAGGAGAAGACTGATCAGAGATGCAGCCAAGAGGCCCATGATCACTCTGGATGAACTGCAGAGATCTACAGCTGAGGTGGGAGACTCTGTCCATAGGACAACAATCAGTCGTATATTGCACAAATCTGGCCTTTATGGAAGAGTGGCAAGAAGAAAGCCATTTCTTAAAGATATCCATAAAAAGTGTTGTTTAAAGTTTGCCACAAGCCACCTGGGAGACACACCAAACATGTGGAAGAAGGTGCTCTGGTCAGATGAAACCAAAATTGAACTTTTTGGCAACAATGCAAAACGTTATGTTTGGCGTAAAAGCAACACAGCTGAACACACCATCCCCACTGTCAAACATGGTGGTGGCAGCATCATGGTTTGGGCCTGCTTTTCTTCAGCAGGGACAGGGAAGATGGTTAAAATTGATGGGAAGATGGATGGAGCCAAATACAGGACCATTCTGGAAGAAAACCTGATGGAGTCTGCAAAAGACCTGAGACTGGGACGGAGATTTGTCTTCCAACAAGACAATGATCCAAAACATAAAGCAAAATCTACAATGGAATGGTTCAAAAATAAACATATCCAGGTGTTAGAATGGCCAAGTCAAAGTCCAGAACTGAATCCAATCGAGAATCTGTGGAAAGAACTGAAAACTGCTGTTCACAAATGCTCTCCATCCAACCTCACTGAGCTCGAGCTGTTTTGCAAGGAGGAATGGGAAAAAATTTCAGTCTCTCGATGTGCATAACTGATAGAGACATACCCCAAGCGACTTACAGCTGTAATGGCAGCAAAGCTACAAAGTATTAACTTAGGGGGGCTGAATAATTTTGCACGCCCAATTTTTCAGTTTTTGATTTGTTAAAAAAGTTTAAAATATCCCATAAATGTCGTTCCACTTCATGATTGTGTCCCACTTGTTGTTGATTCTTCACAAAAAAATACAGTTTTATATCTTTATGTTTGAAGCCTGAAATGTGGCAAAAGGTCGCAAAGTTCAAGGGGGCCGAATACTTTCGCAAGGCACTGTATATGGCTAGCTATTTAGCTTGGGGGTGCAGCTGTAGAACTTTTTAAGGATCTGCGGACCCATGCCAAATCTTTTCAGCCTCTTGAGAGGGAAGAGGCGTTGTCGTGCCCTCTTCGTGACTGTGTTGGTGTGCTGGGCCCTCCTTTTCCTGTAGTCCACGATCATCTCCTTTGTCTTGCTAACGTTGAGGGAGAGGTTGTTGTCCTGGCACCACACTGCCAGGTCTCTGACCTCCTCCCTATAGTAGTCAATGAACAGCATTCTCACATAGCTGTTCCTCTTGTCCAGGTGGGAAAGGGCAGTGTGGAGTGCAATAAAGATTGCGTCTTCTGTAGATCTGTTGGGGCTGTATGCGAATTGGATTGGGTCCAGGGTGTCTGTGATGATGGTGTTGATGTGAGCCATGATGGAAAACCCATGTTTTACTGTAGTTAGTACGGTTCCTTTGGAGGTACTCCTAACAACTAATTCCGCTTCATTGACTTTTCCATGTACATGTACGTACTCTGTGGATTTGCTGAAGGAAAAACATTTCATATGCCATTGTTACTTGTTTTTAAAGGCCCACTATCGCAGCCACAGAGCTCAGCCAGCCTGAGGATTAATCCGTAAGAGTCTGGTCATCAGTTGGTGAGTCCATGTGCCAAGACGTTTGTTTAGTTCGTTGACATTTGTACTAACAGGTATACGAACCCAAGTACATATTGTTGCCAAGATAGTGAGTGAATGCCTCTTGGCACTCGGAATAATTTTTCGTTGGGCAACTGAGAAACAGATTTAATGAATCAGGTTCTGTCAGGTCAAAAATGAGGATTTCCCTGAAATTCTATCATATTGGTACAGTCAGCATCACCAAAGTTTTGAAGTTCTGAAAAACAAAAGATAAAACTTCATCTGAAATAGCAAGGCTTCCAAAAAGCTGTTATATCTGACAGAAGATAAGCTATACAGGTTCAGATCAGGGAGACGCCCCTCGGCGTGACCAGAAGGTAAATACAGGTGTCTGGCGTAAACCATCCCATTTCTAGCATTCAATCCTTGATGTGTCGTGGTGGTTGGACACTTTTGCAGGGCTCTTGAGACCATCTCTTTTGATGATGATTTCCATGGCAACCGTCCCTAAGGCAGAGTGTGTCTGTCACAGTGCCCAGGATGGGAAGCTCATAATTATGTAGGAAGTCTGGATTACGTTGTAGGCCTCCCATTCAATTCCCTTATGGCTAATGGAATTGACTTCACTTTGTGTGTGGGAATTAAATGGACTCAAACTGCTCTGTAGTTTCATCAGGTACTGATGCTTACTAAAGCATCACTTGTGATGCTATAACGGTGTCAGATGTGCCCGTACACATGCAATGGGTGTGGTGACTAAACATGTCTTTATCCAAAATGGAGGCCTGCTATCAAGAATTTTGTTTCCCAGTTTACCTATATAGTAGGAACTGTTTTGCTATTGATCTAAATTAATATCTGATCTGATTGCCCGGCAAGCTAGCAACTATTTGGCTGTAGGCTCAATTCAAGTTTACAGCGGGCAAGGAGTTCACCCTTAACTCTTTGTAACATTGTCCAGCACCTCAGAAAAGTTAAGACAATCATTATGGAAAGCAATGAAAGCTACCAAGTTAGTTATACATTTAAAGGCTATGTGATGGATTAAACAAAGCTACAGTATATGATATAACTTCACACATGGAGATATTATCTTGGCTGTTACGGTAAAATCAACCTACAGTCAGTGGTGTAGTGGAGGGTATACAAGGTATACCCCGTATACCCACTTATTTTTCAGTGGGCATTAAGTATACTCACTTGAATCCCCACGATGCATATCAAAGTAGGACTAGTGTAGTGGAGGTACAGTGTACGCTGTATAAATTAATAAGGCTGATGGAACAGACCATTTTGAATCAACATCTTAAAATGTTGATCAACTATTATTTCTTCACATTTTAAGCGCACCAATGTGCACACAGATTTTAAATGTAAAATAAATGCCTGAAACTAGATCCCCTACATACTGCTCTTGACGAGAAGGGGAAAAAGCTGTCGGGGGAGGTTCTCTTCTGCACTGTTCAACCAATCCAGTACATGTGGAGGAGGAGTTAAGCTGGAGCATCACCTTATTAAAATCCAATAGAAAAAGTTGCATCACAGGCTCTATTTCCCTCGAAACTGAACATCCAGTTGTTGGGGACTCAGCAGAGGCTACATGGTGGTAGGCCTACTCGCAAATGTTCCAAAATGCAATTTGCGGGAAAACCTTGTTCTGAAATGCCCATCGCACATGTGAGCAGTTTCATGGACAGAGATCTAAATATCTGTTAGACATTTTAAAAGAGGGGAGATCTAAAGATGCAACATCATGGGTTGCTAATATGACTAGGATTATGCCTTTGGTGGCTAGACAATGAAAGAAAGTTGAAAGAAAACCAATAAAACAGGAGAATGCATAAGAGGAAGTATTTTATAATGTAATTGCTGCCAATTGATGGGACTAACTGCCTTCTGGTAAATGGAAAGGCTTTCCCAAAACCTTCTCAATTAAATGTTAACCAGCTACAAAGTAGCCTACCTGGCTGAATGATATCATGATTATTTGCATCAATCCAGTGCCTATTTGTTTCGTAAACTCCATCTCATGTGCTACAGAAACACCGCTAACCAAACAACAGTGCTATGTGCTTGCACACTTGAATCAAAGGGTAACTACAATAAAAAAATACATCTATTTGATTTTTCCAAGATTTTCTGGGAAGAAGTTCCTTAGTGACCTTAATTCATCAATCAAGTACAAGGGTGGAGCGAAAACCCACAGACACTCGGTCCTCCGTGGAATGAGTGTGACAAGTGTGACTTAGAACTTTAAATTTAAAAAATAATAATATTCAAAAAGTGACTTAAAAACCTTAGAAAATATATAAATAAGAAACCTGTGAATTTCTGACTCAGTTGACAGACTCATTTATCTGTTTCAACAGAAGGCCTACTATTAGCCTACTTGCACAGTACAGCTTGGGGAGGCCTGACTGTGAAAGACCAAATATGGGATTTATAATTTTAGGTCATTCAGAGTGTGTCACTATTTCTCAGACGTTTTCACACAGGGTGCCTTTCTGTTGCCGGGTGGGCCATTTTTTTTTCTTCTCACAATTAGAGTATATCCACTTCTCCAGGCACCACTTAACCACTGCCTACAGCGATTCACATAGTGTCCTATTTAGGGAGGGAATCTGTGTAGGATGGGTTGTATCATTCAAGCTAATCAGATATTTTCTATTCAATGCAAAAAGCTGTTAGGTGGGTGAGAAGTGTTTCATGTTGGTTATGCTGATCAAACCCTTCAAAGTTAGATTTATACCATGCACTGAATTTGTTAATATAATGTTATTCCTAATAGGATATGTGGGTAATACTACCCCGTGGGAGGCATATAACTTCAATATAACACCACCAGGCATTGGTCATGTCAGCGGGACCTTTTCGAAGCACACAGTCACAGGAAATGAGGCACATGAGTCAGGGGTATGGGCTGAATTTAAAGCTCCATGGTCTTTAGATTGTCCCAAAAGACTTGAAACGTTGCCAGATAGGCCTAATAACTGCTGTTCAATAGACATGGCATATAGTATGTCCTTTGTTGTGACAGTAAGAGTACTTCATATTCAGTTATGAAATATATTATGTTTTATCCAAAGTAGACAAGTTCAAGTGTTGATTATTTGGTATAAATATATACTGTAGGCCTATAATTATCTTCTTATACAATCAATCTATTGTTCCCTTTTCCAGGTGCCAAATACAGTTCAATGCACCAGTTTGTTGAAATTCTTCTCCACTAAAGACTGTGGTAGAAGACATATGGTGATTTCCATAACCATGCTACTCTCTATTCTGATTTAAATAGGCCACTGTCTTCGTATGACTTGAAGGGAAAGGGGGATGCCTAGTCCGTTGTACAACTGAATGCATTCAACTGAAATGAGTCTTATGCATTTAACCCAACTCCTCTGAATCAGAGAGGTGCGGGGGGCTGCCTTAATCAACATCCACGTCATCGGCACCCGGGGAACAGTGGGTTAACTGCCTTGCTCAGGGACAGAATGAAGGGCAAACTGCAGTTGCTACATCCATTATTGGACTTATAAATTAATTATATATACCCATTCTTGAAGAATATAACGTAATGCCTCATGAGCTTAGTTCAACTGTCACACCCCATCTGAACCCAAAATATAAGCTGGTTTTACTACAATGATTGTAAACATTGTAAATGTATAGCCTAAAAACATAGTTAAAACATGGTATTATTGGTTAAAACAACACCTTTGATATTCTGTATGGTCAGTCCTCTGTCTATGAATTTAAATGGTTAAATTTAAGGCCCGTCCCTCAGCTTTTTACCAAAAGAGAGCAGGGTTGACGCTTTGTTATTGTTTCAACAGCGGATTGGCCCTTTAAGTGGAGACTTGAGAGATATGGGATAAGCCACCTAATTGTGTCTGCGCAGGATCCTTTCAATGATTTTAGAACATGAACAACAGAGAATGCAATGCAATAACATGTTTGGCAAAATAAACATCCTGCTGGGCAAAAACTGGTTGAGTTGATTCAACTTTGATGACGTTGAATCAATTTGGAAAAATGATTGGATTTTAAAAAAATCAGCAACATAAGGGTATATCGGGGTGTTTTCACCTAACTTTAAACATAAATCCAATGACATGGTTCATTTTTTGTTGCTGTATTGAATTTAGTTGACAACAAATGTAAATCAAAACTAGACGTTGAACTGACGTCTGTGTCCAGTGGAATGTAGCCTACATAATTCAAGAAAAAACCTTTGATTGCACTTACTGATTATGGATTTGATCAATATCTGTGATTTCTCTTCACTTTCATAGCCTACATTTCTTGATTAGACTTGTATATTACAAATGGCATTTGATTAGCCTTTAGCAACAATAATTGTAAATAGGGTAGTAGTAGCCACCTGGGGCAACTGCCCCCCTGTAATTCACATAAAGACCAAGATGTCAAATTATTTTTCCAACAACCTCCCTAGCTGTCACTGTTCTTGCTGAACAAAAAATGTCCTGTGTCATTACAACCTTGAGATATTTCAACAAAACGATTTTGTGGTAAGTTGATCTAATTTTTTTACATTTAGCAAAAGTTGTAGATATATTATATTATATATTTTTGTTACAAATTCAAGTAGGAAAGCCTTAGAAATAACCAACTTGTTTAGAGAGAAACATGTTCATAGTTTGAGTATGTTAGATGAGTGTGTTGGGGCAACTCTCCCCCCTACTAGGGGGTAACTGACCTCTGGGGGCTTGTTACCCCTTTATGGTTATGAATGTTTTTATTCCTGTCAGTTAGACAATGACTAGCCCAGTTAGTGCTAGTTTATGCTAGCTAGCAACTTCACTAGCATTAAATGCTTGCCAGCTAGCTAGTTAGCATAAGCTGCTAGGAGTGCTAGCTAGCAATCTCACTACCAGATCGTCTGAGGAAAAATATATTTAAAAAGATAACATAACTGTTATGCGGAGTGGAACAGGGGAACCCAATAACAGACTCAGACAAGGAGAGTGGGAGGAAGTAACCAAGGTATTTATTGAACCCCAGGGGGAGATGTAGTGTAGGTCAGGGAAACCAGGTGCGGAGGCTGAGGCTGGAGTGAGAAGGGTTGAGACAGGGTAAGCAGGTCCGGAGGGGAATCCAAGGGAGTAATAGAGTGGGGACTCCAGGACAGAGTAGCAGGATGACTAGACGTGGTACAGGCACAAGAGTCAGAGCGGGCAGAATTGTAGGGGAGAGGAAAATAGCATCAGGCAAGGAAACCAGGATCTGAATAGTAACAAATAGCTAGCCACGTAGACTGACTGAGCAGATATTACAATCTGGCAGTGGCAGGGCTGAGTATTTGTAGAAGTCTTGATTATGGAATAGGTTGCAGCTGGTGGGGATCTGCTCTGAATCCAGCACACCTGTCTCCGCCCACACAATCACACACACACACACACACACAGAGAGAGAGGGAGGGGGAGAGAGTACTGGAGGAGTGGCGGCAGGTCAAGGAGACACAGGATGAGCAGTAGAGGGCGTGGCAGGAGCAGATGTGACAATAACTTAATTTCAGTTCTAAATGTTTCCGCTAGTGACTGATAGCTTTACTGTTAATTCAACTTTATAGCCTTTTAGCTATTTTACGCAGCATTTTATGTTATATAGTTAGAAAAAACGTAGATAGCTAAGAGAGAGCTTTTCAATTGGCATCTCTCCCCCTGTTTTCAGTCACAGGTGGGGATTTAGGTGCAAGCAGTGCTGGAGGTGGGCTCATGAGTTGTGCTCCAATTTTACTAGGGATAGCTGTATTTGTGACCTACATGTTCTAATTAGAATTGTGCAATAGCAGAACATAAGAGAGTTGCCACATCGTTACACTGAGTTAATTAGTTAAATTACTGGTATTAAATGTTATATTCCAATGTTATTTAATGTTATTTATATTTCATTCTAATATTATATTCCAATGAATATTTTTTTAATTAATTAAAAACACTATTGAAAACCTTTTGCTCCTGAATGTCATTTTAAAGACTGCTGGGATTTAAGATCTTGCATTATTCAAATCATATTTAGTGTAATGGTACATAATGGATTGTATGTGTAATGTTCCTTTTCCATACAATCCATTATGTACCAACAGAGAAAGAACAAATAAAAGGAATGTGCAGGTGAGCTAAAAAGAGGGACTTTACATCAAATCTCCTCATAGTGCAGGTATTAATGGTGACATGTGCAACACCATCCCCCCATATTTCATTTAAATCATTAAAATAAGACAACTAGACTTAGCTTTTCAGTATTACTTACTAAATAGTTTCTAAATAAAACTGACTAAATGGATTTTAACACACTTGTGTGAAACCCTATGCCATAATCTTCTACCGGGGTAGGTTAGCCTATCTATATTGACCAAAAATATAAACGCAACATGCAACAATTTCTAAGATTTTACTGAGTTACAGTTCATAGAATGAAATCAGTCAATTGAAATAAATTCATTAGGCCCTAATCTATGGATTTCACCTAACTGGGCAGGGACTCAGCCATGGATGGGCCTGGGAGGGCATAGGCCCACCCACTTGAGAGCCATGTCCACCCACAGCGAAGCCAGGCGCAGCCAATCAGAATGAGTTTTTGGGTTACACGTGATGTGCGGTTGTGAGGCCTTTTGGATGTACTGCCAAATGCTCTAAAATGACTGGGTGTCTTATGGTAGAGAAATTAACATCCAATTCTCTGGCAACAACTCTATTGGACATTCCTACAGTGAGCATGCTCCCTCAACTTTAGACATCTGTGGCATTGTGTTGTGTGACAAAACATTTTAGTGGCCTTTTACAAGGTGCACCTGTTTAATGATCGTGCTGTTTAATCAGCGTCTTGATATGCAACACCTGTCAGGGGGATAGATTATTTTAGCAAATGAGAAATGCTCACTTACAGGGATGTAAATAAATTGGAGCACAACATTTGAGAGAAATAAGCAACGCTTGTATTTTTCGGGGACACGAGGAAACAAGTCGCCTAATTGGTTTAATAGCCTACTATCGATGTGCCATACGTATTTTGTGCGCAACCGCTACCCCAAAAAGGTGAACTGAACAACACGCTTCCTGAGTCCTGAAAGCTCTGCTTTCATTCGGACGCTTTTGAAGTCTGTTTAGAGATGACAACGCCGCTTTTGAACTGCGCAATCATGTGGCATTCTGCTTGAAAGTGTATTTTATTGTATGAAGTACTGGATATAATTTTTTTACGGAATATAGCCTACGCATCTTGTGTGAGATGAAAACAGTTCCAGAGAGCGAAATACGTTCATTGGTTATGGTCACAATACGAAGAAAACGATGTCGCATTATTGTGAGGATCTTCATCGTTTGGAAATGTAAGTGGTTTTGTTAAACGTTATATTGATTGGACCTTTTGTTTGGCAGCTCTCTGGGAGTCTTTTCAATGAGACTCAATCTATTCCATTTTAGCCTAATTTTCAGCTGGTAAAATAAGTTTCACTAGTAGTTGTAAACTACATGGTAGTTCGAGCTATTCCACTGTAAGTAGACAACCATCTGGATTTTGCTCGTTTAGTTATCTAATTTAATAGCTAATGCCTCATGAGTTTAGTTCAACTAACACCATAAGAACCCAAAATGTCAACATATTTTACTCCAATGTTTGTAAATGTAAACAAGCACTGTAAAGCAGGGCTGCCCAACCCTTTTCCTGGAGATCAACTGTCCTGTAGGCTTTCAGTCCAACCCTAATTTAGCATATCTGATTCAGCTGATTCAGTCTTGTTGAGCAGCTAATTTAGTAGAATCAGGTGTGTTAATTTATGGTTGGACTGAGAACCCACAGGAAGGTAGATCTCCAGGAAGAGGGTTGGGCAGCCCTGTTGTAAAAGCCTCAACGTGGTTAAAACTAATTATGATAGCGCTGTGGATGCAAGGACTGATGATCCATTATGTCTATGAATTTGAGTGGTTACATTTCTCCATGTCCATCCCCTCAGGTTTTTTTTTTAGCAAAAGAGGTGGGATGGACGCTTCTTTATTGTTTTAATTAAGGACTCTAGCATTAACTTGTTTTCTCTGCAAAATAACCTTAACTATCATATGACAGTATTGGATGCCAATACCCATCTTTCGCTCTCTCTGTGTGTCTCTCCTCTCTCGCAGTTCTTTTTGACTGGGACGCTTAAGAGTGGCTCATAAGATGTTTGCAACTTCTTCACCAACAACCTGAGACTCAGCCCTCAAGCAGTAGAATGTGTCCCGTTGTGCCACAACCACTGTGTGTGTCTATTGACGGGCACTTACATGGCTTTAGGGTTACCTTGGCATTCCTCATGTCCATGTGTCTGTCTCGTATGACGTTCACGGCCGCCTGCCCACCACCCTGCCTGTGTGCCAGCGACATCGTCTCCTGCAGTGGTCGCAATCTGTCAACCGTTCCCCCTGACCTCCCTGGCTATGTCACCCGATTGGACCTCAGCCACAATGTCCTCACTGCTCTGCTCTTGGATTGGTCAGACCGGCGTCTGGACAGGCTGACCGTACTGGTCCTCAGCCGAAATGCCATTATCCATCTGGCACCGGACGCCTTTGCCCCCACCCCTCACCTTCGCCACCTGGACCTCTCGTCCAATGGGCTGTCTTGGCTCAATGCATCTGCCTTCCATGGGCTCGGGGAACTGCAAGTACTGCTTCTGTTTGGAAACCGCATCTGTCAGACCATGGCGGGAGCCTTTGAGGGGCTGAGCAGCCTGGAAAGGCTGTATCTGGGCGGGAACAGACTGACTGCCTTCCCCCTGGAGCTCTACCAGCGAAATGGGGCTCTGCCACGCCTGCGTTTCCTGGATCTGTCGACGAACATGGTGAGGCAGGTGCCTGTGCAGAGCCTACTCTCTCTGGCCACCTGGCAGCAGGGTGGCATCTACTTGCAGGGGAACCCGTTGGTGTGTGACTGTGCCTTGCGCGCCATGCTGGAGTACTGGGAGAGGAGGCAGTACTGTCCCCTACTAGACTTCAGGGAGGAGTATCCATGCAGTCTGGGTCAGGAGTGGCTGAATTGTTCTGGCAACCCTCAGGGTGGGTTCCATGGAACTGTAGAAGTGTCTTACCAGGCAGAGCCTGGCGATTGGCTTATGGTGCCGTGCCCTGGCATTTCTCTCCCCTTCCAGGAAGAGGTGGTGGTGTTCTGGGTGACCCCGGGCGATGGATCCCCGGCACTGGGCGTAACAGACGATCAGAGCAGCCGCCTCACGGTCCTCACCAACGGTACCCTGGAGATCCGAGGGGCTCTCCGTGGGGATTCAGGGACTTACTCATGCGTGGCAGTCCGCGGTCGACACCGGAGCTCCAACGAGACTTTGGAGGTCACCGTCTCCGTAGGTAACCCCAGTGGCCCAGGCAAGAGCGGGGAGGAACGTAGCAGCGGCGGGGAGCATTTTAACACGGCATTTACCACGCTGGCGTCCTGTGTGGTCAGCATCGTCCTGGTGCTCCTCTACCTGTACCTCACTCCCTGCCGTTGCCATGGTGGAAATGCCAGGGGAGTTGGCGGGCGAGCCATGCTCCTCTGTGCAGACCCCAGAGAGGCGGAGCTCACAGACCGAAGGGTCACCGGTGGAAAGAGGGTGGCCTTCCTCGAAACGGGGGACGAGCACCCCCACAAATGCAGTGCCAAGCACCCAGTAATGGACACTGCAGCCACAGAGGGCATATTGAAGAACGGAAGCAGGGCCTTGGAGCAGGTCCACGAAGAACACCTTGTGTAGCATTCAGGGTCTGTCCTTCAAGCCCCACCAGGCTTTCATGGTTCTCAAAATGTAAAATATTAACCTTGCATTGAGAATCCATACATGAAAGTAGTTTTAACACCATTTATTTCACAATAGTGATCAGACTGCTTTTTAATGTTATACCTACTGTGTGGACAGATATGGAAACAGTAGTTGGTTTCTTTGTCAAAGTTTTATACACATGAACTTGCAGATAAAGAAATAGTTCCAAACAAAATACATTCTGTGGAACACCTGTGTGAAATTCATTATGTAGGCATTCATGGATCTATAATGTTATTACAGGATACACATGGTATACACTGTCCATCCAAATAATTACTTGCAGGTTCCTAGTCTGTCATAAGGTGCCATGCGCTATTATGAATGATCATAACAGGGCGGACACTGTAAATGTATTCTTAATGTATTACATGCAGGTTGAATGGATGCATTCAGACAAAGATGTCAGTCGACCCTGATCAGTTTCTGGGAACTAGCCAGCTCTAGCCCCAAGCCTCCCATGACCTATATACTATTGTTGTTCTCAGTTATTTTTGCAGGTGTGACCGTGAATAGAGTTTTTCAAGGTGAGGAAGGGACTGATATGTTACTGCTGGTATTAATATATTGAACTAACTTAGAAATTGACATTCATTTAGAATAACTCAATTCCGTTGTCTTCATTTAAGTATATATGCATTTCAGATGAGTAGGCTTTTTTTTATCTGACAATGATCTTGAAACAGTGCAAGAGACCTGCTTTTATACACCATTTTAGACACCATTTTAATAGAAAGAAATCACTTAATTTTATATTAGTGTTAGGCCGTAAGGGAATAAAGCATTTTCACGTCCTTAGAGGTGATGGAGTGGACATGAATTGATTGCTGAGACAGTAGGTTCCCATTCCCATCCCCACTGACAGTTCTCTAGGGGACATATTTAACTACAGTAGGTTCCCACTCCCACCGATGACAAGGTAACTGACATCCAGATGTAACTTAGCATGTCAAATTGAATGGTCACTGTACCAAACCTACATGTTTATAGACAAAGCCCAGAGTTCCATGTTTTTATGTTGTTTTTTTACAAACGGTTGTGAGTATTACGTGATCACAGTATAATATTCTACCACAGCTAAATGTGACTTGTACAGACATGTAGTATCAGGATAGTTCCAATCACTAGGTTTCATCTGACGAAGGAATCTGATTGAACTGAAATCTGTGACCGTTTTTAAGGCTGTGTTGTCTAGTGCAGAGAACTCTAGCTCAATTGTGGAATCAGGCCCTCATAAAAGTTCTATGTACGGGACATACAGTTGAAGTCTGAAGTTTACATACACTTAGGTTGGAGTCATTACAACTCGTTTTTCAACCACTTTGTTGGTTAGGACATCTCTTTGTGCATGACACAAGTAATTTCTCAAACAATTGTTTACAGACAGTGAATTATAAGTGAAATAATCTATCACAATTCCAGTGGGTCAGAAGTTTACATACACTAAGTTGACTGTGCCTTTAAACTGCTTGGAAAATTCCAGAAAATGTTGTCATGGCTTTAGAAGCTTCTGATAGGCTAATTGACATATGAGTCAATTTGAAGTGTACATGTAGATATATTTCAAGGCCTACCTTCAAACTCAGTGCTTCTTTGCTTGACATCATGGGAAAATCAAAAGAAATCAACCAAGACCTCAACAAAAATTGGAGACCTCCACAAGTCTGGTTCATCCTTGGGAGCAATTTCCAAACGCCTGAAGGTACCACGTTCATCTGGACAAACAATAATATGCAAGTATAAACACCATGTGGCCACACAGCTGTCATACCGCTCAGGAAGGAGACGCGTTGTCTCCTAGAGATGAGCGTACTTTGGTGCGAAAAGTGCAAATCAATCCCAGAACAACAGCAAAGGACCTTGTGAAGATGCTAGAGGAAACCGGTACAAAAGTATCGTATCCACAGTAAAAACGAGTCCTATAATCGACAATCTGAAAGGCCGCTCAGAAAGGAAGAAGCCACTGCTCCAAACCACCATAAAAAAGCCAGACTCCGGTTTGCAACTGCACATTGGGACAAAGATCATACTTTTTGGAGAAATGTCCTCTGATAAAACAAAAAAAGAACCGTTTGGCCATAATGACTGTCGTTATGTTTGGAGGAAAAAGGGGGAGGCTTGCAAGCCGAAGAATACCATCCCAACCATGAAGCACGGGGGTGGCAGCATCATGTTGTGGGGGTGCTTTGCTGCAGGAGGGACTGGTGCACTTCACAAAATCGATGGCATCATGAAGCAGGAAAATTATGTGGATATTGAAGCAAGATCTCAAGACATCAGTCAGGAAGTTAAAGCTTGGTCGCAAATGGGTCTTCCAAATGGACAATGATCCCAAGCATACTTCCAAAGTTGTGGCAAAATGGCTTAAGGGCAACAAAATCAAGGTATTGGAATGGCCATCACAAATCCCTGACCTCAATCCTATAGAACATTTGTGGGCAGAACTGAAAAAGCGTGTGTGAGCAAGGAGGCCTACAAACCTGACTCAGTTACACCAGCTCTGTCAGGAGGAATGGGACAAATTCACCCAACTTATTCTGGGAAGCTTGTGGAAGGCTACCTGTAACGTTTGACCCAAGTTAAACAATTTTAAAGGCAATGCTACCAAATACTAATTGAGTGTATGTAAACTTCTGACCCACTGAGAATGTGATGAAAGAAATAAAAGCTGAATTAAATCATTCTCTCTACTATAATTCTGACATTTCACATTCTTTTTATAAAGTGGTGATCCTAACTGCCCTAAAACAGGGAATTCTTACTAGGATTAAATGTCAGGAATGATGAAACTGAGTTGAAAAATATTTGGCTAAGGTGTATGTCAACTTCTGTCTTCAACTGTACAAGTTTGATCTGAGCCCCTAGCCCCTATTCCTTCTGTGTTTACAGATCTGAATGAGCTGGATTTATGTAAGCAATAATGGTGACGGCACCATCTAGCCTTTTCAATGGGCTTTGGAGAGCTTCCGCCATATTGTTAACACCTATCCAGTTTCATGGGATCTGCAAACAATGAGGGACTAGGAGCTGCTTTCAGTCTACTCATAGTATTTCATTCAGTTTCTTTATAGAATGTTTTGTCAAATGGAATGTAAACTACCATTTCCCAAGACTCAGTCCTCCCCTTTAATTATGTCCTGGGTATTTTCTCACCTCCAGCTAGTACAGTATCTGAGCCCTAGTTTTTACAACCATGACCTGTGCCCTTTCACCAATGTTCTTGTCCTTGACTCTCCAGGTATGAATATTGTTAGTTGCATTTCCTGTGTGCTAAGTATGTTTTGCCACTGCCAAGTTCATTCCCATGCAAGCAATGCTGCCAGGCTTGCGTTATATAGAAAAGTTTGATTCAAAATCTGTCATGAAAATTGTCTATGTACAGTGCCTTGCGAAAGTATTCGGCCCCCTTGAACTTTGCGACCTTTTGCCACATTTCAGGCTTCAAACATAAAGATATAAAACTGTATTTTTTTGTGAAGAATCAACAACAAGTGGGACACAATCATGAAGTGGAACGACAATTATTGGATATTTCAAACTTTTTTTAACAAATCAAAAACTGAAAAATTGGGCGTGCAAAATTTTTCAGCCCCTTTACTTTCAGTGCAGCAAACTCTCTCCAGAAGTTCAGTGAGGATCTCTGAATGATCCAATGTTGACCTAAATGACTAATGATGATAAATACAATCCACCTGTGTGTAATCAAGTCTCCGTATAAATGCACCTGCACTGTGATAGTCTCAGAGGTCCGTTAAAAGCGCAGAGAGCATCATGAAGAACAAGGAACACACCAGGCAGGTCCGAGATACTGTTGTGAAGAAGTTTAAAGCTGGATTTGGATACAAAAAGATTTCCCAAGCTTTAAACATCCCAAGGAGCACTGTGCAAGCGATAATATTGAAATAGAAGGAGTATCAGACCACTGCAAATCTACCAAGACCTGGCCGTCCCTCTAAACTTTCAGCTCATACAAGGAGAAGACTGATCAGAGATGCAGCCAAGAGGCCCATGATCACTCTGGATGAACTGCAGAGATCTACAGCTGAGGTGGGAGACTCTGTCCATAGGACAACAATCAGTTGTATATTGCACAAATCTGGCCTTTATGGAAGAGTGGCAAGAAGAAAGCCATTTCTTAAAGATATCCATAAAAAGTGTTGTTTAAAGTTTGCCACAAGCCACCTGGGAGACACACCAAACATGTGGAAGAAGGTGCTCTGGTCAGATGAAACCAAAATTGAACTTTTTGGCAACAATGCAAAACGTTATGTTTGGCGTAAAAGCAACACAGCTCATCACCCTGAACACACCATCCCCACTGTCAAACATGGTGGTGGCAGCATCATGGTTTGGGCCTGCTTTTCTTCAGCAGGGACAGGGAAGATGGTTAAAATTGATGGGATTCTTCACAAAAAAATACAATTTATATCTTTATGTTTGAAGCCTGAAATGTGGCAAAAGGTCGCAAAGTTCAAGGGGGCCGAATACTTTCGCAAGGCACTGTACCTGAAGGATTTTTGTTTAATTAATCTTAGTAACGCTGTTCTCATTTGTCACAGAATGTATGCAAAAGTTGTCATTCTCCTAACATGGCAAAATGTTATCAAATATAGTGCAATATTTAGAGGTATGTATGAATTAATAAAATATTAAATCATGGAATAGAACAACGTTTGAGAGAGTTGTGAGGATTTCCTGCTCACTAAATGCATTGTGTTTGTTTGGTCATTGACATTGCCACGTTAAGTAAACCTCAGCTCATTTGCCGTCCATGTGACAGGGTCATCAATAAGCTACGCCCCAACCCACTCATAAAGTAGATGAAAAGACAAGTTATTATATGGAAATGTGGTCCCATTAAAAAAATGAGGCTACATCCAATATATCCTTTAACAACGCTTTCAAAAATCCTTTCAGCCAACAAAGGAAAAGAGGATCTTTACAAAAACGACATTCATGCTTTTATGTGTTGTAGTCTGTTTGTACTGTAGGAATGGAACAAACCAATCTTGATTTGATGCTTGAAGCCACAGGGATCCCAGAGCTGTATCTGATTTTAGATTGTGCTGTCTCACTAACTAACAGGAAATCCATGTCAACAACAGATCTCTTTGCTGTCATTACCATAACTGTACGGGAGTTAGAGGAACACGTGGGATGAAACGCCGCCTCCGACAGTTATATCATTGAAGAAGGGGCAAGACAAGGCGAGCATTTGTGTACAGCAACTCACAAATTATTTTTCTCATGCAATTACATCGTTTAGATTAGTGCACAGTATGGCCATAGGGTACTATATTCTGAACTGTCTCGTTTTTTGTTTTTGAAGTCCTCCCTAAAACACACATTGCCCACAAACTGATGTGAAAACGACAATTAATGTCTGGGCTTTCTTCTCCTAAGAAGAAAAGGGAACATTTTCCCAGCAATGGCAGGGAACTACCACCACACGGACTATAGGCCTGGCTTCTGTAATAATGACAACTCAGAGATGTTTAGTATGTGTGCCCATTGGTCAATGACTGGATGCTATGATGAGCCTGTTAGATGTATTAGCATATTTGTATGATATACTACAATCACACACACAAAAGGCAAGTTTTGTTAAATACATACACACGTTACAATATGTACATGTGTTTAAATTGGCATGTTGGCATGTAAGTGTTAATATGTAATAACTAAGTAAGACATGTAACTGTTGAAGCCAACTTTTCCCTCAGTCAGTCCAATGTTAAGGTTCTCAACATTAGCAGTGTAGCAGCACATTAGCTATGTAACCATAAGTAAGTGAACAGGAAATTGAAAACTGACGTCACTGACACTTCATATGCTTGGAGTGCTTGGAGTAAATGTCCTTTATAAAGTAATTGATAGAAAACAGAAATATTAAATTGTGAAGGAGGAAATATTTCCATAGGAAAAGTATGAATGGCCTCCCGAGTGGCGCAGCAGCCTAAGGCCCTGCATCGCAGTGCTAGAGGCATCACTACAGACCCGGGTTTGATCCCAGGCTGTATCACAACCAGCCATGATCGGGAGTCCCATAAGGTGGCACGCAATTGGCCCAGCGTGGTCCGGTTGTGATGCAGCCTGGAATCAAACCAGGGTCTGTAGTGATGCCTCTAGCACTGAGATGCAGCGCGCCATTCGTGAGTCGTCACTGTAAATAGGAATTAGTTCTTAACTGACTTGCCTAGTTAAATAAAACAATTATTGAAATAGTTGTTGGAAGCCCATTTGACGCAATCTTCCTGGGAAAACACTAATGTCATGTAATCTAAATATATTAGTGGTGTATTTCTAAGAATTACAAGTGATGTCATTTCCATTTGCAGAAACTGAAAATAACTTGAGTGCTGTTTCTGCATAAAGCTTAGGTGGATCTGGAGCCCAAACGCATCTGGAGCCCAAATGCATATAACAGAGAAGGTAGTTATTCCAGAATACCTACATTTCATTTCAAGGCATTTTAAAATGTTTTATCATTCAAAATATCCAGGGGTGCAACTTTCACTGGGGACGGGAGGGTTATGGGGTACATGTTTCCCCCACACTCTGAAATTGCATTTTTGTCCGTCCCCCCCGCCCCCCAGGTTTGTCATTGGAATGCGATACAAAACGAGGCAACGGTGTGCTTTAGGACCATGTGGACACCTGCGAGCGGTCGGTTAGGCTGTTTGGAGAGTGTGTCTGACTGGATAAAAAAATGTGTCCCCCCCACTTCTAAAACCAAAGTTGCGCCCATGAAAATAACCACCACTGAATTTCCATTCTATTAAAGCACTACAAAGAGTGAATTGACAACACTTCCGAATATCCAGTACATTCCATTTCATAGAACACTCCCTCTTTCTCTATTTTCAGCTAATGCATGTCTGTGGTGTGACCTACCTGAGCTCCTCTTAACAGAACTGGGTTTCTTGATGTCTACTACATGAAAGTTTGCCCTTTACAATGCCCACTGGGCACAGACATCAATTCATCGTCTATTCCACGTTGGTTCAACCTAATTTAATTTAAATTACGTGGAAACAACATTGATTCAACCAATGTATGCCCTGTGGGTGGTTTGCTCTCTCCCTCTGTTTTGTTCAATCTGGGAAGGTTTTACACTCCTGTGTAACTCTGTCATGTCACACTGTTTAGTGTCCTATTCAATCCCAATTTGAGATATGCAAATCTGAAATGACACATTTCCTGTTGATATCAATGAATTATTAGCACTTGAGTAATGAGTGCATCATATCTAAATTATTCTACCTTCTGTATGTGTACAGTAGGCATATTTTCTCTGTAGCACAAAAAATGAACAGTACTGTTTTGCAGTTGTGTAAAGTTCTACTTTAGTAGTTTTTGAGGGTATCTGTATTTTACTATTTATATTTTTGACTACTTCCCCTTTTACTCCATATATTTTCCCTGAAACCCAAAAGTACTTGTTACATTTTGAATGTTTAGCAGAACAGGAAAATGGTCAAATTCACTCACTTATCAAGAGAACATCCCTGGTTATCCTTCTGCCTCTGGCGGACTCACTAAACACACATGCTTTGTTTGTAAATTATGTCTGAGTGTTGGAGTGTGCCCCTGGCTCTCTGTAAGTACATTTAAAAAAACACAAGGTACAGTCTGGTTTGCATAATATAAGGAATGTTACATTATTTATACTTTTACTTTTGATACTTAAGTATATTTAAAACCAAATACTTTTACTCAAGTGACTTTCCCTTTTTCTTGAGTCATTTTCTGTTAAGCTATATCGAATCAAAGTTTATTTGTCACGTGCGCTGAATACAACCGGTGTAGACCTTACAGTGAAATGCTTACTTACAGGCTCTAGCCAATAGTGCAAAAAAGGTATTAGGTGAACAATAGGTAGGTAAAGAAATAAAACAACAGTAAAAAGACAGGCTATATACAGTAGCGAGGCTGTAAAAGTTGCAAGGCTACATACAGACACCGGTCATACAGACATCAGTCAGGCTGATTGAGGTAGTATGTACATGTAGATATGGTTAAAGTGACTATGTATATATGATGAACAGAGAGTAGCAGTAGCGTAAAAGAGTGGGTGGTGGGTGGGACACAATGCAGATAGCCCGGTTAGCCAATGTGCGGGAGCACTGGTTGGTTGGGCCAATTGAGGTAGTATGGACATGAATGTATAGTTATAGTGACTGTGCATATATGATAAACAGAGAGGAGCAGCAGTGTAAAAAGAGGGGTTGGGGGGGCCATTTGATTACCTGTTCAGGAGTCTTATGGCTTGGGGGTAGAAACTGTTGAGAAGCCTTTTTATCCTAGACTTGGCACTCCGGTACCGCTTGCCATGCAGTAGTAGAGAGAGCAGTCTATGACTGGGGTGGCTGGGGTCTTTTACAATTTTTACACCACCTGGTGTAGAGGTCCTGGATGGCAGGCGGCTTAGCTTGACATTTATTCAAGTATGACATTTGAGTACTTTATCCACCACTGCTGTTTTGACTGGTATTTACCTGGTATTTGATAGGAAATAATGTGGTAACATTGGGTATTTTCTGGTACTTTACACCTCTGGTGGCATGCGTTTTGTTCATAGCCTAGTACAGTAGAGAAATGGTGCCCTCGTGCTTTAACTGAGGGTGCCACACGTTCTGACTGAGAGATGTACTGTTAGGCTTATTCCTTACAACATATAAATGCAACAAGCACACTAAATAGTAGGCTACACACCACAACAACATTAGGGTTTGAGTTACAGCTATTATTGGGTAATAATGAATAGCAATTGGGTAATGGCAATACAATTCCATATGTACTGTAAATATATTTCGATTCAGTCCAGGCCAGAAGGTAACATCAAATACATTTCAATTCCTAACTTAAATGGATGTGATGGTAATGGTTTGTCATCCTACCACCTTTCTTCAGGACCAGGGTGAAAGCCCTGTTGGATCCCAATTGGTATTTTGAAGTTTACTGTGTGCACTTAAACCACATTCTGTGCAGAAAGATAATGTGTTTAATAAAACATCAGTTTTATTTCAACATCAAACAACATCAAACCACTGTTTTATTGATTTGATTCTAAATGACCATTATCATAACACAAGATAGGCAGCGCAGCAGCTTCATTGGAATAGGGCCCTCTGTGTAACGGTTGTGAGTAGCCACTGGATGGAGCTAGTAAACTTCATAGACCTACTATCACACTCTGCACATTGTAGAAATCAGGGATTTGCTACAGTAGATGTCAGTGTTTTTATGTGCAGTTCTCCCCTCTACCCTGGTAGTACATTAGAACACACTTGTAACAGTCACATGATTGTGTCAATAGCATTTCTGTGAGACACTCGCGTGCCAGTAAGTTGTGTGAAGCCAGTAGGCCTACACATTAATCTCATTTTGGGGATTGTCACCTTCACACTTGTTTTAGTAGTGGTTTGTCACATTTTGAATAGTGACAATTTGTTAGACCATCAATCAAACTCATGTCATGAAGTGCTTAACAACATGACGGTGACAATGAAAAATGAACACCAGAGGGGAAGTTCATCCTCTCCTGTCTGGCCAGATAGAAGTTTAAAGTATACAGTGTGGCAAAAAAGTATTTAGTCAGCCACCAATTGTGCAAGTTCTCCGACTTAAAAAGATGAGAGAGGCCTGTAATTATCATCATAGGTACACTTCAACTATGACAGACAAAATGAGAAAAAAACATTTTTAATTAATTTATTGGCAAATTATGGTGGAAAATAAGTATTTGGTCAATAACAAAAGTTAATCTCAATACTTTGTTATATACCCTTTGTTGGCAATGACAGAGGTCAAACGTTTTCTGTAAGTCTTCACAAGGTTTTCACATACTGTTGCTGTTTGCCCATTCACCCTTTTGAATGGCGGACACAATCCAGGTCTCAATTGCCACAAGGCTTAAAAATCCTTCTTTAACCTGTCTCCTCCCCTTCATCTACATTGCTTTGAAGTGGATTTAACAAGTGACATCAATAAGGGATCTTAGCCTGCACCTGGATTCACCTGGTCAGTCTATGTCATGGAAAGAGCAGGTGTTCTTAATGTTTTCTGTACTCGCTGTATGACCATGTGGGAAGGCCAATCGGTTGTCCTCAGATCCCAGCACGTGCTAATAGTTTTGTCCATCATGTTCTAGTCCATGAGGTGTGTATTGACTGTGATCCAGCGGTGTAGTGAACTTCACCTCTGAGTGGTGATAATGTAGCATTCATAAAGCCTTTATGAGCATGACATAGAGGATCATAATGCTCTACATAACATTACTCTTTATTATACATTTATAAAGCCTCAAAACAAATGTAGCCTTTTATGGTATGATGAGACACCTGTTATGTCCTTCATAACAACAAATAAATAGTAAGAAAGTGAGCCGGGTCTGGTTTCAGCAGACACATCTACAGTTTCATGCGTCGTTTGGTTGCACTGTGGATCGGCATGTTACTGGCGTTCATGATGTGGAAAGTGGACTGGCACGTGTTGCTGCATGTTGTGGACAGTTCTGTTGGGCACGTGTATTTTTGCAGTTCTCCTCCAATCTGACCTGACCATTCGTTTGGGTGCCTTGTGAGTGAAGCCCAACAGCAGGAGATTAGCTGGGCTCTTATCATGGCTATGTGAATGTCAACAGAGGGATGCGACCCCCTAACCCATTCCATATTAAAGAACAGGGACCGTCTGAAAAATAGATTACATCATGGGTTTTACATAACGACCTCAACAATTAAAGCGAGGGTAGAGGAGCGGAAGAATTTGGAAATGATGCAGTTAACCTTGGCATTGAGCGCACAGACGGGTCATTGAGGCACAGCAGAGGTCTCCGAAGGGTTAGTCTCTAATGAGGCTGGTACAGTGTGCCTACATGCAGTCATAACAACAGCTATATATGCCTTATCTAATTGGATAATAGGGATTATGATTTTCACTCTCAACATAACTCTGTATTGACAGTTAGGCCTATTCCACCTGAACTGCCATTTTGTACCTAAAGGTACAAAGTGTTGTGAATAGTGACATGGTGAAAAGTAGTCCAAGGGGCATTTGACAAACAACTATGTTTATACGTTTCTATGGTGCCCTTATGTTGTGACAAGATTTGCCACTTCTGCAAAACAGTAAACACAAACCTTTGGTATTTTCAGAGTACATGACCCCCAATTAGTCATGACCTTCAGAGTATTGACACTTACTGTTGCCCCTCCCCACATCATGGTCATGGTTAGACCGTAAACATAAAAAATATACAGTGGCTTGCGAAAGTATTCACCCCCTTTGGCATTTTTCCTATTTTGTTGCCTTTCAACCTGGAATTAAAATTGATTTTTTTGGGGGGGGGGTTGTATCATTTGATTTACACAACATGCCTACCACTTTGAAGATGCAAAATATTTTTTATTGTGAAAAAAACAAGAAATAAGACAAAAAAAAACTGAACTTGAGCGAGCGTAACTATTCCCCCCCTCCCCAAAGTAAATACTTTGTAGAGCCACCTTTTGCAGCAATTACAGCTGCAAGTCTCTTGGGGTATGTCTCTATAAGCTTGGCACATCTAGCCACAGGGATTTTTACCCATTCTTCAAGGCAAAACTGCTGCTCCAGCTCCTTCAAGTTGGATGGGTGTCCCACAATATTTAAGTCATACCACAGATTCTAAATTGGATTGATGTCTGCGCTTTGACTAGGACATTCCAAGACATTTAAAAGTTTAAACCACTCGAGTATTGCTTTAGCAGTATGCTTAGGGTCATTGTCCTGCTGGAAGGAGAACCGTCCCAGTCTCAAATCTCTGGAAGATGGTTTCTCTCATACGGTTTCCCTCGAATTTCCCTGTATTTAGTGCCATCCAGCATTCCTTCAATTCTGACCAGTTTCCCAGTCCCTGCTGATGGAAAAGCATCCCCACAGCATGATTCTGCCACCACCATGGGGTGGGGATGGTGTTCTCAGGGTGGTGAGAGGTGTTGGGTTTGCGCCAGACATGGTGTTTTCCTTGATGGCCAAAAAGCTCAATTTTAGTCTCATCTGACCAGGGTTCCTTCTTCCATATGTTTGGGGAGTCTCCCACATGCCTATTGGCAAACACCAAACATGTTTGCTTATTTTTTTCTGGCCACTCTTCTGTAAAGCCCAGCTCTGTGGAGTGTAAGTCTTAAAATGGTCCTATGGACAGATACTCTAATCTCCACTGTGGAGATTTGCAGCTCCTTTAGGGTTATCTTTGGTCTCTTGTTTGCCTCTCTGATTAATGCCCTCCTTGCCTGGTCTGTGAATTTTGGTGGGTGGCCCTCTCTTGGCAGGTTTGTTGTGGTGCCATATTTTTTTTTAATGGTGCTCCGTGGAATGTTCAAGGTGTCGGATAGTTCTTTATAACCAACCCTGATCTGCACTTCTCCACAACTTTGTCCCTGACCTGTTTGGAGAGCCCCTTGGTCTTCATAGTGCCGCTTGCTTAGTGGTGCCCCTTGCTTAGTGGTGTTGGGGCATTCCCGAACGTATATGTGTATGTATATATATATATATATATATATATATATATATATATATATATATATATATATATATAATATATATATATATATATATAACATATATATATAAGCGAGATGCTGAGATCATGTGACACTTAGATTGCACACAGGTGGACTTTATTTAACTAATTATGTAACTTCTGAAGGTAATTGGTTGTGCCAGATCTTATTTAGGGGCTTCATAGCAAAGGGGGTGAATACATATGCACGCACCACTTTTCCAATTTTTTTTTTTTGAAACAAGTAATTTTTTTTTCACTTCACCAATTTGGACTCTTTTGTGTATGTCCATTACATGTAATCAATTTAAATTACAGGTTGTAATGCAACAATATAGGAAAAACGCCATGGGGGTGAATACTTTTGCAAGGTGCTGTATCCTCAATGGACCTAGAAACAGCTAGAGGAGGACAGACGTATGTGACCTAATTCTGACCCAGAGCCCACTAGCTGTTGAATTTAATATTCTATATACCACAGTACAGACTTGTGATGTTTTAAAGTGTCATCATGGCTCAATGTACGTAGAACAGATAGCATTTTCCCTCCATGAAAGATAATTATTACCCAGAAATAGAGAAGAGGGAGGATATTGTTGGGGTTCCCTTCATCCGATCTCACGTTAGTGCAACATATTCTGCCGATTGTCTACCGTCCAAGATGAATTAGCTGAGGACGACTATTGGAGAAATATCCCACCCAGCACATACTCTTAGCCCATCGTTTTGATGAGAAAAGAAATGTACAAATACTGACCTGTAGCCTAACAGCTGAACTTATAGGGTTAGCTGAAGAGACTATTTGTTTTCTTTTGTCCAGATGCTGACCTAAACTACAACCTGCTCTAACCCTAGAGGGCATATCAACATACAACATGCATTTATTCAATCCCCTACCTCTGGTAGGTTTTGTTTTGCTTGATTTTAGAAATTAACAAGTTTCGGAACTTCCGGAACCATTAACATTTTAATGATTAGGGTTCAAAAACAATGGCTGTGATGCATACATACTTTTTATGACAACAACCAATCACATGAGGCAACCCAGTTCAAGATGTCAGAGGTCATTCTAGGGTCAGATGATGTACACAACAACAGCATGTACACCAGTATAAGCAAAAAGTAATCTGTTAGTCAGTCACAGCTGTGTTGATGACAGATGTGAGGCACACAACTTGGAAGGATAAAACACAAAACTTCAGACTGAGAGGACATGGCTAAATGGTAACCCTAATGGTGGCTAAATGGTAACCCTAATGGTGGCTAAATGGTAACCCTAATGGTGGCTAAATTGTAACCCAAATGCTGGTTAAATTGTAACCCAAATGCTGGCTAAATGGTAACCCAAATGGTGGCTAAGTGCCCTAATGGTGGCTAAATGGTAACTAAAATTTGGTGGCTAAATGGTAACTCAATTTTGGTGGCTAAATGATAACCCAATGGTGGCTAAATGGTAGCCCTAATGGTGGCTAAATGGTAACCCTAATGGTGGCTAAATGCCATAATGGTGGCTAAATGGTAACCATAAAATTGGAACTTCCAGAACCATTAATATTTTAATGACTAGGGTACAAAACCAATGGGCTGTGATGCATACTTTTTATGACAACAACCAATCACATGAGGCAACCCAGTTCAAGAAGTCAGAGGTCATTCTAGGGTCAGATGATGTACACCAGAATAAGCAGAAAGTCATCTGTTAGTCAGTCACCACTGTGTTGATGACAGATGTGACACATAAAACTTGGAAGGATAATACACAACACTTCAAAGACTGAGGACATGACTAAATGGTAACCCTAATGGTGGCTAAATGGTAACCCAAATGGGGCCTAAATGCTAACCCTAATGATGGCTAAATGCCCTAATGGTGTCAATTTCCTCCATGCTGGATACAATGCGGTATGAATCAAACACACTTCTGAACGAGTAATGCAGAAACCCATTAGGCAACTTTTGAATTCCAGTCAGAGCAACCAACTGTGCAATTAGAGATGGATTGAGTAGATGTCATAAGACTGACAGGAATCATAGTGCAGTGTGTTATTCTTTGTTTCTTTTACTTATTTGAACTAATTTGTCTTACCGTTAATCATTTTCTGATGGAAATTGACAGTTCTATAATTATTCAGATAAAATGTAGAAATAAATCCAACGTCCTATGGTTTATGGAGTAGCTCTTTTAGTAGTTTTTGTGGTTAACAATTAGTAAATTCATTCCCCTTTTTAACAGGAGACTGGAATTTGATAATTGGTCTGAAGTCAAGCCAGAGTCCGAAAAATAAAATTATGGCCATGAAGAGGGACAGAACTGAGGCACCTATTACTGTATAATTACATTTATGACCAAGACTGTGGAGCTATTACTATACCATTGATCAAAACCTGATGTGCATGAATGAGCTTGCATGCATGGATGAAGAATACAAATATTACCCAAGCGTAATGACAAGAAGTACACCCAAATCTGAGTTGATCAATGTTCTGATCAACAGTCTAATAATTTAGGCAAGTACTTTGCAAAAGACGTTTGCTGAAGTGCAACATGATGTAATGGAAATGATACCTCTCAGATGTGTCGATGTCTGTGTTATTTGAGATCTTCTAACCATTCATAACGATGGCTTGTTTGCCAGTGCCCCTGTTATGCATGTTTGGATCTAAAGTGGCAATGCCTGTGAACAAATTGCTCTGCTGAGCCCTGTCTTAAACACTGATCCCAGAGCTGCGACTGAGTGGCCCCTATCCACCTGAGTAAACAGCTAGGAACAGGGGGCCTTCTGTTTTTCAGTTGGTTGGGGAACTTCCTCTGTGTCTGTCTGTAAGATGAACTGAGTACACAGATGTTCTCTCATGCAAAAATAGACACCTTTTCACATTCACTCTTGTGTGCTGTTTGTCCCTCGAATAATTAAAGTCCAGGTCATGTTGAGAGCCAATAAAATACAGTTGTTTGTTATTCTACATGAACAGCTGGTGTCTGTTGTTTGACAAAAAGATGAAAACGCTTGGTCTTCCTATATTTGACTCAACACATCCGTCTGAAGCCTGACGTTACATAATGTATAATTTTTCATCCTGATTATTGACCATATTGAATAGAGCCCAATGTATTGTACACATCAGAGTTGTAGTCTTGACTCAAAGTTTTAAAAAATATGACATGACACTCCACCCAATTACAGCAAACCTTACACTAAGACCGAAAGGGTCTTGAGTAAGACTAAAACTGATGGCTGAACAGATGACAGCTATGCCATTTCAACACTTTTTTTACACAAATACCCCTCCCACTTTCACTATGTTCACAGGATGACTTCTTGAGACTTGACCCTCTTAACTTGGAACCTTCTTGAGACCTGACGGTCAAGACGAACTGCTCAACTACACCAGAGGTATTGGGTTAGCATGCAGTGAGTATTCTATAAAGTTTAGTTTTACACAAACTTCTACAACCTCAGGCAATCTCAGAGAGAGAACTTGTCTGAGCCTGAAGTGTAAGACACTGTGTATTTATGCTCCATAGAAAATAGACTTGATACGGAGGAATACAACAGGGATGCAAGTCTGCTTGCATGTGTTGCTGCTGCATCGTGTCTAAGAACAGCCCTTAGCCGTGGTATATTGGCCATATACCACACCCCCTCGTACCTTATTGCTTAATTTTATTCTACTGTATTTAGTCAATGCCACTCCGACATTGCTCGTCCTAATATTATTATATTTCTTAATTCAATTATTCCCGCTTTTAGATTTGTGTATTGTTGTGAATTGTTAGATACTAGTGCACTGTTGGAGCTAGGAACACAAGCATTTTGCTACACCTGCAATAACATCTGCTAAATATGTGTATGTGACCAATCAAATGTTATTTGATTTTTTTTAAAGACAGATGGGCACAGTCATGGCTAAAAAATAACATCAGAACTTGTATAAACATTTAACCTGTTTCAGTGGAGTGACTCCCATTTGGCTAACAGATCACAACATGCAGTATTTGTTGCAAAAAACTCTCTTGGTATTTATAGATCAATACCTCCAAGCTACAGACGCACCCATATCTGAACAATAATGCTATGTTGAAAACCATTCACCTTTCACAGAGAAAGATCAGGATAAGCTTTTATTTTATTTTACTATTAATTGGTTGCTTGATCCCCAAGAGCAAATTAGGGATTTGTGGGTATAAAAGGGTGATATAATCTTTCCATAATACAGATGATTTACTATTCTTTATCTGGCAAAATGTCTGGCTATAAGTAGATTAACCAATGTAGCAACTAAATGGCATTCTCCAAAAATGCTAGCCAGGAGATTTTGTACATTGCTAAATAACCAGCTAACAAATGTAAAAACGGGTTGGAGGAAATGATAACGTCCCAGGGAAGGCAAAAAGAAGCTAAAATGTAAAAAGAGAGAACTATTACTTTAAGACATTATTAGAACTCACTAAATCAGATATCTTCTAATGGTCCAAATTACGATTCTACTTTTACAGGTTGCACTAATTCTGGGCTGGGTGGTAGCCTAGCGGTTAAGAGGTTGGGCCAGTAGAACATCTGCTAAATGACTAAAATGTTTAAAAAATGGTCACATTTCACAGATCATTGTACCTTTTTTATAGACCACACCATTTTTTCCCCCCAAGTCTTTACTAAGTCCCCCTCCCCCTCTAAAGTTGTTTGAACATCTGCTAAAATAGTATTTAAATCCAATTCACCGATACATCATGAGAAACAATTATTGAGAGGTTTTTAGGGGGTGGCATAGGTAGTGGGGAGGGTCTCGTTTTGAGTAGGAGAATTGAGTTTGGGAAGGTGTCGTGAGCATTACCATACAATGCCATGTATGAGGTCACTCTGGAGACTGTGACCCCAGTCACGCCTGTCACTCCTGGCTGTACCTCCGCACCCACCGAAACCCCTATCTGTGCCCCCTCCCCAAAGCTGAAATAGACTGGCTTCAGATAACTGGGTCAGCCACCTCTGCAAGCCGAGTTTCCCACCTCTGTGAAATACCCAACGCCTCAGCCACTCTGACACAAGAACTTGAGAAGTGTGTGCACAATGATTTGCCCGTGATTTTACCATCAGGTATATCTACTCAATCTCACATAGAAGTCATCATTCTGCTATATCATCCTCCCCTTTTAAACTGGCTGCTTCTTCTTGTTATATCATAAGGGAGAATAAAGTAGACGGCACAGGTCAAAATTTTGATTTATGACCCTGTGTCCAGATGACGTGTACAAATATGGGCCTCCGGCCAGGACATCCTGTTCCTGTGGTCAGGTTTTAGAGGGTGTGTTATTTTATATCTATATTGCATCCTTTGAAGTTGTCATGCTGATTGATGTCTAGGGACCTGGTTGAACTGAGGGGTTCTATGTTTGAACTTTTGAAAGAGTATGGCCCCAAACTCCCAGTTTTATTGTCCTTATGGTTGCTATCTATGAAGCAGGTGTGTGTGTCTGTGTGTGTCTGTGTGTGTGTGTTAGAAACAGGGTCCCTTGGCAACAACAATTAAACAGCCATCTAAGTATTGTTTCTCAGCCTAACACACTGTTGAGTTCCCTATTTAGTTCTCTTTATATGTACATGCACAGAGCTTCCAGATGGCTCCAGCCTATGGATGTTCGGTGCATGTACACCGGGGAGATTAGAACCCCCAAAGAAAAGATCCTTAAGGTAATTTCAGATTCCGGTTTAGGGTGTAATAACTTTAGGGAAACCACATTTCACAATATGTACAGACATAGGAGAGCCTTAGGTAACAAGCAATATGTGTTAAATATGTGTCACAGTCAATCAAGACAGCCTCTTTATGAAAGGCCTTTACTTATGGCTAAACAGTTTCTACCAAGCTTATTAATTAATGCTGTGGGATAAATCAGGTGTTTCTAGGTGGGCTTAAATAAATCTACAGTGAAACAAACGTGCACACTTTACATACATGTTTATTGACTTTTAAAAAGACCACAGTAACATGACAGATTTTGTGCAAATGCGACGAAATCTGCTAGGGGATATTCAATGTATAGACATAGAGAGCCTTAGGTAACAAGCAATACGTGTTAAATATGTGTCACAGTCATTCACGACAGCCTCTTTATGAAAGGCCTTTACTTATGGCTAAACAGTTTCTACACATCTTATTAATTAATGCTGTGGGCATACCCAGGATTTACATGCCGGACGGATGATCTACACATGGAGGGAAAACTTACGGAGTTTTGATGGAGCGGGCATGCGTCTTTGCGATGGTGAATTGGAAACGGATAATGGCCAGGGCTAACCGGCCCCTTTATCTGTAAGAAATAGTTTTTTTTTAAATAATACAAAAAAAAAAAAATTGAATTATAACGGGTGTTAAAATGTATGTACTAAATATTTTGGAATTAAATCAATGGTTTTAAAAATGTATCTCACCCTTTAACGATAGGGGAAGCTGTCTTTTCTCTCACGCCATGGTATGTCGCAGAGAAATGTAATGTCTGAAAAAAACATGTATTATTTTATAGTCTTTCCTACAATGGTATGTTATAAACATTACGGGTTATTAAAGTTTGTAATAATGTACAACTGCAGGCCTCCAAGGTTTTTGCATAAAACATTCGTGATGGATGTTAAAATATTAGTACAATTTGGTAATTCATTCTAACATGTCTTTAAAAAGTTTGTACTAAATATTTTGGAATTAAATCAATGGTTTTAAAACAGTATCTCACCCTTTAACGATAGGAAAATGTCATTTACATCACCCCGGTGTGTCGCGAACAAAAAAAAAGACACGGAAAATCAGGGTGCGTGCGTGAGTGTGCGTTTCAAAAACAAAGGGTGTGTTCAACAGGGCCCAATCATGTAGCCCCATTCTATCTGGAGGGGGATCGTTTGAAACCAAGGTGTGCACTATCATGCATACGGCATGTCCAGATATCTGCTGATCCCCGGGGTTAAACATTGATATCTCTAATCAGCGCCCGGTGCCCCCCACCCCGGTTGTAGACAAAATGTCTCGACATCCCCTCCTGTTGTTTGAATTCACTGCCTTTGTTCTCTAAACCAAATATACAGGGTATTGCATACATGATATCTCCCGAAAAAGAAAAAAAAATGCCCCTGTAAACTCATTCCGTACTTTCGATAGTTAGGGACAAGAACGCGGAGCGAGTCTAGTGGAGCATATACTTTAACACCATGTTAGCACAGCTTTAGCGCAAACCCACGGGCCAACAGCCCCGAATATTTAGCTGCCAGGACAGATTAAAAAATATATATTCTGTGAATCCCTCCTAATGGATATTTCTGAAGGCTACTGGACATAAGTGATGTGGAAGCAACTGTTAGACGGGGATTCTCAGAAGCAAACTGCGCCCTGTCCTTTACGTAGCCCTTCACCATCACACAATTTTCGGCGTAAGTCCAAATAACCACATACCCAATAATATTTAGATATTAAAAAAGGAAAAGTGTGCACTCTGAACGACTTCGGAAGACCAGATGAAACAGATGCTATTCTACGTTTTGTACTAACGGCCTCAACCTAACTCCAAACACCAGGCAGCAGTCCCAGGACAGATAAAATTATAATCGGGGAATCCTTCCTGCCTCATGGAACTTTTTTTTGAAGGGGAGTTGAATATTCAAGGTGATGTTAAAAAATGAAGACTATTTATACAATGAAACAATGTTTTTTATTCACACTGTTTGTAAACAATAGCTTCTGCCCTCTTTGGGTCAACATGACCCGCTTATTGTTTAGAAAGTATGATTAGAAACCAAGGCTGTGGAATATATTCTCTCTCTCAGGCTATGAAAAAGACAAAAGCTAGGACATTGACTCCTGAGTGTTGAACCTATGCCCACTCTACAGCAACCCTGGTTGTTATATGCCCCTGAGGATCATCTACGAACGTTGGAACATCTACAACTATTGAAGATGCAAAAAAGGGGTTTTCAGAAATACATTTGGTTTGCAGATATGTATTATTATAAAAATAATATAACATTATCATAATCTTTAGTATTATTATGTTACATGTGAGACATAACCAGAAATGTCAACGTAGACAATTTACAAGAAGGTGTTTACCAGGATGTGATGAAAACACTTTAAAGGAGCTCTAATTCAAACATGCAAGGATATATATTTGATACAGTTACCCACTTTAAAACTGTTGCTGCAATATCACTTCTCAATGTGTGTACATTTCAAGCTTTCAACAACAATAAACCAACCATCTCAATAATGTTTCTCAGACTAACACACTGTTGAGTTTTCCTAGTTAGTAAAAAAACAACCACTAAGCCAAAACACAAAAAGTTGTAATATAATCTGTATACATGTCATTCTATACGGAAAACAGGTACATTTTGATTGAGCCACTGAGACTAACAATAGACAATAGTTATTGTGGGAGGTTTAGGGTTAAAATATATGGGAAGGATCAGGAATGTTAGAGATTTGGTCACTGTGGCGATTTTGAAAGAGGGAGATTACAACCACAAAGTAATAGGTTGGTAAGAGATCCTAAAGGTAATTTAATATTTCGGTTTAGGGGGTTATTAACTTTATGGAAAACAATATTCACACTATGTGGATTATAAACATGTACATACATAGAGAGCCAACACATCAATATCTAACAGGGATGAGTGGTGATTCATAGTACAACAGGAGTCTTCTGTAACCTGCAATACGTGTTAAATATGTAGTCTAGAGATGAACCTAGAGACATCAAAACATCAATGTTTAGAGCAGCTTGGAGATTATTACCCATGTAAGGGGGAGCAAAGAGCTGATTTACCCAACTCTGTACAAACCCCGACACGGGGTATGATAACTCTGACGCGTACGTCTAATTATTGTTGTAGATGTTTACAACTGAGGGAGTTTACAGTAGGTCAATGAGATGTATAAAGGCAAATTGACATAACAGACCTCAAAGACCAACAGCCTACTTTATAATATAGAATGCAGGGGTGTGTACTGAAATGTACCCATTATAAAACAAAATGGTCTACGGTCAAATGCATCTATAGTTTTTAATGAAGTGGTCGCTGCATTCATTTAGATTATTTCAACATAGTCTAGAACCAGTAAGAACATAGATTGAATGATCTGCGTTGTGCTATTGAGCAAGAGGCCTGACCCATTTCTATGTAAGAAGCCACACTTTTTATATTGAGCTTCTTAATTAACTAACTCATAAATATGTTTTTTAAGTCAGCTTAATATACTAGTAGAACATACTAGGTACATATACAGTGGGGCAAAAAAGTATTTAGTCAGCCACCAATTGTGCAAGTTCTCCCACTTAAAAAGATGAGAGAGGCCTGTAATTTTCATCATAGGTACACTTCAACTATAACAGACAAAATGAGAAAAAAAATCCAGAAAATCACATTGTAGGATTTTTAATGAATTTATTTGCAAATTATGGTGGAAAATAAGTATTTGCTCAATAACAAAAGTTTATCTCAATACTTTGTTATATACCCATGTTGGCAATGACAGAAGTCAAACGTTTTCTGTAAGTCTTCACAAGGTTTTCACACACTGTTGCTGGTATTTTGGCCCATTCCTCCATGCAGATCTCCTCTAGAGCAGTGATGTTTTGGGGCTGTTGCTGGGCAACATGGACATTCAACTCCCTCCAAAGATGTTCTATGGGGTTGAGATCTGGAGACTGGCTAGGCCACTCCAGGACCTTGAAATGCTTCTTACGAAGCCACTCCTTCGTTGCCCGGGTGGTGTGTTTGGGATCATTGTCATGCTGAAAGACCCAGCCACGTTTCATCTTCAATGCCCTTGCTTATGGAAGGAGGTTTTCACTCAAAATCTCACGATACATGGCCCCATTCATTCTTTCCTTTACACGGATCAGTTGTCCTGGTCCCTTTGCAGAAAAACAGCCCCAAAGCATAATATTTCCACCCCCATGCTTCACAGTAGGTATGGTGTTCTTTGGATGCAACTCAGCATTCTTTGTCCTCCAAACATGACGAGTTGAGTTTTTACCAAAAAGTTATATTTTGGTTTCATCTGACCATATGACATTCCCCCAATCTTCTTCTGGATCATCCAAATGCTCTCTAGAAAACTTCAGACGGGCCTGGACATGTACTGGCTTAAGCAGGGGGACACGTCTGGCACTGCAGGATTTGAGTCCCTGGCGGCGTAGTGTATTACTGATGGTAGGCTTTGTTACTTTGGTCCCAGCTCTCTGCAGGTCATTCACTAGGTCCCCCCGTGTGGTTCTGGGATTTTTGCTCACCGTTCTTGTGATCATTTTGACCCCACGGGGTGAGATCTTGCGTGGAGCCCCAGATCGAGGGAGATTATCAGTGGTCTTGTATGTCTTCCATTTCCTAATAATTGCTCCCACAGTTGATTTCTTCAAACCAAGCTGCTTACCTATTGCAGATTCAGTCTTCCCAGCCTGGTGCAGGTTTACAATTTTGTTTCTGGTGTCCTTTGACAGCTCTTTGGTCTTGGCCATAGTGGAGTTTGGAGTGTGACTGTTTGAGGTTGTGGACAGGTGTCTTTTATACTGATAACATGTTCAAACAGGTGCCATTAATACAGGTAACGAGTGGAGGACAGAGGAGCCTCTTAAAGAAGAAGTTACAGGTCTGTGAGAGCCAGAAATCTTGCTTGTTTGTAGGTGACCAAATACTTATTTTCCACCATAATTTGCAAATAAATTCATAAAAAATCCTACAATGTGATTTTCTGGATTTTTTTTCTCATTTTGTCTGTCATAGTTGAAGTGTACCTATGATGAAAATGACAGGTCTCTCTCATATCTTTTTAAGTGGGAGAACTTGCACAATTGGTGGCTGACTAAATACTTTTTTGCCCTACTGTACTTCAATTTGATTTAAGCCCACCTAGAAACACCTGATTTATCCCACAGCATTAATTAATAAGCTTGGTAGAAACTGTTTTAGCCATAAGTAAAGGCCTTTCATAAAGGCTCTCTATGTCTGTACATTGAATATCCCCTAGCAGATTTCGTCGCATTTGCACAAAATCTGTCATGTTACTGTGGTCTTTTTAAAAGTCAATAAACATGTATGTAACGTGTACACGTTTGTTTCACTGTAGATTTATTTAAGCCCACCTAGAAACACCTGATTTAGCCCACAGCATTAATTAATAAGCTTGGTAGAAACTGTTTTAGCCATAAGTAAAGGCCTTTTATAAAGAGGCTGTCTTGATTGACTGTGACACATATTTAGCACGTATTGCTTGTTACTTAAGGCTCTCTATGTCTGTACATATTGTGAAATGTGGTTTCCCTAAAGTTATTACACCCTAAACCTGAATCTGAAATTACCTTAGGCTGGAGCCATCTGGAAGCTCTGTGCATGTACACGTACAAGAGAACTATAGGGAACTCAACAGTGTGTTAGGCTGAGAAACATTATTTAGATGGCTGTTTAATTGTTGTTGAAAGCTTGAAATTGACACAATGCCAAGGGACCTTGTTTCATCAATCAGCATGACAACTTCAAAGGATGCAATATAGATATAAAATAACACACCCTCTAACACGTGACCACAGGAACAGGATGTCCTGGCCGGAGGCCCATATTTGGACATGTACACTTCATCTGGACACAGGGTCATAAATCAAAATTTTGACCCGTGCCGTCTACTTTATTCTCTCTATCATACCCACCCCAAATACTGTTAATACTTCCTTTATCATAAAGCAGAACTTGTAAAAACGTGGTGAATTATTGATGTAGCACACTGTTACTGGCAATACATATTTAACTAGTATGTTATCAGAAATGCTTGGTACCATAGATAAATATACAAAAGAGAAAATACTTATTTCAAAGGGAATAGTGGCACCCATGCCGTGTCTGCTCTGGTGTCACCTGACTCCTATCCACAAATGGTTCCCTAGATCAGACCTACATGTCTTCATTGCAAACTTCATTACAGTGTAGGAGTCTTTAATCACTGTCAGCTGGTAGGCACCGGTCCTCCTCCTGTGAGTGCTTTAGTAGGTATCACTCTCTAAACCAGAGCGTGACAGCTGATTTCAGATAATGCACGACAGAAGCCAGCCTCTCCATGGACTTCAGTGAAATTGTTTAGAAATAATTTAGCCATTATTCATAGCAGATCCAGAATCAGAGTCCTGATAGGGAAACATTAGCGTAACATACTCACCATCTACTGATGTACTGTAGGGTGGCAGGTAGCCTAGAGGTAGCCCAGTGGTTAGTGTTGGGCTAGTAACTGAAAGGTTGCTGGATCGAATCCCCGAGCGGACAAGGTTAAAATCTGTTGTTCTCACCCTGTACAAGGCAGTTAACCCACTGTTCCCTGGGCTCTGAAGACGTGGATGTCGATTAAGGCAGCCCCCCGCACCTCTCTGATTCAGAGGGGTTGGGTTAAATGCGGAAGACACATTTCAGTTGAATGCATTTAGTTATACAACTAACTAGGTATCCCCCAGTCCCTTCCCAGTAAGAGTTTGCAGGTTTTCAGAATGTTCAGCTGTACAGATGTAGGAATTTAACAGGAAATGTAAAATCTGTAGTGTATTTGAGGTTTAAAAAGGCTTCTGAAGTTCATAATTTCCACTTTGAAAGACTTGATTTTCCCTTACAAAAAAATATCAATCCCTACAAAAATGTCCATTAATTATAATCCACATAATAATCAACATTTGCTGTTGCTGCAGGATTATATTCCTGCTGTAGCACATGGCTTAAATTAAGATCCTACATCTGTACTGTATGTTGACATTTGATGTCTATGTGATATATCAACATGAAGTTTGGGACCAAAACGGCATACCGTACATATGGATTATGTAGTTGTCACTTAGATCAGGGGTTCCCAAACTTTTTCACTCGGGGGGGCCCCCCCTTCCAGCATTGGGGAACATTCCGCGCCCTCCTACATCTGTACTATATGTTGACAATTTATGTCTATGTGATATATCCCCCACGTCTATTTCTATGGGAACAAGCACTGTTCATGACACAAACTGTTGACACCCCTCTTATTGGTGTAGAGAATGTTGCAGGTTTAAAGCTTCTTTCCTGCAATTCTACACATTTTGTCATGGGGTAAAAATAAATGTTGCAGTTTTAAAGCTAGTTTTCTTGCAATTCTATACATTTTGCCATGTCTAATGTGTATTAATGTGATATTTTAGTGAGAAAAATTACAACTATATCTTTAGCTAAAATAAAGGTGAAATTAAATAAAATACTCAGTCATACAGACAGAATGGATAAAATATTAAATTAATATCATATAAAACAAGGTCTCTAGAAGCCATGCTTTTCAATCCAGAACACAAAGGATAATGCCAGAATAGCATCTCATCCTCACAAGTAGAAAGCAGAAACTGACTGTCTTCACTGACCTGACTAGTGACATTCAAGTATGTTCTTAATCTGAGCACATTTGTTGTTTTTAGAGAGACAGTAGGTTCAGGCAGAGTAATCATGAGACTTTGCTCCCAAATCATGGGGAATGTGTTTTTGCCAATAATCACATAAATGTGAGGACTTGTCAAAGTCCTGCCATTGATCAATATGGCATGAACCACTTTATAATGTATGGCTGTCACAGTAAACGCATAGTCAAAATAGTGCACATAGTGGACTCAAACTTGAACCCTGAACCTCAAGATAATGGTGTGCAAGGTAATAAGGTCATATTGACCATGTCAATAGCCAGGCCTTGTTTAATCAGTCCATTATTCAGGGCAAGTCCAGAAGAGGACTATTTTGCACTTGAAAACAAAATATATAGTGCAAATGAAAATAATTCTACATACTAATTTGTGATTAGTATGAGTGCCTTGTCGCAGAACAGGAAGTTGTTGTTTACTTATCAGGATACCAAGTATGGTTGAATATGTCCCTTTTGATTGGTTTGTGGAGTTATTGATGAAACCTTTTTGTTATGCCAAAGTTTTAAATCCGTTGTTAATTGCAGGAAATGAATTTGTGTCAATATCACCTTCAGTGCATGAATTGTGATTTTTCTCATTTTGGTACTGTATTATATCCTTTTTAGTATGCTTAGCAGGCTTGCTCTATCGGTTGGTTGCTGACTCATAGCTTTGAGAATGTGAAAGCTGATTTTCTGGGCTGCTGAGACAAGCAAGGTATAGCCAGTTGAGATGGTTATTTTATGTATCCGATTTATACAGCTCACTCAGTTATTTGATTACATTGGCTCCATTGACGTCCTTGCATCTGACTTGCTACTGTATAGAACATGTTCTATTCAACTCCCCACCTATGAGGTCACTCACTATATGGGTGTTATTACCTTGTAGCAATAATGTAAAAGTACAGACAATTGCATACAGATGTAGGATCTTAATTTGAGCCAGTTTGCTACAGCAAGATAATAATAATCCTGCGGCAACAGGAAATTTGAATTATGCGGATTATAATTCATATAAATATTTGTAGGGGTTGATACATTTTTCGTAAGGGAAAATCAAGTCTGTAATTTCCACCTTGAAATGTCAAACTTCAGAAGCGTTTTTAAACCTCAAATACAACCAGAAAAGTTATCCCGCAACAGGGTGATCAAATTACGATCCTACACCTGTAGTAGGTTGTTCGGCAATTTATGTAGCTAGAAAATATAAAAAGTTAGCAACATGCCTTTATGAGATCTTTGTGACTGTATATATTACACATATATTAAACCATTCATAAGCTGTTGTAAAGTGGAGCTAGCGTATTTATTTAATATTTTTTTGTATTTAACCTTTATTTTAACTAGGCAAGTCAGTTAAACACAAATTATTTTGCACAATTACGGCCTACCAAAATGCAAAAGGCCAACATAATTAAGCTACTTGTCCTATATCAACATTTTACCTGAAATGTTGGTGATTGGCTAGATTTTTATTTAATTAGTTTATTTTGGTGACTGGCTAGATGGCAATTGTTTTTAATGTATTATTACGATACCTGGGTTACGAAAATGTAATCTATTTTCAGGATAGCCTGCCCTACAGTGATAAACTGCAAAAAAACGTGTCATAATGAGTTCTAGGATTACGAAGACAAGACATCTTTAGAAAAACACTGTAGGTTGTTGCATATTCAATTATTTCATCTAAGTAATTACTTTTTTTAATCAGTTATCCAACTGAAATGAATTTGAAAGTGAACATGTTGAATGAAAATGCATCCACAATTGAAGGGTTTTGGAAACTTTATGAAGCGCGCGCAAACAATGGTAACGGTGCTCACTCCTTCTCCTTGAGTGCGTCTACTCTACAAACATAATGTGAAATGTCAACGAAGATAACACACCAACGTGAAGGCGCTCCAAAATCAATGTAGCTCTTCATATTGCCTACGTTTTACATATTTTAGTCGGCCACTGTCACTGTCCATCATACAACATACAACTTCCATGTTCTGCCATTGCCTATCGACGACTGCGAGATACAACAGCCAATTGGTTGCGTTCAGTCGGAGGGTGTCTTGGTAGTGAAACATGACGCTTGAAGAGTTGCCATCACATGGTGGAAATTTCCACTGTGTCCCTCGGTTGTTAAATGGGAAGGGTCTCCCTTACTGGTGTTCAATACGCTTACTTGTCCTCCACCTATGAAGTCCCGAACAATTAAAATTTAGGTAGGTAGGTCCCCATTTAAGCTTTTTTTCAAATGTTTAGCGTGTATATGTTCTCCCGTAGTTGTATAGGTATTGCATACTTGTTTGTCTACGTCGGTATTTTGAAACACTGTATCCCATTTGCAATTCGCACCGGAAAGCTAATGGTTAATGTTGGCATTATTGACAAAACATCAACAAGATAAATTAACCAAGGCTGAAAATTGCGGTTTAATCTTTCAGGTAATCTGTTTAGCCAATACATGTATCGTTTAAAGTAACTATGGGATACTTAAAACACGTTATGTATTATCCATGATATCTGATCAAATGTCATAGTCCCTGGAGTACATTTGCTGTGTTGGGTGTTGCCTGAACGTTAAAGAATAATGTTTTTCGCGCAAATAACATGTGTCGTGTAGCCTACATGAAGGGCAAATATTCTATGGTAGACCGTTAATTATTCTTAAAACGCCAGTAAGTGATATTACATGTGTAAGTCACTATTTTGATGTGTTTTGGAGAAGAAAGAATGCAGTTTCTTCCAATGTTTGGAACTGCCCCGCGTGTGTATTTCGCATACTACAAAGGAACGTGAAAATCACTATTTTTAACCATTCAATAACCTTCACAACGACACTGTCAGAGTTATAACGTTTACAAAGGTTTAATAGTTATTTTGAATAATAATTTCTGTAAGTGTGTTTTAATAGTTGTACAATTATAAATATAGTGGAAATATCTGAACATGTAGAAATAAATTAGAAATCGAGGTATGTTGGAGTGTGTGGTTTAGCCTACAGACTGATTCCGCCTTCTTTCGTTGATTTGGGAGGTGCGTATTTCAAAAAGATTCCTCAAGGGTTAAGTCATTTTAACCCTTAAGCTTTTTCTTTATCTTTGTCGTTGATGGGGATATGCTTTGAGAATATTCATATTTAATTTCACCTCTCTATTTGCTAGATATATTATAAAAGTACAAAGGGTTCTCAAATCCATGTAGTTTAAAAACACTCCTCTCTGTACCAGCATTGACGGAAGGTTGTACATTATCAGCCCAGTGAGCCTACCTTAACAGAGGCTCAGGCATGCCATATCTTAAATAGAAATAAAGTAAGTGATTCAGGGAAAGAGTTATATATATTGTCTGGTGAACTCCCACTGACACTGCATGCATTATTAGGAAACCTTTGCCACCAGTAACATATTTTTATAGTAGCCATGCAGACTACTGTGAGATGGGATTATTTTAAGTAATATTGGTTTTGAGTTGGGCAACCAAATTCAGGTGGCCTGACCTCAAGTTTGTCCCTAACTGGTAATGTTTCACACATATGTAGACAAATTCTGATGTTAACAAGTGCAGCACACGTATAGGCTAGCATTGGAGCATAGTTTCCCAGTTTGGTTAAATGTTTTTATGGCGTGAAGGTTCAGGAAGTGAGACGTGAAGTTAAAACAAAATGTCCAGCTTCCGAATGTATCACAGTGATAATACAGGTCTGTTATCTAGATCATGCCAAAAGGGTTCATAACAGTTCCTGTTGTTTTGAACTTTACAATGCAATTTTAGGTAGGTAATGCAGTTACTAAATTGTTGCTTGGTAAAATCCAACCCACATCTTGGGTTGCTGACTGTGTCCATAGACTATTTTCTAGGTATCCATTAAATAAGGTCCATTTGTAATATGGGTAAACTATCTCTATCTCTCTGAAGTCTCTCTTGACTCCTGTCAAAAGGACTATTAATAAAGTGTAAAAGTTTGTTGTGTTTTTTATTTATTTTCACAAATGGTAACAAATTATAGAGACAAAGGTTGGAAATTACTTGCAAAAGTGAGAAATGCTTTTCACATTTGATAAAGTCTTGATTTCACAGCTAATCTACTGATGTAGCCATTTGGTGACAGACAGAAGCCTAGGCTATTACAGAGAACCCTGTATAACTTTCATTGTTTACGGTCTAATAGAAAATGGGTCAATTCTATGTCAAAGACTTTCATGTCAGCAGTGTGCAGGTGTGTTCAAATGCAGGCCCTGGCACTTTTTCTCAGCACACACCTGTCAGTGGGGATATAGAAATGGGCATGCTCTTTTCATTGGTCAGTGTGAGGTGTGTGATGCAGTGGCTTGAGTGACAGAACAGATGTAGGTTAAAAGCCCAGAGCTGTTCATGTTCGAGCAATGACAGCTGATGCAATTGGGACTGTGTGGAACAGAGCAAATTTACCCTTAAGCCGGTCACAAAGTCGGGTTTGAGGTGTGTGGTGCATGGCAGCTACTATTAACACTAATCCACTATTATTCCGCAAAGGAATCAAAGGATTTCAGGGTGATTTTCTAAAACACTGTCACTATGTCCTATTGAAATCTGAGAAGGGAATACAATGTGAGGGCTGGCTATTTTTACCACTACTGTTGCATAATGCAACTAAATAGTTTGAACAATAAGAGTATGGAACTTAAATACGCCCTGCACTAGCTATGGTAAGAAATATTTCCTAGGCTAGCTTTATTTTTGTGAAATGGCTTTGAACCAGGTCTCTTAATAATTGATCTTATCTCTGAGACTAACCTGCATCGATAAATCACATTATGTAATACCACATCCTATTGCATAACCAGTTTGCTCATGGCCCCCTCAGGCAGGCTGACAGTCAAATCTCTATACCATCTATACATTTTATATGCAGTACATTAAGAGCAGGTAAGGTACATAATTAATGCAGACATAAAGCTGGCTCATATCTCACAGTTCTTACATGACGCAACTGTGTGGCTGATTTAGTAATGCAACCCAAGTCCTGTCATGTGCATTTAGCCAACCTTTTGCAAATCATTCCACAGAACTCAATTGGGAATGTGTTACCTTTTGGTAGCATCAAAATCATCAGTGATGTAGTGGAGGGTAAACACAATTTATCCACCTTTTTTTGCCCAGCAGTTTATCCACCTTTTTTGGAAAAATGCATTGAAAGAATAGGAAGCTTCACTTTTTCACCACGACTGGCAATCAACGTTTACCCACCTTTTTTCTTACCACTACATTATTGTATACAATATAGGCTAGCATTAGGGATGAATCACATCAAAGGCGAAAGGGTTAGGTGATAGTCAACAGAGGATCGTATGAGATCACATCATCTTATGTAAGACTTTGGTTTACTCGGGTAGAACAGCGATAAGACCACTAAATGAAAATTACGTAGCATCAAAACAGACATTTCCAATGTTACAAAATGTAAGTCACTCTGGACAATTACATAAATGTCTCTCCCAGCGTTATTCCACCACCTCTGTTTAGTTTGGCAAGTTCTCAAAATGGCATAAAGCAGTGAAAGGCAAACAGGTTTGCTGATAGTGCACCCCTTCCCTGGAGGAACCTGGCATATCTCTAAATGACCATACTGTCCCAGACTAGAGCTGGGCGCTGCCAACCACATGAGTCCGCTCAGGGTTTTAAGAGTTTGCCTGGTAGCCGGTCACACACAAACTCGCCAATGGGTTTGAAACAGAGAGACTCTACAAGTGATTACTTCCTGTAAATAACTAGCATGGAAGAATTTGCCACTCCAATTTATGCTGGATTGTGAGTTTGCCTTGCAGGTTTTACAGGAAGCAATCGCTCGATGAGTCTCGGTTTCAAATGTCTCAGTTGCCAGCACGTACCGGCTCGAAAATTGCGCAATTATCAGCAAGTGTCTAATGACATGCAGGGCCTCACCTGGCCCCGGGAGCACCCTCCCCTAGCAAATTCAAGGCCACTCAGATGTGGTTCTACGTCAAGCAGTGTAACTTCGTCATCAGCCAACAAACGCCATGGGCAGATCAATATGGACTGATAAGACAAGGGGGACCTGGGGAGCGTGTTCACAAACAAAGTTAGGACGGACCCTGTACAGTACCAGGAAGCAACAACGACTACAGCCTGAACCCCATCAAGGCCAACAAAATAGATCTTACTGCAGAGGTCCAGCTCAAACACGCAGGGACTATGCTTCGGTGATCCTCTTCACCACAAACCTGGTCACACATTGTTGTATTTGATTATACCTTATATGAGGCCCTGCTATTACTATTAGGCTCTTGTGCTGACCTGACCAATACATACAGTGCCTTGCGAAAGTATTCGGCCGCCTTGAACTTTGCAACCTTTTGCCACATTTCAGGCTTCAAACATAAAGATATAAAACTGTATTTTTTTGTGAAGAATCAACAACAAATGGGACACAATCATGAAGTGGAACGACATTTATTGGATATTTCAAACTTTTTTAACAAATCAAAAACTGAAAAATTGGGCGTGCAAAATTATTCAGCCCCTTTACTTTCAGTGCAGCAAACTCTCTCCAGAAGTTCAGTGAGGATCTCTGAATGATCCAATGTTGACCTAAATGACTAATGATGATAAATACAATCCACCTGTGTGTAATCAAGTGTCCGTATAAATGCACCTGCACTATGATAGTCTCAGAGGTCCGTTAAAAGCGCAGAGAGCATCATGAAGAACAAGGAACACACCAGGCAGGTCCGAGATACTGTTGTGAAGAAGTTTAAAGCCGGATTTGGATACAAAAAGATTTCCCAAGCTTTAAACATCCCAAGGAGCACTGTGCAAGCGATAATATTGAAATGGAAGGAGTATCAGACCACTGCAAATCTACCAAGACCTGGCCGTCCCTCTAAACTTTCAGCTCATACAAGGAGAAGACTGATCAGAGATGCAGCCAAGAGGCCCATGATCACTCTGGATGAACTGCAGAGATCTACAGCTGAGGTGGGAGACTCTGTCCATAGGACAACAATCAGTCGTATATTGCACAAATCTGGCCTTTATGGAAGAGTGGCAAGAAGAAAGCCATTTCTTAAAGATATCCATAAAAAGTGTTTAAAGTTTGCCACAAGCCACCTGGGAGACACACCAAACATGTGGAAGAAGGTGCTCTGGTCAGATGAAACCAAAATTGAACTTTTTGGCAACAATGCAAAACGTTATGTTTGGCGTAAAAGCAACACAGCTCATCACCCTGAACACACCATACCCACTGTCAAACATGGTGGTGGCAGCATCATGGTTTGGGCCTGCTTTTCTTCAGCAGGGACAGGGAAGATGGTTAAAATTGATGGGAAGATGGATGGAGCCAAATACAGGACCATTCTGGAAGAAAACCTGATGGAGTCTGCAAAAGACCTGAGACTGGGACGGAGATTTGTCTTCCAACAAGACAATGATCCAAAACATAAAGCAAAATCTACAATGGAATGGTTCAAAAATAAACATATCCAGGTGTTAGAATGGCCAAGTCAAAGTCCAGACCTGAATCCAATCGAGAATCTGTGGAAAGAACTGAAAACTGCTGTTCACAAATGCTCTCCATCCAACCTCACTGAGCTCGAGCTGTTTTGCAAGGAGGAATGGGAAAACAATTCAGTCTCTCGATGTGCAAAACTGATAGAGACATACCCCAAGCAACTTACAGCTGTAATCGCAGCAAAAGGTGGCGCTACAAAGTATTAACTTAAGGGGGCTGAATAATTTTGCACGGCAAATTTTTCAGTTTTTGATTTGTTAAAAAAGTTTGAAATATCCAATAAATGTCGTTCCACTTCATGATTGTGTCCCACTTGTTGTTGATTCTTCACAAAAAAATACAGTTTTATATCTTTATGTTTGAAGCCTGAAATGTGGCAAAAGGTCGCAAAGTTCAAGGGGGCCGAATACTTTCGCAAGGCACTGTATCACCATACCCTTCACAAGATCGTTATGAGTATGTACATTCGTTATTTTTTGACAAAAATATGTACAGCATGATAAATGCCAGTATTGATGCTAAGGCTTGAGCAAAGAAATATGTACAACAAGGTCACTGAGTCGTACGTTTGTACATAGTCACATGGTGACCATGTGTTTGATGTATTTGATACCATTCCACCTATTCCTTTCTGGCCATTACCATAAGCCCGTCCTCCCCATTTAAGGTGCCACCATCCTCATATGCTTAGTACAGTACATGCTTGTGACTGTAACTCATACAGTACCTTTGTTACATTGATGGCTAATATTTTCTTTGATGAATCCCAACTCCAATTCTGAAATACCTAATGGCTCAGATACACCGGTAGGATTGTCAAACATTTGCCTGCTGACAGTACTTAGCGCCTCTGAACAGAGTGTTGGCAGTCAATCTCTTCTGTGTTCAGACAGCAAAGACCTTGAAGTCATCAGCCACTCAGCCTTATTAAAATACACCCTACCAAAAGGTGGCAGTAGCGTTTTTTGCCAATACATGTCTGTGTGTTGCTTTGTCTCGTCAATGTTAGCTAGCTAGATGTGCTAATGTTGCTATTGTTGTAAAAAGCCCTTGTTGATACTAGCCAGATGGCCACAGCTAGATAACTAGCTAGCAAGATGACAAAACATTGTTTTATTTACTCTCCATAATCGCATACCGCCCATATACAGTTTTAGCTAGCTGGCTAATGTTAGCATGATTTGCTAGCTAGGGTTCTGATGTGCTAGCTAGGTAAGTAAAGATACTGCATTGACTCTCAACAGCTATCCCTTGTGATTTAATCATAATGTTTCTAGCTACAGTGGCTAGGTAGCATGCTTGGATAATGTTGTGTGTATTGTGCTGCACTTACCACCCTATTTGTTTTGTATGAAGTGTATGTGACTGCCTTGCTCACTTAGCAAGCCAACGTTAGCCAGCTAGCTAGCTAACTAATAAGCTAGTGCACATTTATCAAACCTACCAAAAAATCACAAAACTCCTTAGATAGACATAAAATATGTAAATACTTACTCTAGATTTTCTATTTTTTTTATGCCGCTTTATTGTATTAGGTAGAACAGTTCTGATTAAAAGGATGGATTAGCTCTCTTTTTTTCCTTCTTATTGTCACTCCTGTCGGCTCCACCACGAGGTTTGTGCTCTTTGATTGGCTCAAAGTCAAGTTGTTGGCCACCGCCGGCCATTGTGATTCTACAAGTACACAGAAAGTACGTCTTTTGTTCTAGCAAGAGAAGGATCGGCCTCCTACTGTGATAAGTACCCAATCGGCAGTCAGATTCTCGTGTGTTTCATACTTAGCAGTTTTCACTGAGAGATTGAATTTGAACAATATTAATACTTTCACATGGGATGCCAAGATCTTTTAGACTAAACCAGATGTTCTCTTGAACAGTTCTCTTGAACACTTCAACTGTAATGGTTTGATGGATTCAGGTGTAAGTGTTGCATGAAGTGGTAAAAGCATGGCAGTCATGTCACAGCTAGTGTAGAGATGTGAGGTTCTGAGGAATGGCTTATATTTAGCTCTGTTGCTATGTGGACTTTGGCCTGATGGGAGTCTCTCAGGCTCTATCAGATCATTTCTCCCTTACTCCAGTCTAGCTATGCTCTCAGTCAAATCCCACAGATGAATCCAACCCTGTGTTCTCAAGGTGAACCTGTGTTCTTGAGGCCATCTTGCTCTCTCAATGCTAACTTGTGTTCTTTTGGCTAACTTGTGCTCTCAATGCTAATTTGGTTCTTAAAGATACCTTTTGTGCTCAAGAGTCACCTGTGTCGTCCAGGCTAACTTGCATGGCTATTTTTATGCTCAGGTTCAACTTGCATAATGCTTGCGTTGTAGGTTAGCTACTACTCTACACCCTTAGAAAAAAATCGTTATTCGGCTGTCTCCATAGGATAACCCTTTTTGGTTCCATGTAGAACCCTCTGTGGAAAGGGTTCTACCTGGAACCAAAAATTGTTTTCCAAAGGGTTCTCCTATGTGGACAGCCGAAAAAACAGTTTTAGCTTCTAGTGTAGAAGCAAAACCTCAGCACTGTTGGCTAACGTGGAAATCAAGGCTAACAAATGCACTATTTGGCTGTATTCAATCTGTATGGAGATCCTCATGGAAATATTTGCATGTTTTGGCGCTTACCCTCAACCCACATGCTCAGTTCCATAGACGCCAGCTCACATGCTCTGACCTGTGGGAATGCTAGCGAACACACCTACTTGTTAGATGATATTGGCAAAGGCCTAACCAAACACCTTGCAAGTTTTTGGATGGAGAGAGAGCTGAGAATATAGAATATTACCACTTGGTATTTACTGATACCGGACAGGTGAATAGCAGAAGTGTTATGAAGCAACCTTTCCTATGTCAATAGCTAAATGCTGCATTTGCAAATTTGAGTTCCTGGCATTCAGAAACCATTCTCGCGAGTTGAATGGGGAGAAGCGACACCTAATTTCAACATTGAGTTTAAAACTGATCAGTGGCCGACATTCAAAGCTTTACTAGTTGTACAGATGGATACAAGGACTCACACAGCCAATAATAGTAACTAGCTAGTGTAGATAAGCAGTGGATCGAGCGCATCTCAAAGTAGGATACACGAGTCGACCCCATCTTGAACTGGGCTCCCATAACACCCAGGCATTTATGGTGGAGCTGAAATTGTGGCAGGGAGCCTCGGAGAGTGGACATGTGGAATGTGTCACGTCTCTGAGAGAGAAAGAGATGTACATGCCACTCATAATTAACTTGCATGTGCAGACAACATCTAAATAGTGGATTTGTGGGTATCAACTTGACTGACAGGGTGGTTAGGACACTTTTATTAGGTAATGATAATAGTAATTACTAAACATTGTATGGATATCAATGTAATCCCTGGCCGAGTCATACAGTAAAAATGGGAACCGATGTGTCTCTGCTTGGCGCTGCTTCATAGATAGGATACTCTTGACTTTCTCCTAAACTACCTGACGTGGTCATGTTGTACCCAGACTGTTTGTATTGACCCCTCCTTTTTTTTTACGCTACTCGCTGCTTATTTTCAATGCATAGTCACTTTACCCCTACCTACATGTGCATATTACCTTAATTACCTTGACTAACCTCTTGCCCCCCACATTGACTTGGTACCAGTACCCCCTGTATGTAGCCTTGTTATTGTTTTTGTTTTTATTGTTTAAAAAAAAAAGTTTGTTTATTTAGTAAATCTTTTCTTAACTCCTATTTTTCTTAAAACTGCATTGTTGGTTAAGGGCTTGTAAGTAAGCATTTCACAGTAAGGTCTACACCTGTTGTATTCGTAGCTAGGGTGTGGAAGGGCTGGTGTATCTCTTGCACTGTATTCATTCATTCCTTATTGACCTTTCAGCATTTGAGGGATTACCAGAAGGAGTGTTATATCCTCTTTGCTTTTGAATGCCAGTGTTACGCACCTGATAGTGCACAGGCTAATGGCTTCTAATGGTTCACCAGACGTAAGCATAGAGTTACATAGCTAAGCTCAAAATGTGTTGAGAAACACATTCTAAACTGTTATGATGTTAGGGCCCAGACATTCTTCCAGCAATGTTGATGTTGGACAGAAAGAGATGTTGGTTTATTTGACGCAACAAAAGCGTGACTTTCCATTACCGTCCTGGTGATATGTCATCTGGCCAATCATTCACCGCCTACCGGAGATATTTGCAGCAAGTCACATGGCGTCTGAGGTACCAACTTATTTTGGTTGCTTTAAAATTCCTGCTTTTTATAATTGGCTAGAGAGCTGTGGAGGCTGCTGGAATGAGGCTAGCTGGACGACTGCGCTGGTAAGAGTCTGGTGACTGGTGTGCTGTGCACAGTTTGTGGGTGTGCATGCGTCTTTCTTGGGACAAGACCCTGTATTCACCCTATTAGAAATGCCTGTATTATTGTGGTGACATGGTGTTTCAGCTGTTCCAGTTACCTGCTGGTGCCAGTGGACTGGTTTGGTGTTTTTGTTTTGGAAGATAAGAGAGGTCAGGGGGCCCCTTGACCTGTAATTGACATCTCCTGTTTACCAGCTGCTGTTGACCCAACCTGTGGGTCTCCTGCTGCAGAAATAACCCCACTATAGGGCATCTACTGGTCAGATCCTACTCTGCCCACGTCTCTAATCTTGTAACTAATTACAAATATTACATGTGAATATACGACATGCTATTTAGGTTATTCTGGGGAGATTTTAGATCTGTATGTGTGAGTGATGTTATGTGACTGTACTGCTCTGTTTCTGCAGATGTCTTGTGTGAACCAGACAATACTCTCTGCTGTAACAGGTGTGGACCAGACAATACTCTCTGCTGTAACAGGTGTAGACCAGACAATACTCTCTGCTGTAACGGGCGTAGACCAGACAATACTCTCTGCTGTAACAGGTGTAGACCAGACAATACTCTCTCCTGTAACAGGTGCAGACCAGACAATACTCTCTGCTGTAACAGGTGTGGACCAGACAATACTCTCTGCTGTAACGGGTGTGGATCAGACAATAATCTCTGCTGTAACGGGTGTGGACCAGACAATACTCTCTGCTGTAACAGGCGTGGACCAGACAGTACTCTCTGCTGTAACAGGCGTGGACCAGACAGTACTCTCTGCTGTAACAGGTGTGGACCAGACAATACTCTCTGCTGTAACAGGTGTGGATCAGACAATAATCTCTGCTGTAACGGGTGTGGACCAGACAATACTCTCTGCTGTAACGGGTGCAGACCAGACAATACTCTCTGCTGTAACGGGCGTAGACCAGACAATACTCTCTGCTGTAACAGGTGTGGATCAGACAATAATCTCTGCTGTAACGGGTGTGGACCAGACAATACTCTCTGCTGTAACAGGTGTGGACCAGACAATACTCTGCTATATCAGGGGTGGACCAGACAATACTCTCTGCTGTAACAGGTGTGGACCAGACAATACTCTCTGCTGTAACAGGTGTGGACCAGACAATACTCTCTGCTGTAACGGGTGTGGACCAGACAATACTTTCAGTAATATTTATTTTATTTCAGAAAATGTGGAGGTTGGTTGTGGACTCAAAAGAAGCATTTCATGTGTCTGATTTGAAGTTTCTCTGTGTATAATGTGTGTGTGTGAGAGGGGGTTACAAAGTTGGACTGTTAAGACCCTATCCTTCAGCGGAGTGAGACCTTACACTCAGCGGCACACTCAGCTGCGGTCCCTGATTGGCGGGCAGTGTCACAGCCTCCCCGGTGGATTCCAGTTGTCACTGGCAGGCTCTGAACGCTTAACGGTACGCTGAGTCAACCCATGGTAGTAGGGGTAGTGGGAAGGGAGGGGTGTGTGGTTGAGGGCAGGACAGGGTAGGACAGTGACCGCAGCATGAGGATGGTACCGTTTGCACCCAGGGATGACCACCTGGGGGTGTGTGCTCGGCGGGCCAACACAGAACAAACAGCAGTTGCTGCAACAACGCTCACTGTGCAATCTTGGCTGAGCTTTCAGGATGTCTGTGTACTGTCCCCCTCTCTCTAACCCCTCCCTTTCTTCTTCTTCTCCTGATTCAGTCTCTCTCTCTGCCTTTCTCTCTCTTGCCCTTTTTCATTGACGTGGGGGGGGGGGGCGTGGTTGGCTTCAGGCTCCTGATGTGATTGGCCAGGGTGGGTCCTTCCCCTGCTCTTTAAAAGCCTTCCTCTCACCTGGGTTACAAAAAAGCAGCAGCTCTTGCCTCTCCTGGCTGCTCACTAGCACTGTCCTCATTCTCCCCACAAACAAAAACAAAACAACACTTTGGAACCTGTCTCTGTCATCTCTGAATGAGTGAGTATGTCTCCTTTTCCACATGATTTATCTGCTTCTCATGTCAGGGAACTTTAGTTACCTTGCTCTAAGTTTGTGATTCAAATAGCCACTAAATTGAAACTGCTGAGAAAATAAAATCTTGTATTGAAAAGTGGAGAATTTTCCACTGTTTTCTTGAGAAACTGTAGATGCACCTAGCTGAATTAGTTTGTTTTGTGCTTTTGAGATTGTGGGAGGTATTTCATTGGTTGAAGTATTCAGTTGGTTTCCTTTGAGCATTTGTTTGTGGGTTTATTAGATGTTTTGTTGCGTTATTGAGAAAACCAAGCCACTGCTGATGTGGGTCTTGCATAACTTGAGTGGTAGTTTGAGTTAGACAGAGCTAATCTTTGAGCTAATGATGTGTTGTGTACCTCCAGTAAGAATGGGATCCTCTGGTACTGTACTTTTATTGTGTCCTTAAACTTGGAGTTGAGTGTCATGTAAGTTGCACAGACTCCTTTTCTGCTACTTCTGGATATATAAAACTAATGAAGTTCATGTTTTTCCCATTCAGTTGATTGATGTCACGCTGTTGGCAAATTGGATTAGAAGAATCTCAAGTTTTGATCAGTGTTTGTTGTGTCACAGAGCTGACTTTTCTATTAAAAGTGTTGTAGCCTTGTAGTGTGCTTGCATACAACATTAGATTTAGGCGTTAGTCATTTTCAAGAAGGTTCTTTATTTGCACAATGTACAAGGCTTGGTATCAAATATTGTGTTTGATAATGCAATAAACGATTTGGCATACAGATGCCGTATCTTAATTTGATCATCCTGTTGTTGCAGGAATCTTCCTTAACAGCAGGACATGCAATCTTGTAGTGTATGTGAGGTTTTGAAAAGGCTTCTAAAGTTTGTGATTTTCACTTTAAAATGTCCGACTTAACTTGCCCTAACGAAAAATGTATCAACTCTTACACAAAATGTCCATTAATTATAATCCACGTAATAATTCACATTCCCTGTTGCTGCAGGATTATTTTCCTGCTGTAACAAAAACTAGGCTCAAATTAAAATCCTACATCTCTACTTGCATGCATTTATCACATTGGTTTATCAAACAGCAAATGCACACACATACACATTGACAAACACACTGTGACAACTTTAAATCACATTCACTCAGTTGTTGTTATTCAATATAAAACGCGTTTCAAACAATCATATGCAAAAGTAGTAGTGGTTTTAACTACAGTGGGTAAAGCAAACATTTCAGATGTGCATGAAAGGCAAAGGTTCAAGGATTTTGCTGGGGCTGGGTCTGTGGCTATAGGTAGCTTAGTCATAGCATAACACAAGGTATATGCACGGGGAACAGTGGAGTGCTTAGTTGCATGGATGGAGGGGTGAAGTCTGGTTGTGCAGGTTTCTTCTTATTTGCTCGAGGGTAGCACACTGGGGAGGTGTACAGTTGGGACAATGATTGATTGATTGTATTTTTATGCAATGCACACTTTTGATCAAAGATACAAATATCTACCAATACGAAGATATAGGCCTACCAGTCAATCTGTCTATCTAGAAGAGACAGGAAATGTACTAGGACACACAGCAGTTCCAGGGACGCAGCTGGTCCAGGCACAGCAGGAACTAGAATGCGATCAAACCAGAACTGTGTAGAGTAGACAAGCCAGGCAAAACTAAGTATGTAGAAAAATGCTTCGCAAACAGCTAATGATTTGCTTGGCTATGCGTTTCCATACAGGGTAGGTGACAGCAGTCACAACAAAAGAGGTGTGTGTGGTAAGATACAGGTTCAATCTGTTTATGACTTCTCCACAGCATGTAGTTAAAGGGAAACATGGAACTCCTTACAGGACCTGTTTCAGTCCTGAAGGCCATGGATCTCTGTCCTGACTGGGTACAACATGGAGGACCTACTGTGCCCAGGCTCACTTACGTAATGGCTTATTGACTGTAAACGTGGCGCGCTTTGACGATCATGTGAGGATGATGGATTTTATACTTGGCCCAGTTTCATCAACGCCTTTCAATGGCTGGGACAAGAGTTGAAATAGCCAGAGTTGAAATAGCATGTGACTGAAATGTATTTTCTAGCACTAAAACTTCCTTTCGAAGAGTTTTTACAATGCTTGTAAAAAACAAGGATGGGCAGCACTGAAATGTTAATTCATGGACTTGGATTGGTGGATGAGGTTATGTTCCAGAGCTGTTTGTTTATGGCTTTGTCACAGCGTTGGACATCCATGTGTGTTACTAAGGTTTAGATGTGTTTCACCGTTGTGTTTTTCCTGGGGTGTTGGTCGGTAGGACAGGGGAGGGAGCAGGGTGCCACTTTTGGGAACCTGGCTGCTCGTCTGTTTTTACCCATTCCTATCAAAGAAGCCTTTGTATGGGAAGAACAGCACTGTGGGTAATTGGCTGTTAAAATCATTTAGCAGAACTCTGTGTGCGCTGCCCAGTGCCTCATCTTGTTGTTACGTAATAGCAGCAATCAAATGTTCAATAGAATGGAAATATGAACACATGCCTCCTGCTGGCCCACTACTTCAGTGCACTCGGTGCGTTCAATTGAATTGGGTTTACCGTGGACAGCAATACAGACAGGCCTTTGTAGCTTGCTCTCCCATAGGTTAGGAACATTTGGTCGGAAACTTGCCTGCCTCATTAGCCGACCTCTTTGACCTGAATTTAGGGTTCAGGCGTGTTTTTGACATAATGTTGAGACTTGCTTTAAGGTTATAGTATCATAAAGGAAACTGCACAGCAGCAATAGAACATGGACTTGTGTCTGAAAGGGTTACTTAAAGGTTCTTTTAGGGAAAATAATGTGTGCTAATCTCTAAAAATAGATATGTAAAATTGAGGTCACAATTGATATGGGATTTTACAGTCTGTCAAGCAAAAAATACTACAATTACTTATCTACGTCGACTACAAAATCCGTTTGAACTTAATACAGTTAGAGGCCATTTTGTTAACTCTCAGTGTATAGCAGAGTACAAAAGGTATCCAAAACCAGTCAGCACGGAACGTCAAGATTCCAATGCGTGACAGGAACAGTGATATTGAAAGACGCCATAGTTAAAGCACACTGAAGTGCGTGAGCTACCAACATGTATCGAATGGGGAGATCAAATGCTGCTGCGGGTTCAGGGGAATGCGACACAGAAGGGTGTGTGTAGAATGACACCTTTTCTTCCCCTTGAATTGTTTTGTCAAGGCCCTAGAGTTCTGGCCAGTCAGATAAGACTCATTGAATGTATCGTCATAACATTAACAGTAACTAGCTCATTGTTGACAGATTACACAGTCAAATCAGATAACTTGTGGCCATGACCTACTTGACTGGACATGTACATCTTTGTATCTTATTAGGGATATTGTCACTTTATAGAGGGCTAGTTCAATGTGTAATTACAAAGAAATGATGGCTAGTTGAGGCCCAGAACGTTTAGTCAACGTTTAGACAACATTGAATGATTGGTTGTATGTTTGCTGGTTATAAGGGCTTCCCGCCACATCAGCAGCTCTCTGAATAATCTTAGAACTTCTACTATTTGTCTCTTTGCCGTTTTCTACAGGTATTTGCCCTATAGTGTAAGGCTGAGCTAAAGCACGCCAACCTACCGAGTACAACTGCTCTGCTTTGGACCGTGACCCCTTCCCCAGCCCCGCACCACTATAGCCGTAACCATGGACCGCATGGAGCTGAAGAAAGTCTGCACGGAGGCAGACGATGACAGCACAGACAGTTTGGACGACCGCTTCACAGAGCCCATCGACTCAGAGAAGGCCACTATCAACAGGTGTGGTTCAATACTGTATCAATTATTTTATCTGAGACTTTCTACAGAAAGAAACTGGAAATTATGTGCATTGCCTTAGTTGTGGCAACAAGAATGTGTTCTTTGCCAAACTGTACAGAAATTGTTCTTTACCATACATTTCTTGTCTCCTACCTATCATTGTCTAATGTACACAATGCTATTCAATACACTGGTTAGGAGAATCTCTCGGCTCATAGCTTCACTGTTAACCGCCAACAGATTAGCTACACTGTAATCTCATTTCATCCATCAACCAAAAAAAATAAAAGAAATAGAAGCTGGAACTAGCCTAACTGACCCTGTGACCTCTCATAGTCCTAACACGGCTGTCATAAACTAGTCATAAAGAAGTATTTTAAACTAGAGATTGATTCAATGATTGTACATCTGCAGTCACTTCCTGGATGAGGATGGAGATGCAGAGAGCCACAAGTTTCTCACTAATGGGATTATGAAGAAGAAGAAGTACGAGGAGTATCAAGAAGAATACGTAAGAAGACTGATGATGAACTATCGATGACAACACATGCATGTTTGCTCTTGCTCATGGACACTATCTCTTAACAACAACCTTGACCATTTCCTCAAAAGCTGTCTGCTTTTATTCAAACCTTCATTCCGAGGAACCCTTTCGTAGGAACTGGTAGTTACGTGTCTGTGACGGGTGGTGCATGCACGTGTGTGTGTGTGTGCGCGTGAGAAATGTTCTTGTTTACGATCAGTTGAAGTCATGGTAATCTCTCTCTTACCCTCTCTCTCTACCTTTCTCTCTCTCAGCACCCAGGACATACCTCCTTTGGTATGTCGGTCTTCAACCTGAGTAATGCGATCATGGGCAGCGGCATCCTGGGTCTCTCCTACGCAATGGCCAACACTGGCATTGTGCTTTTTGTGTAAGTGTGTGTTAACTTCTGCCATAGAGACAATGTGGAACGGGGTCAATGTTTGGTTTCTGCAACAGTCAAGTGATTAAAGCACCAGCTAATAAAGTAAACAAATCTGTCTGCATCGTATAGTGTTACTGATAGGACTGAAATAACTTCAGAGTCCTTGGTATAGCAAGTGGGGTTTGACAACAGGGTGAGTGGTGGGGTATGTATTTGGGAATAGACAGACACTGACTTTGGCTCGAAGTCGGGACCTTCTTGTGACATGCCATCCCCAGCATGCATGCAAAGGTGGCGTGAACAACAATGTTACAATCCCGCCTCTGAACTCCATCCCCCCATCCATTCCCAGCTTCCCCGAAATGTGTTGACGGTCCATAACAGCCTGTTCAATCAAACCCTTTAACCAGGTTTCTCAAATGTCCAAAACAGGATAATGATGCTTTATTTCAGTTCTGTTTCCACTGTGTATGGCTGGGCTTTACCAATAAATGATTTTGTGACTGAGTACTTTCACTAAGCAAAACATTGTCATTTGCGGCATATCCCTGAAAGTGATTGAAGGACAGGAGACAAGAAAATAGATTAGGAACCCACTTGATTATTATAGTGGCGCAGCCGGTTTGTTTCCGGTCCTAAGGAGTTTACAGGGAGTCCCCAAACGTCAGTCCTCCATGTCAGTTGCGACATCTTACTTCCTCACCATCTATTCTGGGCTTCCCTGACATTCTGGAAGGTGGTATCACATAACACCCATTTGATACAGTCATTCAATATTTATTTAATACATTGGAGCCCATTGGAGGCTGGGTGATTGGGTTAAAGGCCCCTTGTGAACTCTTTAAGTGTAAGAATTTAAGGCTGATCATGTTCAGCCGATGCAGGAAACCCATACATCCCCTCCCGGAATAACTCTAAAGTTACTTTATTGACTTATATAATAGCTCAGAGTTTAGTCTGGTCTCTAAGCACTGACACACATTAATCTACCACTATTTTGTCTGAGCTGGCACACATATTGACATGGCATGATGGTGTCTTTGACATGTGCTTTAGGCATTGGAACATGGTCTTCTCAAATAGGCGGTAGATGAATGCCCGAGAAAGCATCCGGACCCCCCCCCCCCCCCCCCAAGTGAAATATGACTGCAGTTCTAACGATAAGTTTACCTCCCTAAATAGATAATGGGGAAAACAGAGTGAGAGTGACTAGGGGGGGAAACTGGTGAAAGTTATTATGTAGGGTGTTTTGTAACCCAGTTGATTCCCCTCCAAGTGTTGTTCATTGTGATTTGCGTAACATTTCCGTATGGTATAGCCCAATGCTAATGTCTGACTGGTTTCTATCCCAACGTAGAGTCCTTCTCTTGGGTGTGGCCATCTTGTCGTTGTACTCCGTTCACTTGCTGCTAATGACTGCAAAAGAAGGAGGTAGGTGTCATTTTTTTATTAATGGAAATGTCTGTCTTTCATCAGCATCTATCTGTCTGTCCTCGCCTTTCTGCTTTTTTCCCTCTGTATCTTTGAATATCACTCATCAGCACATTGTCGTTGTTCTAACAGGCTCTCTCATCTATGAAAAGTTGGGAGAGCGAGCTTTTGGCTGGCCGGGGAAAATGGCTGCGTTTGGATCGATAACCCTTCAAAATATTGGTGGTAAGTGAACAGCTAATGTTGCATTCATTGTAGTGTTATGATTCTATATTGAAATGTACATTTGTGTTTGTTTGCACACAGCCATGTCCAGCTACCTCTTCATTGTAAAGTATGAGCTGCCAGAAGTGATCCGTGCCTTCATGGGACTGGAGCAGAGCTCTGGGTAGGTGTCTGTCTGTCTGTCTGTCATTGGTTAACTATTTCAAAAAAGCAGTTTATTTGTAGTTAATTTGACACAGGTGGCTCAACACACTACACAGTTTGGTTGGTGTATTGATAGATAGATGGATGGATTGATGCTCTGTGTGTGAGACCTGTTCTCTCTGCGTTGTTTACAGTGAATGGTACATGAACGGAAACTACCTGGTTGTGTTTGTGTCCATCGGTATCATCTTGCCTCTCTGCATACTCAAAAACCTGGGTAAGTGGTGTGGGTGTGTGTGCGTGTGGGTATGTGTGTGTTGCGGTTGTTTCAGATTTAGTCTTTGTATACTTTGTTTACATAATGTGTGTGAGTGTTTGTGTGATAGTATATGAGTTTCTCTCTAATTCTCTCTCTTGTCTCTAGGCTACCTTGGCTACACCAGTGGATTCTCCCTATCCTGCATGGTGTTTTTCCTGGGAGTGGTAAGTTTAACCTGTCTAGGACTGGCAGAACTCCCCCCAGCCAGTTAAAGTGCAGGGCGCCAAATTCAAAACAACAAAAATCTCATAATTAAAATTCCTCAAGCATACAAGTATTTTACATAATTTTAAAGATCAAATTCTCGTTAATCCAGCCACAGTGTCTGATTTCAAAAAGGATTTACAGCGAAAGCACCACGAACGATTATGTTAGGTCACCACCAAGCCACAGAAAAACACAGCCATTTTTTCCAGCCAAAGAGAAGAGTCACAAAAATCAGAAATAGAGATAAAATGAATCACTAACCTTTGATGATCTTCATCAGATGACACTCATAGGACTTCATGTTACACAATACATGTATGTTTTGTTTGATAAAGTTCATATTTATATAAAAAAATCTGAGTTTACATTGGCGCGTTACGTTCAGTAGTTCTAAAACATGCGGTGATTGTGCAGAGAGCCACATCAATTTACAGAAATACTCATAATAAACATTGATAATGGAACTTTAGATAAACTTCTCCTTAATGCAACCGCTGTGTCAGATGTTTTTTTAAACTTTACGGAGAAAGCAAACCATGCAATAATCTGAGTACAGCCTTTAGACAACAAAGCAGCCAAAAAGATACCCGCCATATTGGGTAATCAACATTACTCAGAAATTGCATTTAAAATATTCACTTACCTTTGATCTTCATCAGAATGCACTCCCATGAATCCCAGTTCCACCATAAATGTTTGATTTGTTCGATAATATCCATCCGTATGTCCAAATATCGTCTTTTGTTAGGGCGTTTGGTAAACAAATCCAAAAGCGCGTTCAGGTCGCGTCGGACGAAAAGTTCAAAAAGTTCCGTTACAGCCCATAGAAACATGCCAACCTAAGTATTGAATCAATCTTTAGGATCTTTGTCTGTACAAATGAAGTGGAACCTTTCACATGAGCGTGCCAGACCGAGGCTGTGGCACTCTGCCAGACCACTCACTCAAAGAGCTCTTATGAGCCCCTCCTTTAGAGTAGAATCCTCAAAACAGGTTCTAAATACTGTTGACATCTAGTGGAAGCCTTGGGAAGTGAAACATAACTAATATCACCCTGTATCTTCAATGGGAGCTGAGTTGAAAAACTACAAACCTCAGATTTCCCACTTCCTGGTTGGAGTTTTTCTCATGTTTTTGCTGGCCATATGAGTTCTGGTATTCTCACAGACATCATTCAAACAGTTTTAGAAACTTCAGAGTGTTTTCCATTGAAAGGTACTAATTATATTCATATTCTAGCTTTTACGGCTGAGTAGCAGGCAGCTTAATTTGGGCATGTTTTTCATCCAAGCTACCCAATACTGCCCCCTACCCCAAAGAAGTTAACCTGCCTCCGCTTGCTCCGGTAGTTTAGCATTTTTGGCCCCCTTAATGACTGAACAATGATGGATGATGGTGTTGATATTATATAAAGTACCATCAGATGTGATTTAAGACGGCTACATTTCACCTTCTGTCAATATGGCAACAACTCCTGCTTTTTATAAACTCTGACATTCTTTTTCTGTCCAGTCATGTTTCAATGCAGACAAAACATACTTGTTGCCAAAATAGTACATTTCGTCCTACATTGCTTTTGTATTCTTGCCACACGGCGTCTTGATCATGCCTACTTTCTCCTCCTTAAATGTCATCCTGACCTTTTGTAGGGTATTATGCAGTGCTGGCTTTGCTCTCACAGGCAATGTGGGCGAATTGCATGCCATGGTAGTTCCTAGTAACATTTAGAATATGCCTGGTGTGGTGTTCAGCTGGTTAGTTACCGTACATGAGATTAGAGATTAGTTTATCAATAGCCTTCTTTTGATATCTTAAACTCCACTTTGGCCCACTTGTTCTCTAGTGGTGTATCATATTAAACACTGATACAGTCTGTATCATCATTAATGAAATAGAACTGTGCTTGCGACCACACTCCGCTTTACACAGGGTTTATACCATAGTAGCTATCAGAGAGACATCCTGTGTAGTTAGTAACCCTGAAAGTACATAGTTTAGCGTTCAGCGTCTGTTTCTTTGAAGACAGAATGAAAAATTACAGGATGGAAGGAACTCATTGCTCTGCAATATAATGGATTACTGCCTATGTAATATAATGCATTTCTATTTTTGCTAATCATCCCCATCTCACTCCTCTGTCCCCATCTGACTCCTCTTCCCCCTATTTTCCCATCTGTCCCCATCTCACCCCTCTGTCCCCTCTATACCTCTCAGCTGATCTATAAGAAGTACAACCTCCCCTGCCCGATGCCCTTCATGTACCATACCAACCACAGTATGAATGGAACAGCCCTGGGGCCCCACGCCCTGCACAACGGCACCGTCCTCATGGACTTCTCCAGAGCTGACATGTCCCCCGCCTCCTACCTGGACGGCCACCACACCTCAGGGGTCCGCTTCGAACCACACCCCGACGACGTGGAGGAGATGTGCACGCCCAAGTATTTTGTGTTCAACTCTCAGGTGAGGTGTGGAGCTACTGTATGTGGGTGGGGGGGTGGAGGTATGTGGGTGGGGTGTGAGTGCGTACGTGTGTGTGTGTATATGTGATGAGTCGGAATGCTTCATGTCATAATTCTGTGTTTTGGAAACAATATCCTCTGATAAACAGTCCCAGAAATGGGATTAATCAAGGTTTAGAGGAACCCAATTCTTAACGTACATAGCTGCTGTGAGTGTGTATCTGGGCCTGTGTTTCATTCCACGATCTCTTCTCCTGTCATTGCAGACTGCTTACACTGTTCCCATCCTAGCCTTCTCCTTTGTGTGCCACCCTGAAATTCTACCCATCTACAGTGAACTCAAAGAGTAAGTGCATCCAAGTGAATTACAAAAGACACGTTTGCATAGATGCTCATAGAAATTGCTGCGGTACATTTTCTCCATACAACTCACATCTCAACTTGCGTCTTCCCCAGTCGCTCCCGGAGAAAGATGCAGAACGTGTCCAACCTGTCCATCCTGGCCATGCTGGTCATGTACATGTTCTCAGCGCTGTTCGGCTACCTCACTTTCTACGGTAAGATATACACACACGCACAATAAGATACATTTGCAGCAATTGAATTACTTTGTTTCTGCTTTTATTGCCGTTATATGTTCATTTTATGAGTGAAATGTTTGAAAAAGAGCCAGTAGTATGTATTTAAACACTAGAGCCAGTAGTATGTATTTAAACACTAGAGCCAGTAGTATGTATTTAAACACTAGAGCCAGTAGTATGTATTTAAACACTAGAGCCAGTAGTATGTATTTAAACACTAGAGCCAGTAGTATGTATTTAAACACTAGAGCCAGTAGTATGTATTTAAACACTAGAGCCAGTAGTATGTATTTAAACACTAGAGCCAGTAGTATGTATTTAAACACTAGAGCCAGTAGTATGTATTTAAACACTAGAGCCAGTAGTATGTATTTAAACACTAGAGCCAGTAGTATGTATTTAAACACTAGAGCCAGTAGTATGTATTTAAACACTAGAGCCAGTAGTATGTATTTAAACACTAGAGCCAGTAGTATGTATTTAAACACTAGAGCCAGTAGTATGTATTTAAACACTAGAGCCAGTAGTATGTATTTAAACACTAGAGCCAGTAGTATGTATTTAAACACTAGAGCCAGTAGTATGTATTTAAACACTAGAGCCAGTAGTATGTATTTAAACACTAGAGCCAGTAGTATGCATTTAAACACTAGAGCCAGTAGTATGTATTTAAACACTAGAGCCAGTAGTATGTATTTAAACACTAGAGCCAGTAGTATGTATTTAAACACTAGAGCCAGTAGTATGTATTTAAACACTAGAGCCAGTAGTATGTATTTAAACACTATAGCCAGTAGTATGTATTTAAACACTAGAGCCAGTAGTATGTATTTAAACACTAGAGCCAGTAGTATGTATTTAAACACTAGAGCCAGTAGTATGTATTTAAACACTAGAGCCAGTAGTATGTATTTAAACACTAGAGCCAGTAGTATGTATTTAAACACTAGAGCCAGTAGTATGTATTTAAACACTAGAGCCAGTAGTATGTATTTAAACACTAGAGCCAGTAGTATGTATTTAAACACTAGAGCCAGTAGTATGTATTTAAACACTAGAGCCAGTAGTATGTATTTAAACACTAGAGCCAGTAGTATGTATTTAAACACTAGAGCCAGTAGTATGTATTTAAACACTAGAGCCAGTAGTATGTATTTAAACACTAGAGCCAGTAGTATGTATTTAAACACTAGAGCCAGTAGTATGTATTTAAACACTAGAGCCAGTAGTATGTATTTAAACACTAGAGCCAGTAGTATGTATTTAAACACTAGAGCCAGTAGTATGTATTTAAACACTAGAGCCAGTAGTATGTATTTAAACACTAGAGCCAGTAGTATGTATTTAAACACTAGAGCCAGTAGTATGTATTTAAACACTAGAGCCAGTAGTATGTATTTAAACACTAGAGCCAGTAGTATGTATTTAAACACTAGAGCCAGTAGTATGTATTTAAACACTAGAGCCAGTAGTATGTATTTAAACACTAGAGCCAGTAGTATGTATTTAAACACTAGAGCCAGTAGTATGTATTTAAACACTAGAGCCAGTAGTATGTATTTAAACACTAGAGCCAGTAGTATGTATTTAAACACTAGTAAGCTACCATAACCATTGCATGTTTGTTTTTTATTTTTATTTCACCTTTATTTAACCAGGTAAGCTAGTTGAGAACAAGTTCTCATTTGCAACTGCGACCTGGCCAAGATAAAGCAAAGCAATGCGACACAAACATCAACACAGAGTTACACATGGAATAAACAAAACAGTCAATAATACAGTAGAACAAAATAAAACAAAAAGTCTATATACAGTGAGTGCAAATGAGGTAAGATAAGGGAGTTAAGGCAATACATGGGCCATGGTGGCGAAGTAATTACAATATAGCAATTAAACACTGGAATGGTAGATGTGCAGAAGATGAATGTGCAAGTAGAGATACTGGGGTGCAAAGGATCAAGATAAATAAATAAATACTGTATGGGGATGAGGTAGGTAGATAGATGGGCTGTTTACAGATGGGCTATGTACAGGTGCAGTGATCTGTGAGCTGCTCTGACAGCTGGTGCTTAAAGCTAGTGAGGGAGATATGAGTCTCCAGCTTCAGAGATTTTTGCAGTTCGTTCCAATCATTGGCAGCAGAGAACTGGAAGGAAAGACGACCAAAGGAGGAATTGGTTTTGGGGGTGACCAGTGAGATATACCTGCTGGAGGGCGTGCTACGAGTGGGTGCTGCTATGGTGACCAGTGAGCTGAGATGAGGCGGGGCTTTACCTAGCAGAGACTTGTAGATAACCTGTAGCCAGTGGGTTTGACGACGAGTATGAAGCGAGGGCCAACCAACGAGAGCGTACAGGTCGCAATGGTGGGTAGTGTATGGGGCTTTGGTGACAAAACGGATGGCACTGTGATAGACTGCGTCCAGTTTGTTGAGTAGAGGGTTGGAGGCTATTTTATAGATGACATCACCGAAGTCGAGGATCGGTAGGATGGTCAGTTTTACGAGGGTATGTTTACCATATCTCTCTCTCACACCCAGTTCCGGCCTTTTGTATTGGTATGTCTCTTAATAAAGCTCGTATTCCTTCTTTCTCCCAAACACAGGAAACGTGGAGGCGGAGTTGCTCCACACCTTCACCAAGGTGTATAAGTTTGACACCATGCTCCTGCTGGTCCGTCTGGCTGTCCTGACCGCTGTCACCCTGACTGTCCCCATTGTCCTGTTCCCTGTAAGTACAACGAGGCATCTGCTCAAACGCACGCAGACACACACACACACACACACAAACAGAGACTCGCACACGCATGCATGCACACAGACACACATACACAAAACATATGCACACATTCTCACGCATACAATCTATGCAGACACATTCACACGCCGCTCAACACCTAGGTCATTTTATCCAAATGAGATAAAAATCCATTAATTATTTTAATACCAACAAGGGGGTCTCTTTCTGTATTGGCTGAGTGAGTGGGTGTGTTGACACGGCTGGTTTTCTTGCTGAACTTGGTGAAGCACAAACTGTTCTGCTGTGACGTTAGCAGACTCATTATTGGACTTTCAGCAATCCCGTCAATCCAACTCCCCAGGTCCCAAATGAGAACCAGCCCAGGTTTTCAAAGCTCTGTTTGTCTGTCGTAAGCTTCCTTACAAGAGCACTCTGTCCCTCCTCCAATCATACTCTCGATCATACTTTAGACGTACAAGCATAAACACAACTTAACACGCACACGCATATACAGCTTTGAAACAATTACACCCCTACACTGCTCCCCACATGATGCCAGACATATTCAGTCCCTTCCTTCTGGGAGACACATAGATGGACACACATCAATAGGCTCAGCATGTGAAAGCACGGAAATGTATTCACTCACTACTGTAAGTCTCTCTGGATAACAGCGTCTGATAAATGACTAAAATGTCAATGTGAAAAAGCAGTGGTACAATAGACGTCTTGTTCGTCACAAGCTCTTTAGCCTTGCTGCCAAGGAATACAGTGTAATGTTCACAACTCCCCTGTCTCTCATTTCCCCCTCTCCTCTCAGCAGCACATTGTCACCAGATGCTGTCCTTGCAAATAAATACTGTAAAGTCACTTGCTACCATCCTTATTTTGTTCATGTGTAAGCTGCAGTTTAGCCTTGGTTTGTACAGTTTAGCCTTGGGTTGTACAGTTTAGCCTCGGGTTTGTAGCGTCAGTTCAGGTCTGATACTGTGTTTCTGATCCACTGGTTATTATGTAATCTCCTGTTCATGCTGCCTGCCTGTCTGCCTGTGTGGTGTGTGAGTCACTGAATGAGTGTTGGCCTTGCATGACGTACCTGACCCCCCAATATGGTCGTGGGCTATATTTGTCTTGGCCCTAGCCTGGCACAGGAGCCCATAAAGGGCTGAGGGTCTCAGAGGTGTCAAGGACCTACCTCCGTTGTAGCCTACAATGAACCATGCATTAGCACTTAGCAGTGCCCATTAGAATTGATCCTCTCAAAGGACTTAGTTGACCCAAGGAACATTAATGAAGATGGTAATATTAGATTTATGGAATGTTTTTTTCTCAAGTGATCAAAGTGCCATACAGGGCAACTGCAGCACATTTCCACTGTTTACCTACAGTCACTGTAGCTTGCAGGAGTTGGGAGATGGGTTCTTGTGATGGGAGAGACAGTTTTAGGCTGGAAGGGTTAATAGACTATGTGGTGGTGTTACACTGAGCCACCAGCAGAGGGCAGGGGAGAACTGTCAGCCCCATGGCTCTAGTCAGCCCTGCTTGGAAAGAGAGGTGGGGGGAGTATCCGTTTTGTCTGTGGGCTATACTGATACTCCCACATTCTTACACGCCCACAGAAACACTATCTCTCACACACACACACACACACACACACACTCACCAGCTCTCTCGCTGTGGGAGTGAACGCTTCTTTGGTCATGGGAATGTGCGAGTGAATCTCACAGTCCCAGTGGAAGTTTACAGGAGATAAGCCCTGAGCAGACAGTGGAAAAACCCTCACTGTGACCTCCACCTTAGAGGGAGGGAAAGATAAAGATAGAGGGAGGGAGAGACAATGCACTCACTGACTACTGCAGCTGACACCAAAATGCAGTGTCAGAAAGGAGGCTATAGGAACACGCCTAGTGCCCAAATTAATTATGTTTCTTGCACTGAGAGTCGAGTAGTGACTAACGGATTGGGTTCAGTCAGTCCCGATGAGCCCTTCCCAGCTACCTAGTTTATGCTTATGGCTAGAAACTTCAGCGAGAATTTGAAACTTGCCTGCCGAAGTTGAAATCATTTTGTTTTTATCTGAGTGTATATCTTTTTTTATGTAACGTTAGACGTTAATGCCGGAGTTGTACATTTTTGGTGAAATCTACAATAAATGTGCTTCAGCTGTCACCATGGTCTGTTATTGGCTACACTATCTAGCTACCCTTTCAAGTGCAGCGCAAACTCTCCCCATTGAGCAGTAGATTGTATCCAGGTGGTTACTACAAACATTACAAGTTATTTCTTGTCTAGGCTTCTATCCTACTCGGAATAAAATCAATTTGGATGGAACAATTTGGAGATGGTGACCAATAAGACAAGTTATTTCTCCCATCGACATAATCATCACGTTCTTTAACAGGTTTTAACTAGCGCCATGCTGTTGCCAGGTAGCCAGCATTACCTATCTGTGAGGGGCTTATCGGGACGACTGACTGAACCAAACCCCTTCCTCTCGACATGACTCTCAGCTGCGTCACATACACTTCATGACCAAAAGTCACCGAACATCTCATTCCAAAATCATGGGCATTAATAATATGTTGGTCCCCCCTTCGCTGCTCTAACAGCCTCCACTCTTCTCCACTAGATGTTGGAACATTGCTGCGAGGACTTGCTTCTATTCAGCCACGAGAGCATTCGTGATGTTGGGTGATTAGGCCTGGCTCGCGGTCGGCGTTACAATTCATCCCAAAGGTGTTTGATGGGGTTGAGGTCGGGGCTGTGTGCAGGCCAGTCAAGTTCTTCCACACCGATCTCAACAAACCATTTCTGTATGAACTTCGCTTTGTGCACGGGGGTATTGTCATGCTGAAACAGGAAAGGGCCTACCCCAAACTGCTAACACAAAGTTGGAAGCACAGAATCGTCTAGAATGTCATTGTATGCTGCAGCGTTAAGATTTCCCAGATTCGTCCGTTGGATTGACAGATGATGAAGCCTGGTTCATCACTATAGAGAACGCTTTCCACTGCTCCAAAGTCCAATGGCAGTGAGCTTTACACCACTCCAGCCGACGCTTGACATTGCGCATGGTGATCTTAGGCTTGTCATGGCTGCTCAGCCATGGAAACCAATTTCATGAAGCTCCCAACAAACAGTTATTGTGCTGAAGTTGCTTCCTGAGGCAGTTTGGAACTTGGTAGTGAGTGTTGCAACCGAGGACAGATGTTTTTTATGCGCTACATGCTTCAGCACTCTGTGGTCCCATTTTGTGAGCTTGTGTGGCCTACCACTTCTCGACTGAGCTGTTGTTGCTCCTAGACGTTTCCACTTCACAATAACAGCACTTACAATTGACTGGGGCAGCTCTAGCAGGGCAGAAATTTGATGAACTGACTTGTTGGAAAGGTGGCATCCTTCGGTGCCATGTTGAAAGTCACTGAGCTCTTCAGTACGGGCCATTCTACTGCCAATGTTTGTCCATGGAGATTGCATAGCAGTGTGCTCAATTTTATATACCTATCAGCAACAGATGTGGCTGAATTAGTTGAATCCACTCATTTGAAGGGGTGTCCACATACTTTTGGTCATGTAGTGTACATCATCCATTAGGGAAAGGGGGATACCTAGTCCGTTGTACAACTGAATGCATTCAACTAAAATGTGTCTAACACATTTAACCCAACTCCTCTGAATCAGAGGGCACCAGGCGTGTCTGTGCAGCCTCTCCCATAGCCGAAAGGCTCCTTGAGCAGGCCGTGGTCAAGCACAGGAACTAAGGGAGGAGATGTGAACATAAAGCAAGTACGGCATGTGGAATACATGTTTGGACACAATCATGTCGATGTGTATACTGCCGTGTGCTCTGTAGCCATTGGCTACTGGTCTGTTACACCTGAAAAACTGTGGGGCATATGCATGGCATCTTTTCCAAACACATTAGTCCAGGCCTAGATAACCCATCATCAAACCATTGATTTCCCCCCCTTGACTGCTGCTCAGGCTTCAACAAAGCATCACGTGCACCTCAGCATTTTCTGCGCAGTGAGTTCAGTTCACCGCACAAGCTTGAGGATATAGTTGTGGAGACATAGGAGAGGTGAGATGAAAGTAACCAGTCATGCTGGCATCACGTTGCCAGGTGTCCAGCCCTCTGAATCACGAGACGTGACATGTGAGATCTTCCCTTGGGAGTCCTTTGCCCTTCATTTGGCAGAGAAGCCTTCAGCACCCAGATTAACGTTTGCTTTGTCTCTGAAGCACTATGTCCTTTATTACAAGCAGGAGGGCTGGGCTTGTGTAGGAGGGGAGTGGAGGTGAAAGGGTGGGCTCAAACAGTAAAGAACCTAAAGGCAACAGTCAAGATACTTGGTCACGAACCAGCAGGTTTTAATGAAACAGTGTTTAGATGTGGTAGGCAGACTTGTCCAGTTCCCATGCTCTCTTTGTTTCAGGGCTCCTCAATAACAGGAACACAAATATTTAAATTACCTCAAGTCAACTGTTCATTTTGATGTTTAAGAAGTCACTTAAAGTGTTCTTAAGTATAACGATTCCTGTTTTCATGAGTCATTTTAATTGACCTACAACATTGTTTTTGAATGTTGGTGTGTGATATGATCTGTTATGTTGTGATATTCTATGGCCTCATCTCAAGGTGGTTGACCTTTTCTTGATCGTATCTCTAAATAAAGCAGTGGGACCACTTGTCTGAGAAATATAAACGCAGGAAATAGGTCCTTCTATCTATTAACCTTGGTATTTTCTGCTGCTTATGGCTCTGTAATAAGATGGGATTCTGTTTGTGTTGCAGTCACATGTTGATGGTTACATTGGCCTTGTAGTGATGTTATTCTTGTGATGGGGTTGTTAGGTTGCTGCTGAGTTTTCCCCTAGAGGGCAGGTCAGAGAAGGCAAATCCTGTGGTGCACAAGCACAGTGCCCAGTTGGCTGTGACCAAAAGTAGCCTGCCATGCATGCTGTCTTTTCACAGTGACTTCATGGAAAATAAGCTTATAGTTAGTGAGTTAATTATATATCTGCCCTTGTTATTGCTGTAATACACTATTTTCAGGATCATTTGGCTGGCTTTACAAAGTGAACCCTGTCACCTGTCTTTGACAGTGGTTGAATAGGCTTGTTAAATGTGGTGGGAAAGGGTTTAACATGGGTTTTATTTCTGATGGTCAGCCAATTGAGGATTTCAAACATCTCAAGTTAAAACCTGTCTATCTTATTCCTGACTTTATGGTGTGATTGTTCCTCTTAATCTTGGATTTACCTTTTTGCTCTTCCCTTTTTAATGTCTTCCTCCCCTATGAAAAAAGCAGGGGCAAACCAAGGCGTAGTAATACTATGCCATATATCTAGCTGTAGCTGAAAAGGTTGCAGAATCTTTCTTGGTTTGAGCCCAGGAGGCTCGCTGGTTTTGGGCCATGTTGCTAGCTTTTGGCTGGCCTGGTAGACCCGGGTACCTTAGCAGCGGTGGCGCTTTGCCACATATCTCACCCCAGTGGGAGCTGTCATAGCAGGTGGGGGGAGGGAGATGCAGGCAAATATTGCATGGTGCACTCCAAAGGCCCTGCGCAGGATCGTTGTTGGGCGCTGAATAGTTCAGAGGCTTGGCGGCCAGTGGGTAGAAATGTCACGCCCAGGCGCCAGGTTTTCACCGGCCCAATTATGCCATGACTGCTGGGAGAGGGGATTGTTTATTGTCAATGGGGGAGGAGGTCATTTTACCTTGCAGAGTTACTGCCACGCCTTAAAATAATTTTGGTGTAAATCTCTGCCACTCCTTCATACATTCTTTCAGCAAGGCGTCAGTGTTGGCCATTTTGGTTCTTGATCCACAACTCAAGAGAGCAGCGCGCCATCAACCCTCCCCAAACAAGTATTTAGACTGAAACATGAACCAGCCGAGTGTCTCGTCTTTCTGCTGTCTAAATGTCTATGTAGGAAAGGTATCATTAGTGAAAAAAGCAAATGAGAGGATTTCAATAAAGAGAAAAAAGGGAAACTGTTAATTGACAAGCGTTGCCTTGGGGCAGAACACGCCTATCCTGCTGCCTTCAGTCCCTCCTTCTCTGGCCCTCGGCTGATGCAATCCCAGGGTGCTGTTGCAGGAGGCTCTCCCAGAGTTAATCCTCTGCCTTTTGAATGGTGCTTTAAGCCCTGCCTCCTCAACCTCAACCGGCTGGCCCATAGCAGTTGCTTTTCACCTGATACCCGTGACCTCTCACCCAGTGAAGTCTTTAACTCAATGCCTTGAGCTGTGCAGCTCTCAGCCTCTTAGCTGGTGGCCTCCTTCCCTGCCTCTCTGCCTGGCTGCCTACTTAGACTCTCACATGCTGCAGTTGACACACTTCAGTCAGCAGCCAACTGTGGGAATTGGCCTGTGGGCTTAGACTAGTTTGCAGAAATGACTGATGATATAGTTACCTACTCGCCCTTGAATTTGTGTGTGTGTGTGTGTGTGTGTGTGTGTGTGTGTGTGTGTGTGTAAGAGGAATAAAGACAAAGTGCTGTATTAATCAATACATAAAAAAACACTTTACAAGTGGAATCCTAAGGGTCAACTGATCGTCAGTATGTCGCGGTTGATCAGATATTATAAAGAGGTTTGTGTTGCAGATCCGTTCCTCCATCAATACGATGCTGTTCAGCCAACGGGAGTTCAGCTGGGTGCGTCACATGCTCATCGCCGCCTTCATCCTCCTGTTCAACAACCTGCTGGTTATCTTCGTCCCCACCATCAGAGACATTTTCGGCTTCATCGGTGAGTCCTCCTCAACCACAGCAGTGGTCCCCAAACCCATTCATGGAGAGCTACGGGGTGTGCAGGCTTTTGTTCCCACCAAGCACTAACACTGATTGATGTCTTGATGTGGAGGTATTTCATTGAGTGAGGTGTGTTAGTGCTGGGCTGGCTCAAATGCCTGCACACCCTGAGGCTAGTGCTGTCTAAGTGAGGACATTTGTTTAGACAGAAAATACTAAATGACTGATGGTGGTCTTCTTCCTGTTTCCCCTCTGACAGGCTCTTCTGCAGCCACCATGCTCATCTTCATCCTCCCTGCTGCCTTCTATCTACGCCTGGTCAAGTCCGTGCCGATGCACTCCGTGCAGAAGATATCGGTATGTGTGCAGGAAACGATGGTGCACGGACACACACACACAAACACTCGACTCAAAATCACATACGGTGACTCAGACACAGAACAGCCACTCTGACGCACGCAACATATGACACACACGAAATGAGCACCCATCAACATGCCCATACAGACACACCATAGCTGTTATTAGAACAGACCGCCCACCCCACAGCACGTAGACAACACCCTGATTTACAGAGTTATAGCGGTCCCCCAAAACAAGGTTTCCCAGAGGCCCACTGAGATTCTTGGCAAAAAAGTATTGCACTGAATGTACAGATATGAACACTTCACACAACCTCCTCTCACAGTGTCGTTATTTTTTTTCCTGATGTCTTTTAGGCGGCCATTTTCCTGGTGGTGGGCATCATCTTCATGTTCAGCAGCCTGTCGCTCATCGTGATGGACTGGATCCACAACCCTCCCGGCTCCGGCGGTGGTCACTAAGAGGACCCCCCCTTACCTCCACCCCCTCTCACCTCAAACCCCCTCCCCTGACTGTGCCTTGGGGTTAAGGTCACCGGGCCCGGGGGGTGCCCGGTGACCCACACACATGCCCCACACATCACCTACAGACTGAGTACGTCAGCGTACTGTAAAGGGGCGGTTCGCTTTTCTCAACCCCCACCCCTTTCCACAAAGTATTACTGGAGGGGACTACGTTCTACGACTGAGTTCGTTATTCTTTTTCTTTCTTGTTGTTGTTGGATGGTTTAGCTCTGTAGAATCCTCCACAACAGGGGCTCGCCGAAAGGACACAAAGTAATCAAGGAGGACGGTCAGAAACGGGAGAAAAGACGTCAGACGCTGCGCCTGTTGTTGCGCGCCCTGCCGTAGTTGTCTAGATAGCCCATCATCTCTACTCTGTGATATTCCCTGAGAAGAGGAAAAAATACGACCAGGGACCTCAACCATTAAACGGTCTAGAGAACCCAAAGAGAACGAGAACTGATCTGAGAGCTGCCACTACTGGAGCTGGTTGTTATTGCAGGTGTGGCTTCAGGGCAATGGGCTCTGCACACTTGAAGATTAGAGAGAGATGTGGGACAAGGGTTCAAAAACAAAGAGCACTTTTAGCATATGTTTCAAGTTTTAATGTATTTTTTAACACATCCAGACACACACAAGAAACACACACACATACAGCACGCCATCTACACTAATTGGAGCTATTTTGCTTACTGTCAAAATGTATTTTTGTACACCTAGGGAAAAGAAAAGTCGATATAACCGTACATAGGACAGCTGTAGTATCTTTTTCCGAGCTAGAGCCTGGAAAAAGTTGTTCTGAGGGATATTTGTAAACTAGGTTTTGTAAAGTAGTTTCTATTTTATTTTATACTCTCACAATCAATCTCTTTGCCTTCTTGTTCACTCTTGTCCAATGTGTCACACTACAGAGCCCTTGGGTCAATTGCAGCGAACAATACCAGGAGATGAGCTCATGTTGATGGCTTGAGATCATTTTCAACTTGTAACTCCATCTCTTCCTAAACTTCATGTGAAGTAACTGTGCTATGAAATACAACTAGTGAACGCTAGTTTCAGTGAAGAGGAACAACAGCAGAACTCTATGAGAGTTAAAGAAGGTCTACTGGCAGTATACCATATAGGTTATTTAGCTATTTGTGTTGGCTCAGCGATCCTATAACCCATGAGAATGTTTTTCTTCTATCCCAGTGTGTAAAACGATATCTTGTAACAAAATTCAATTGTGGGAAATAATATTGTGGGTAAAATAAGCAATGGATTGAACCTCCAGACTGTGCTGTTTCTGAGATACAAGATAAGTTATTTTATCTGTGTTTGCAGTTCACACCTTAAAGGGGAAATCTGCAGTTGCTACATTTTTGGACTTATAAATTAATGATTTGTACCCATTGATTCTTGAAAAATATCAATTGTGAATGCCCCAAGAGCTTAGTTTAACCGTCGCACCCCATCAGAACCCAAAATATATGATTGGTTTACTCCAATGTTTGTAAACAACATAAATGTAAACAATATATAGCCTCAAAACATGGTTAAAGCCATCATTTTGATATCATGGAAGGTCAGTCCTTGCATCCGTATACCTCAACCTTCAGCTTTTTCCGGAACAGACGGGGACAACACTTTGTTATTGCTTCAATTGCTGATTGCCCCTTTAAGTTCAATATGGGCCATAATGTCAAATTTGGAAAAGATTAGAGAAATTAAATGCATCCACTGTTACTTAGCAGGCTTGTCATTTGGTGATTTGTTTATGCCAGATTGCTGTTGATAGTAGAGTTAACATAAACGGTATGTGTTTATTACTGTAATTGTGACTCGTGTTACTGTAATTTACATAATTTCCACGGACCATCATTTCTTAAAATGCCCTAGTTAATGAATTAACACCACGATAAATGAATTTCTAAATATTGTGCCGTGCTGAAAAAACATTTGTCAGTAGGTGGCTACATTAGCAGTTTGCATTCGAAGCATAAGAGTACCTGTTTTCTTAGGTGTTAAAGCAGATACGTGTTCTGAATGGATCCAGCCAGAATGGACAACATTTACAGATCCTTTGTGGATCTACATATGCATGAAACAAATTGATATTTCAAATGAAATGGTATAGTGTGTGCATGTTTTGGATTACAAACATGGTATTTTCTGACAACTTGTATATGCTTTGTAAATAATCTTATTATATGGTACTCACTGAATTATATGTGTGGGGGGTTGTAAGGGATTTTTACCAGAAGTCTTCTACAATGTTATTTTAGTATTCAATGTTTTCGATTTTGCTCTATGATGATATTTCTTTTTTTTTTATGGAAGCTTGTACATTTGTAGAAAATCTCTATCCCTTTTCATTTCTTTATAGTTACATATCTGGAGGACCTAGACCTTGAATTAATGAATGGTTTTGTCGGTAATGTTGTCTGATTCCTCAGTCCTACAGGTGCTGCAGGGTCCAAGTAGAATGTCAGTGTTGATGTCTTGCGAGACTTGGGTAGATATTGCCTATGTTGAGCTGAAGTATTTGATTCATGCCATGCGGGTGGGTGTGCTGTCAAAAGATCAATGACGTTCAGATCACTTGCTTTTAGTAAGAACCACCCTACAGCCACATTTGAGATGCGGTCCGCATCGATAGGGGCTGCTGGGTCTTTGCTGAAATTCCTCCTCAGCCTCAGTTACTGTATGTGAAGATACACTTCATGAAGTGTATTGACAAAAACCTTACTATTGTGTGAGAATCCAGAAACCAACCTTTGCCTTAATAATTGCAAACTTCAGTTCATCTAGGGAGCAAACCTTAGGGTCAGGTACGGCACCAGATGTAAGACCTTGGTCAAAGTGATTTTGTCATTCGTTTTTTAACATTCAAAAGGGGCATGTTTTTTTCCCCCAATGAAGAACTAGAGCGGAGAGCACAAATGTTGTTCTCAGACACTCAAGAAGGGGATCGGGGAGGGGCTCTTTCAGTGCTATGCCCTCAATATCACTCAGGTACAACTTTAGACTGCCGTTGCATGACATGCTGTAGTCACGACAGTTGACTTTAATATACGTTAAATGACCAAACACTCTGGCATGCAAACTACATGTCATGCGTTTGACAACATAAAGTAGGCTTCATGCCGGAGAGTTTACCCCAAAAGCATCTGCCTTATCGGTAACCTGGCCCGAAAGAAGCACTGGGTCAGCATCAGTGTCCTGCCGTTCAGTGTCTGCTTCCTGTGGATCAACTAACATTCAATTGTATATTTGACTGAACAAAGGGGATTTTTGTATCAGTGAAGCTGTTTCAATATCATGTAACATGAACAATAAAAATGTGAAATAAATCTGGCTGGATCTCTCTGCTGTTGAAATGAGGGAAGAACAAGGACTTGTGCCTAGAGTCCACCAGATCAGAGGCAGTAGGGATGACCAGGGATGTTCTCTTGATACGTGTGCGTGCGTATAGGACCATTTTCTGTCCTGCTAAGCATTCAAAATATAATGAGTTCTTTTGGATTTCAGGGAAAATGTATGGAGTAAAAAGTACATCATTTTCTTTAGGAATGTATAAATAGTAAAGCACAGATACCCCAAAAAACGACTTGAGTAGTGCTTCAAAAGTATTTTTTTTAACCTGAAGTACTTTACACCACTGAATAAGGGACCTCAGGTGTTTGTGGTATATTGCCAATATCCCACAGCTAAGGGCTGTATCCAGGCACTCCGTGTTGCGTCGTGCTTAAGAACAGCCCTTAGCCGTGGTATATTGGCCATATACCACATCCCCTTGGGCCTTATTGCTTAAGTAGTACCCGGAATAAACTAACAGTTCAAAATTCTCTTTTGCACTGATAATTATAGCTACTGAAAACACAACTTGATTTTTTAGTAATGTGTCTTATAAATGCCTTGACCAGTTTTAGTATAATCATTTGAGTACCAAAACTCTTTGTAAGTATGTGAAATATTGTTCTTTTTTCAACATTGACAACAAGGTCTAATTAATTTACATTTTATTAAACCTCAACTTATAACATTTTCATTTCATTCCTTCTCTTCTACAGCTGTAGTGTTGATGCTATTTCATCATTATCTCTCAAGCTCCGTGACAAATATGCAATATGTCTAATGGACGTGCGCACTTGTTTGGGGTTATATCTACTCACCAAATCCCCTCTCTCCCTGCCCACGGCTGGTGTTACGTAAGGTGGCGACGACGCCTGTGACCGACTTGATTTGGGAGCAATTTTGCTGGCATAATGACATAGTGCAGACTGGCCTGTCCAGAAATATACCTCTATCCTGTCTATTTAACATCTAGTCCTGACATCTAGCACCCACTTGTCATGTTCCAGGACTGGTCACAGGCTGGTGAGAGCTAGGAGGTGTTGTCCTGTACCCTCCACCTTACCAAAAACATCTAAGATCATGAATCAGCCTTCAAATGATGAAGAGCAGGTTGTGAGTTTCATTTGAATTAAGACACTATTCTGTATGTACAGTAGCTCAAGTGCATTCAGTTCATGGTTAATTATGAATGCTATAAATGTTATTTTATTTACGCTATGAAATTTGGGGAAATACCATAAGTAAATTCCAAGAAATTGGGCTATGAAGCAATACCACTAAATATTGTAGTAAAATATAACAGTAAAAAATAGAATACTACTTTCTTGTATTATTACATTTGTTGGGTGTGTGTGTCTGTGTCTGAGTGTGAGCACCAGCTCATAGCCTCACTCAGGATGCAGGTCACACTCCTCTGCATGGTTCCCTGTGGATCTGGTTACATAACGCCTCTGGATCATCCCCTGCCTCTACCACCCCCCTCTCTCTTTCTCCCTCTATCTCTTTATCCTCACCCTGTCCCACCAAGGACACATACTCACCTCATTTCCAGTGATGCACTGACCCTCCTTCTGTGTCCTTCTATGACACTGTGATACAGTAATTCATCCAATGAGACATCTCAGAGATTCCATTTCAAAACAGAAAGGTCTAGGCCAATGCCATTTCTGTTGATATACGGCTCTGGTCTAGAGAATTCCATATACAGTAAATATGCTGAAGAGGTGAGTACAGAATCCTCTGTAGTAAGGCTTGTGTAGCACTGTCATAGCAGTGACATAATATGCATTACATGCAGTCATTAACTCTTATGACAGATGACTTAAAGTGATTCTCCAGAACTTTTGTGTAATTTCAGCCAGTAGTTTTTAAAGGGGTGCTCACGAGCCAAAACGGGTCTCCGTTTTTTGTGTACTACGTCATCCAGTTATGTATGATATGTTACGTCCTGCAAATTCACATGATATGTTACATTCGTACAAAATGTTGTGAAATTGTTGTGCTTAAAATGCCTGACTGCATCTTTAACACTATGGCAGATGTCAGCTAATTGACCATCTGTAAGTTTAGCCAACTAGCTTAGCAAAATAACGGTTTGTGTCACAACTGAGTCAAGTTAGTTGCCATGAGCTGACATCAGCTGTCATGACTTCTTAGGGCATCTTATGTCATTTTTATTTATTGTATTTTTTTATTTAACTAGGCAAGTCAGTTAAGAACAAATTCTTATTTACAATGACGGCCTTCCAAAGGCAGGCATTACAAAGAGGTGATGAGGTGAAGTGTTACCGTTGAGGATAAATGCCTCTATGCCTGCTGATTCCATTTCCCATTAACCAACCGCACCTACATCAATATCTCCTGGCAAAGAATCGATAGGAATTGATTGTAGCCGGCAAACTGACATATTCCCCGGAAACGGAGCCATGGTGTGTTGGAATTCAAATGCTGTATACATCTAAGACACATGCTAATGCAGATGCTATTTGAGGTTGTGTACATGTGAGTTGCATACATTGAGCTCCAAAAGTATTGGGACAGTGACACATTTTTTTGTGGTTTTGGCTCTGTACTCCAGCACTTTGGATTTGAAATGATACAATGATGATTGTGGACTACAGGAAAAGGAGGACTGAGCACGCCGCCATTCTCATCAATGGGGCTGTAGTGGAGCAGGTTGAGAGCTTCAAGTTCCTTGGTGTCCACATCACCAACAAACTAACATGGTCCAAACACACCAAGACAGTCATGAAGAGGGCACAACAAAAACCTATTCCCCCTCAGGAGACTGAAAAGATTTGGCATGGGTCCTCAGATCCTCAAAAGGTTTACAGCAGCACCATCGAGAGCATCCTGACTGTTTGCATCACTGCCTGGTATGGCAACTGCCTGGCCTCCGACCGCAAGGCACTACAGAG